>NC_090702.1:27332165-27936204 GCF_040954835.1 Lepisosteus oculatus
CACCGAGAAGAAAATAAAAAATATATTTTTTATTAAAATCCATCAGATATCTACAATGCATTAAATGGAATGAACTGGGTTTAAAAGCCAGAAGAATGTCCTGATGTGGGGCACAGCGATGCAGTCATACTGAGGCGCAAGGAGGTGGGAGGGATAACAGAAGGAACATATTAACTCTGCACTGTCACCAGGGACAGAACGTGTCCGTGTTTGAAAAAGAGACTCCAGTTTGTTTCTCTCTAGCTGGCCTGTTGCTGTATTGACAGTTAGTTTAATTTTCCATTACACCTCAACATGGCATTATAAGACAATAAATGGGAGAGATTTAAGATAAGTGACTTTATGAAAAACTTTGCATCTCAGCTGAATTTACCCACCACCTTTTAGAAGAAGGATGCTCAAGCCCCTTGCAGAGTGAGAAGTAACTAAGCGGCAGCTTCAAATGCAGAGATGGAGTGGAGGAGGGAAGCGATGCACACAATGTGAAAAAAGTAAATGTAAATTTTAAAATTCAGGGTGCAGCTGGGATAAACATTGTATCACATATCAATGTCAGAGGTAATGCTAAGCATGTTATTTTTTAATCTTTCAAAGAAATCACAAATAAGAAACAATGATGTGTCCCTGTCTAACTTAACCATACACAAGGATAGAATGAGAAACCCCTTAGATGACATCTTCAGGTTCAAACAATATTGACACAGCTACAAAGTATTATTTCATTCTATTTAAAGCTTTTTATAATAAAATGAAAGTGTTTCCTAATGTTCCTCTCATAAGGCTAAAACAGCCACATTTGTAGTTATATATTGAGGTATTGGAGAGCGATTTAATTTTAAAATTTACATAGACACACAAAAGTTTTACGCAGCATGTCAAAACTTTTCCAAAATAACCAGAGCAAGTGGCAGCATCATGCTATGAGGATGCTTCTCCTCAGCAGTGACACAAAGTTAGAATTAAGAAGAAAATGACGGAGCAATGAACAGGGAAACACGAGAAGAAACCTGTTTCAGTCTCTCAAAAACTTTAAACAGGAGTGAAAATTCACCATTCAACAGGACAACGATGGTCCAAAGCATAAGGCCAAAGCTGCACTGGAGTGGCTTATGAATAAGAACATGAATGAACTTGAGCGGCCCAGTCTAAAGTCCAGATTTGAATCATTGAGAATGTGTGGAAAAATTTGAAGACTACTGTGCATTAGCAATCCCCAAGCAACTTGAGCAAATTTGCTAAGAAGTATGGGCAAATATTGCACCAAGCATATTTACAAAGTTGACAGTGACTTGCTGCCAAAGGTGCTTCCAACAAATGTTTCAAGGGTCTGAGTTCAAGGGTCTGAATACTTATGCAATCACAGTTATTATTTTTTTTCGTTTTTATTAACAGGTATTGTAACCTACAGTACCTTACTGTCACGGATGTCCAAAGGGACTAGCCGTGGGGAGCAGGAGAGCAGAAAAAGACCCATATGCGTAGCGGCGAGATGGGAAAAAGGCCCGGGCTCATTAGTGCAAAGAATTCAGGGATGCCGTATAGAAACCTATGCCCTCAGGGAGCGGACGTGGGGCGCCCTGGTGCTAGGCGGGTCTCAGGACATCCGAACGTCAATGCTGAGCGAGGACAGAGTGCAAGACCCGGAAATATATAGCCCAAGGAAGAGAGGGACAGGAAGGACAGCAGACCGGAAACTAGGGACAGGACAGAGAAGGAGCGCCCTCTGGCTGCAGAGGGTGTGACACTTACCCTTAGAAGTTAAAAAGGGGTCTAAGAATCATTTGGTGACCTTATGTAACAAGATTTTTGTGTGTTTATGCTTTTGCTTTCACATTTTTGGAACTTTATTTTTTGAATGTACCTTGGGGCTATTACTAAACATTTTAAATAACTCTGGAATTTTACTGTGTTTTTCCACTTGGCTTCAAGAAGATTTATCCTCATAACTCTTAACCTTTTGATAAATACTGTTTGTGGCTGCATGATTATTTTTGTATTTTTTTCTTATTGGACACCTAGCTGAAATAATTTTAAAATAATTAAACATATAAGGAATTAAACTGCATAATAAATAAAATATAAAAAAACAAGTATTGACTTAAATATTAAAGGATTTTGCCTTTTATTAAACAATAATATTGACCTGATAATTTCACCATTGTGAGAGAAACCTGTGCACTAATGTGTTATTTGACTTTCAGCTCGCAAGTCATACTAACAATAGTATTAAGTACTACTAATTTTATAGTAGTTAATATTCCTCGCCTCTTCACACAAAGCTGAAAGAAATTATTCAACATTGATAAACTGGACATAATTGAAAATAATATAATCCACCACTTCATATTAGCTTTTTTATAAAAAAAAAAGATAACTTAATAAGCAATGTGACATTATTGATGGAATGTTAAAAAAATACTCAGTGACACAACTCCACTTTTTTTAAATTTACCCTTAGCAGGGTTTGGACTATATTGTGTTAAACTATACCAGTCTGAAAGGTGCACTTGAATAGTGTGGTATAAGAGAAATGACTACTAAAACAGTATTCTTATTTTTTTATAGTATTTTACTCATAAGCTTTATAAATGACTGAAACAGATCTGCAGATTTACCACTTTGTAACATGATCTTGACATATCCCAGAAGCTAAGAGAGGTCGGGCCTGGGCAGTACTGGAAACTGAGATTTCAAAGAAAAAACAGGTTGCTGATATAAGTGATGTTGGAGGACTGGTAGGTAGTGCTCTTCTCTCTGGATCTGAATGTCCAAATCAATGTCCAAGGATGGTGACCAGTGATACTATTTGTAGGTGCCATTCTTTAGTTAAAACATTGAACTGAAATTCTAATCTTAAATATCTCAGAATACAAACATATCATAATACAAACAACAGGATAGACATCCTAAAGTTACTCATTAACTAAAATAAAAAAGCACTTTCCCTCCTACAGTAATTCAGTAGAGCTGACTCTAATGACGCCCAGATTGGTACCGCACTTAAGAATTTAATAAAACTGGTTCTATATGTAAATACTGCTCATTAATTATTGTTATAACTTAAATGCTTAACTCCTTATTGTACCGTAAATAGTGTTCACGAAGGAAGCTTCAAAAATATAAAAAGGAAAAAAAGCTTCTAAAATATAATACACATGATAAAAATGAATTATTTTTTGTCAGATTTAAATGTGACATTTTATTGATTTAATTGAAAATTCTATTAACAAATGGACTTAAATTGGAACTGTCAATTATATCTCTTCAGTAAAAAAATAATAAACATCAATGCACTGCTCTGTAATGCTCTATAGTGCCATACATGAAAAGGCAAAGCAAAGGATTCTAGTGAATGATTTGATTTTATCTGCATTATTTGTGGTTTTGTTTCTAAAAGAGTAGTCACTAGATATCTTTCTTGGACACCCTCTTCTTCAAATACGTACTCCTGATAGAATATGTTTTAACAAAGAGGACTGAATGAGAAATACAAAGAGGAAAAAAGCTGAATTTCTGAAATTAGCTCATTTGTACCACAGCAATTAGTTTTTGGGACACACAATTCAAAAACCAGCTTATCTTTTCAGTCAAATTAAATTCTCCCAAAAGACTTCATGGAACACTACTTTAAACATAGCGCATTACACCAGTAAAGCCAAGTCTGTTTATTGTTCTCATTAGATAACCATTACATGTTTTCAAATCTCTGCTCCCCAAAGCACACTCTCGAATACTTATGAGTCAGTGTTATTACAGACATTAATTTTCATGGATTAAAACTCTTTTTTCTCTAAATTAAAACTAGCAATTTGTATTAAGATAAATCAGGATTAATTTATGCCATCTTTTTACTACCATATGTGCTTCCATTTCCTTGTTTTATGGGAAATAAAACAAAGAAATTATTTAGAAGGTCAGTCAAAGGACTTTAAACTTTTCTTTAAGTTTATCAATAGTCAGTTATGAAGTAAAATGCACATTTTAAAAAGAATAATTACTGTAGTCAAATGGAAACCTGCATATAAACAAACATATGAAGACATTGTATAATATTCTTAATTGGAAAAGAAAAATCATAAACAATGGACAATGTGTGCTAAGGGAATAATTTGGCTTTAAAACATTCTTCCCTCCCACCTGCCTGCCTGCTTTAGACTGAAAATTAATGTTTCTTTTGACCCAGAATGTTTCCATGTGATCATCTCAAGAAGCAGCACTACCCCATAAAAGACAAAGCAAAGTCTCAGGTTCCTGTGACATTCCCTTCAATCAATAAATTCTCATCTTACAGAATACTTGTTCATGCCTCATGAGGCTTTATACAGCAGTTCTTCATAATGGACACTCATGTGCTAAGGCTGCTGTGCTGTGTTACAGCTGTATGTACAGGAACCATCTGACTCACTAAAAAATGATTCTGTACAACACTGAACTAAAACAAAAACATAATTTAGAATGGGAGCATGTTGTTGATCCTTTTGTTGAATTCGGGACTACCTTCCAGCAATGATAAAAGCTTGCCAAGCCAGTCCTAGAGTGGCATTCTCTGCTATACTCATTGAAAGCAGGGCCTCTGGCCATGATCTCTTGGGTACACTATTTCTTGCACTTTGCTCTTATGTCTTACATCCTACTTTTTCCTAGCACAGCTTATTGTCCACCCCAGATATATTTCTCAATCCTATGAGTTGATATTGCACAGTTTTTTACCTATCAGTTTAGCTAGCCAGTAATGATCATGCTGATTTGTTTTTAAGTATGAAGCTAGCAAAGTATAAATTACAAAATATTTAGCAAGAATAGTGCCATTTAAAATTTTACCAATAAGAGTACACATTATGAGAAAACTGTTTAACACTTGTTTTTTTATTGTGTTATTCAAAAAGGACAGTTTACTATTTAGAGACATCAGTGCAGAAAGAAACAGTTACTGTATGTGAGAAAGCTAGCACGTTAGTGGAAAGACAAAGAGAACAAATATGTTCTTAGATTTAAACAAGAAGAGGGCAGGGGTCTCCTTAACTGTAACTAGCAGATTCAGTTTCACAGTAAAGTAGGGTCTTGAAATGTATGTCTCCAAACTTATCATCTGCCAATTCATTTATTCACCATTCAGTCTGGCTGATGGGGTCTTGGATGCAAATAGAGCAGAGCAGGATGAAACTGAACCAAAGGTCATTAGGCGCAACTTTCAAATTAGCCGAGGAACAGACTAGATAATCAAATGAATTATGCTAGTGTGTCATTCTCTCTCTGCCCCCTGCCCAAGTACCAACTACCCAGCATCTGCATTTCAATGTGGTCTAATTTTTGTATTGTAAAGAACGCTCCCAGTTCTGTGTCGGTGGCGTGGAGATGACTTTATAGCTCATTGATAGTTTTAAACTATTGTATACGTTTGTGATTACTGTTTTATTTTCTGTTTTAGTTGATCCATGTTAATTTTAATTAACTTTAAGCCAATGCATTAGTACTTTAATTATCATATAACAAAGGGTCACCTATGTCTTTTTACTATACATACTATATACTGCAGTACATTATGCAACAGAATAGGTCGAACTTGGTTATCTGCACATTTTGCTACTTGAGAAATAAAAAAATCTGCACTGAACCATAACAAAAGTCAAGACCCCTACTGTATATGTTTAATATATTTGAAGCAGTGTCATCCATGCGTAATACTCCCTAGTGAAGATCTTACATACTGTAAGTATGTAAGTACATACTGTAAGTATGTAAGTAGGTTCATCTGGATTCCAATGACTGATGGGGATAATTGGTTGTGGAGGGACTGGAGGATTAAACAATTCATTTGTGAAAGACTCCTGAACTTGGGATACTGATCAGTTATTGAATGGTAGCAGGGGTATATTGCAGAAGCGGCAATACTGTTCCAAGAATATTTTTCGATTTCAATACACCAAGAATATTTAAAACGTGTTCAGCTGATAAATGACTAGCAACCTTCTAGGTTAGTAGATTCTGGTGATTCATTTGACTCTAGTCCCCATGACTTGATAAGGCTGAACACTTCCACCATTTGAAGTATGTCCTGAGTCTGGGCTCTGGGACTATGATGATTATGCTCCTGACAAGAAGGAAACAAAATACACATCCACTTCCCCTTTACTCATGTCTGCAAGACTATCATCTAACTGTCATCTGGCAAAAGGATAAGTGGATAGGTAAGAGAGGTCATGTGAGGTGAAATAGGTTTAACTATTTCAAGGAACCTGACTAACCAGAATAACTGAAAAAAACATAACATTAGTTTTGCTCTGGTTGTATTTTTTGTATATATATAGTATATATAAAAGTGTGACCTCTTTAGGAATATACACACATCTGTCTACACACATTCTATCCTTGTTTTATTTTAGTATAAGTGAGGAAAATGCTTTATTAGTAAACGCCTAAACCCATCAAGTTCACTGATGGAAGTGGGGCTTCACATGAATGGAAAACCTAATAGAGACCCAAACTAAAAAGGTGCCTGTACTGTAGAACAACAAGCATTAAATATAATCTGACTGAAATATAAAGGAGTAGACTTATTACAAATATTTCAATAAATAAAAACATAAGCATTGAAATGTTTGTGTAGCATGGGAAGAATGTACTGTAAATGGAATATCTGAACTGAAAGAGCATATGGTTTTTTGGATGTAGAGGAAAATGTGGGTGTTCAGACTGTAATACTCTCCATGGACCTTGTCTAGTGTCCCTATAGCTGTCTCTCTTTTTTATTTCCATATCAAGAGCTCTTCACAGAGATATCAGTTCTTGAGCACTGAGCCCTGTGAGATTTGTTATTTAAACAACTAGCAGCTTTTAACTGCCACCTTATAAGGAAGTACAAGCAATGGGTGAGAGATTAAGGTACTGTATGTGGGAAACAGTTCAGTTAACAGAGCGCTGCAAAAAAAAGCTGTATGGGAGAGAAGATCATAAAAGTGTGAAATAAAAATGATTACTTTAAATATTTGCATTATTTTAAACAGATATAGTATAATTACCCACTTTCCTATGATTTAAAGTGCTATTCCAGGTTCGTTATTTATGGTTTAAGATTTTATATTTTCTTTCTAATGCCTTGTACATGTACAGTATTAACAACCTCATTAAAAATGTTGCACCTCCTTCAAACTTAAGGGAAAGCTGGGAATTGTAACTCTGAGCTTTTGTTTCATTAGTAACTACATCTTCAGTCTGGTTGGTTTCACAATTACTATCTTACTTTGAGAGACAAATTGCCTCTTATTAACTCACTCCTGAAAACTTTGAATTTGTGCCTTCATTCTAACATGTTCGGCATACACATCTGCTGCCCTTCTGTTCTGTAAACATCAGTGGCTTAGGCACATCTGATGTTCACCTGGCCAATAATGAAGCAACCAGCTCTTTCATCTATCCTCGCCTGGTCATGATTAACAGAAAAAAACAGATAACTAGTTTTGTTTAGTTGCTTATAGTGCGACAGAAAATATGATACAATATGCTGTACATGTACCTTCAAGTACTGAAATGAGATTAATTACTTGAATTAATTGTCAAAAGATCTAGAGAGCATAAATATAGTAGTGTATACTGTACTGTATATATATATCATACTGTATAATTTGTGTTTTGGCACTAAAAAAACATAATATGTGATTTATCAGACATTTGGCAATAACAGACACCACTTCCTCCCTATTAGGCTGTTAACCAGAGAGTTTACTGTATTTTATATCCTATAAATTAGTGACATTTCCACTCCAACCTATCCTGTGTTCCCTTTGCAGACATGAAATGTTTCCTGAAAACCATGATATGAATAAAAAGAACAGTATAGCACTTATTTATAACTAAATGTAGAAGAAAAGTGCATTTATAAAATAATAATGTGTAATGCAATATGTATTTTGAGACATTTTGGTATGGATTACCAAAGCTGCAGTGTTAAAGTTTGATATCTATTGTATACACGCAATATAGCAGCCACATTTTTAGGTCCAGGGAGAATTTACTTACGAAACAATGATTGCATTATAGTCAAATAGCCCAATAGCAGTGTGCAACTATAATTACATATTTACAAGGCTAATGGAAAACTACTGTATATTTTGTTTCTAAAATGGCAGAATTAAGTACGATTAATCATGACCTTTAAAAAAATAAGTTTCTATCTAGAAAATATATAATTTTTAATATTTTTTCATGAATGAGAAAGCTTTTATAGAAACAAATACATTCAAATGGTGTATAAAACTTAAAAATCCATCACGCTCACATAAACAAATAAAAACACAAAAATGAGAAACTCTCTTACTGACACCTTGGGATGAGAAAATATTTGAGTTTTACGTTATTATTCAGAATTAGTATATTATTCTGAGAAATTATAAATGGTGAAATAAACAAATTAGGTGCAACGGCACTTTGTAGTAAGCCCTAATTTCTATGATCTACTACAAAACAATAATAAACTGTTTAAATGCAGGAAAAAAAAAAAAAAACTTTCAGCAACTGGCCCAGCTTCTCACTGTTGCTAAATATTTGTTGCTAGAGCAGAACAGGCTCCACCTTACTCCTTTCAAGTGTAAGCCCTCAGGAAAAGGTTTCCAGCACAAGGGTGGCGTGCATTTTAAAGCAATCAGATCTAGCCTCTCTGCAAAAATGCACTCAATAAGGAAGCCAGATATTTCCTAGAAGGGCCAAGCCCATTAACTTGATATTAAACTGATGAAGTCCTGCCACACATGCTGCACACCACCTTCTCCTGTCACCAAAAAAGAAAAGACCAAGCCCGCGGAAACAGATGGTTTTCTTTACAATTAACTGTAGTCTTTGTTTGTCTCCTTTAGGAAAGAAAAACCTTTAAAATAGAAGCAATTATAGGACTTCAACACAATGTTACCCAAAAAATGTTTTATTTTCAAATAGGTTAAAAAATGATCTACACTCTTTTTGTCAGTAAGTATTAAAATGAAATATAAAGGAGCTGTTGTACTGTACTGTCTCATAAGTCCTGTGCGTCTTTGGTAAAATGGTAAATAATCTTATTCAACTTTACAAATGTAGAGAACCATTTTGTAATATTTTACATTTTTATCTTTCATTAGGCTAAATTAACCAAATAATACTGTATATTTTTAGTTTGTAACCATTCACAACATATAATGCATACACTTATGATACATATAACATTACACATATACAAAAATAGAAAACCCTATTTCTCCATCTCTCCACTAAATCAAATTTAATATCTCCCACAATACAGATATATTATGTTAAATTCTGTACCTCTAATTACATTTCAGCATTTTAATGTGCACTTTAGTCCCTCACATACAGTACAGTTGGTAAGGCAGCTAAAACATTACAAAATAGACAAAAAAAAGTAATCTAAGCAAGTAAAATAAATCTATTGTCTAAAAATCTTTGTACAGTAACCACTTGTTATACAATCTACTTGTTATACAAGTGAAGTAACATACCTAAGATCATTAGCTAATGCATGAACAATAGGTATGAAAACAATAAGTTTCCCAATCATTTACCCTACAGTAGTTACATCGTTACAGTCATTAGCAAATGCATAAACATTAGGTACTTTCCTGTAATATATGTACTAACTGTAGTACACAAGCTTTTATTATAAAAATAGTTAGAATGTAATAAAAAAGAAAAAGTAAATTGCAAGACAATCAGGATTCTCAGTAATGTTTTACGAGAGCTCACTACAGTAAAAAAAAAACCACACTACAGTACTTTTCGTGTAAACAAACATGTGTTTGCTCATCTACAGTAGCAAGGGATTACTGTGCAATGTTATAATGATATGAAAATGTTCATTCAAAGTGGTTCCACATTTCACTGTTTGAAAATCAGTTCTTGTGCCCTGTGTTTGAAAGAAACATTCCTTCCATAGCACTGACTCACTCTGGAGATCATATTTTCAGCAGGGTGATTATTGAAACATAAGAACAAAAGAAAGTTTACAAACAACAGGAGGGCATTCGTTTAATCTAGCCTGTTTGGTAGCAGCTATTTGATCTCCAGATCTCATCCAGTAATGTCTTGAAAGAAGCCTGGGTATCTTCTTCAACAACATGGCTGGGTAGCTTGTGCCATATTCCTATAGCCCTTTGGGAAAAACAGTACCTCTTATGCCATCTGGTTTTAAAGTTGAGTACTTCAGAGAAATCCTAATTATGGTGGAGTACAGCCCTAATTTGAATTCTTCTTCTTTATTAGTTTAACTTGCCTGGCTGTGTGAACAACAACCTCACCATGAGAATGAATGAGAATGTCAGAACTGCAGCAATGGCTAAAATGGGATGGAAGTAGGGATATGAAAACTAACTGCTCAACTGGGTAAGTATTGATATTACATGTAAGCAGAAGTAGATAAAATTAGGATGTGGCTTACTCCCATAATTTTATTTAACTTTCCGTAGTCCATATACTGTACCGTAAATGTACTGGATATATAATTTCAATTATACTTACTACAGTATGTTGATTTAGCTCACCTGGCTGAGAGAATGATAATCTGGCCATGAAGATAATGTTATTGGAGTCCCCAAAGAAGCAAATGGGTTCCCATAACTCTGATGCAGAATTATTAAATAACAAAGTCCAAATAGAATATGAATGAGGAATAAGAGTGAATGAAGAAAATGGGATATAAATGGTCCAGTAACATATCTGAGCTGATCTGGGTAGAGAGCTTAAGGTATGATGCTCTGCAGAGTACTGTTTTGAGCAAGGGTGACAAAGGGGTTACTGGAAAATAACTTCTGAATGAGTAAAGTTGTCTTCAGCAACTTCCAGGATCTTGATACCCAAGCAATAATCTGAAGTCTAAGGCAAAACAAGTGAGCAACTGCACATACTGTAAATTTCAACCTGGATGCAAGCAATCTGTTTAATCAAAACTATTCTGCCGAGAACAGAGCACGATACCATAGTTTTGTTGCAGTGCACAAACCATTCATCACACCATGTTTGTGAGTCTGGTAGTACAAAGAGCATAGGCAATGGACTACAGAGCAGTGAAGAAACATGATATGGTCAGATGAACATCCTTCGCCATATTCTTGACAAATGGATAAATCCCAGCGTGGTGACATCCTTAAGACCCCTACGGCCTTGAGTGTTTAGTTTCAACATTATGGAAAGGTTCTGGTGGTTCTATAATGTAGTGGGGAGCATTTCCTGTGCTGTGGGTGCGTTCATTCCCTTAGAAGACAAGGTAACTTGGTAACTGAAGCCTGAAGTGAGCGCACCCCAACAATCACTCCTCTGTCCTGTCACTTAGGTCTCCTCTTGCTTTCATGCTAGTCTAATGATAGGCAACCAGGCGTGCCCAACATTTTTATACACGATCCTAAACATGAGATGTTATGGGCTTAATTAAGAAATAGGTCACACCTATGTGGAAGTGACAAGGCTGTATATTGTCACCCTATTTGTTCAATTTATATGCTGAATACATCATGCGAATTGCCGGGTTAGATGAATCAAATGCTGGAATCAAAATTGCTGGTGGCCGAAAGTGAGGAGGAGTTGAGGAGTCTGTTGATGAAGGTAAAAGAAGAAAGTGCAAAAGCTGGCCTGCTGCTTGACAAAAAAAACCCGAAGATTATGTCAAGGGGCCATATTTATCCTTTGCAAACAGATGGAGAAGAAGTGAAGGTAGTGACAGATTTTGTTTTCTTGGGCTCAAGGATCTCAGCAGATGGTGATTGTAGCCATGAAATCAAAAGACACTTGGTTCTTGGGAGGAAAGCTATGGCAAATCTGAATAAGATATTAAAGGGCAAAGATATTACATTGTCAACAAAGATCCGTATATTGAAAGCTATGGTCTTCCCTGTAATAACATGTGGATGTGAGAGTTGGACTATAGGTAAGGCTGTGCATCGGAAAATCGATGCTTTTGAACTGTGGTGTTGGAGAAAATTGAGAGTTCCTTGGAAAGAGATCAAATGAGTCAGTACTCAAGAAAATAAACACAGATTGATCATTGGAAGGATTGATAGTAAACCTAAAACTCAAATACTTTGGCCATATAATGCGAAGACAGGATTCACTGGAGAAGACTCTGAAGTTGGGAAAGATTGAAGGTAAAAGAAGAAGGGGGCAGCAGAGGTTAAGATGGATAGATAGTATTACTGAAGTAATGAATATGAATGTGCAAGAGCTCAGAGAAGCAGTTGTTGACAGACAGGTCTGGCATGCTAAAGTCCATGAGCTCTAGAAGTGTCGGACTCGACTTAACGACTAAACACGTGAAAGCCTTCCCTTTCAATATACGTGCTGTCCCTCATTTAACCCAGTGTTTCATTTTTTTCGTCTACTGCCTGTGTGTTGTTGAAATACCAAAGATGTCATTCCTGTGCCTAATGTACTGAGCAGATTTATTGCTAATATTTTATTGTATAAAATACTTTCAACAGATCCTGCAAAATAGCAGGCTTATGATCTTCAAATTGTCTCATGAAAGTTCCCATGCTGTTATGTTGTTTAACTGGAGTGTAAAAATCTTGATTTTTGGAAAATCAAAGCCAGGAAAACACACAAGGCACTGACCTATTAGTAAGCAATGGTACATACCTGTTCCACTCTGATTTCATACTCTCCATTCAGCTTTTTTCCACGGAAGTACTTGGACCTACAAAACAGAGAGAGTTGTAGTGTCAAAAAAAGCTATGTAGAGATTCATCAAAATGAATTGTGATTCAAAGAATAAAATAATCAAAGAATGTAATCATTAAATTGAATTTCTGTGGTTATGTCAACAAATATTCTAGCATTCCAAAAATTCCAGGGAAACATCAGTTTAAAATTATACATTGTGAAAGGTAGACAAGAAATTAAAGACAGAATGAGCCCTAAAACAGCATGACCTTTTACATTTTTTTTTAGTTGAAACATATCAGATGGTTACCTTTCTTTTCTTGTTTTTGAATTTCTAAGTAAATGCTGATTTGTTGGTAGGAATTGTTTTCTGCACAGATTATTTTGTAACTGCTAAACATCTGAAATGTTTTCTATTATAACACATTGAAAGCACTGAGCTGTGTTTTGTAATGCAAGTCGAAGCCAGAACTAAAATCATGTGAGCATAAAGAAAACCGTATATTTCATTATAAGGCAGTTCCTCCTTATAGTTTTCTCTTCTGAAAGTGCTGGGACATCCTATAAGAGGTGAATTCATTAGGTTTGAGAACTTTATTTTGTTAGATACACTATTTTTATATTAAACGATTTACAGATGTAGATTATTATTAGGTGTGTACCCACTTTCCCTTGTTTCACCTGTGTTTATAAACATATGATCGAGTTTAAAAATGTTTTACTGCTCTTGCTTACTTGTACTGCTAACAAAATAAATGTGATGGAATAGTATGGCAAACTCATACATCCATTTTAGGATTAAACATAATTAAGTCATATGAACAAGTAAAGGTTTATTCTATACTGAAAAAAGAAGAAAAGAAACATAATGTTTCAGCTGTGGAGCCTTCTTCAGGTGCCATAATTAGGCCATATGGTGATTGACAATAAAAATAATTTTGATAGCCATGACTGGTGAAAGGTTGAACTGAGGGTTTATGGGCTTTTTCAGATATCACTGAAAAGCTACAAATTAGTAAAGTAAAGCTACAATAAGTTGGAAATAAAGCTTAAACTTGGCAATATTAAAATGTAAAAGTTATTTATACACCTAGAGGAGTATTGTTACAATCTAGGTCTTCAAAAGAAGAATGACCATTTCCATTTATAATGAATGATACAGTGATTGCGGATGTCTTAGTCACCATAACAATACCCTACACAGCATTAATTTAATTAATAAGAATGAAAGGCTCATTCCTGAAAGAGTCTCTTCATGTTAATCCTGACTATAAGCCTCTGTTTCAAATGTGAACAAGGCTTCCTTGGTGGCCTTAGTAGAAGCGTTTACTATTTGTCAGATGTCTTCACTATTTCTAAAGCAAGAGAAAGATGGGATATGGAAAAGTAATACTTCTCATCTGCCCAATGCAAAAATCCTGTGGCCTTAATAATTGGACAGATCAGGTCTCACGTAGCAAAAGGTCAAATCCTTTAAAAATTCAGTGACAGTGTACAGGGAAAGTATCTCCTCATGAGCCAAACTGTGTATCAGGATTGTGGCACTGATAAAATAGGGCTGTGAGAAGCAAAAAGGCAAGGTTTCCCCAGATACCCAGAAAACTCCCTGTGGAATGCCCAAGTAGAATCCTAAAGGCCAACTTTGTTCACATAATGTAGGTTTTATTCTTAATGGTCTGAGACAACTACCTCACTTAAAGCAACATACAGAGCTGTAAGTGTGCTTTAACAGTGTCTTAGCTACAAAGCTTTAAGATTAGATAAAACGGGACTCAACAATCTTCCAACATACCTGTCCTTTATGAATTAACTCTATAACAGAAAATAAATCACAGATGTGGCTAGAGAGTTTTGAATGATCACAGACAGCATATTACTTAACTGTCTTCTGCACCTATAGTACAACAGGGTTCAATTGCAATCACACACAAAAGAATATGTTTACCTCTAAGTAAAGTAATTTTGTGGTATAGGGATTACTCAGACCAGGGATGGGCACCTCTGGTCCTTGATGGCCAGGTTTTATATGAAATTTTAACTGATTTAAGAACTAAAGAAGCAGGTGATATGACCAGTGATAAACAAATAATTAGTTTAATTAATCAAGATGAAAGGAAAAACTCCATGACCCTAGAGACTAGAGTAGTCCATCTCTGGCACAGACTATAATTATATGCAAAACTTAAGACAAGTTACACTGTTTTTTTTCATACCATTTTAAATATGTACAGTTTCCATTTTGCTCTTTCAATGAAAACATTTGGGCATCAAACATAAAATAATAATAATAATATAATAGAGTGAAGACCAGACAGTGTTTCAGTTAGCCTCTTCTAACAATTCATCAAAAACAACAATGAAAAAGGTTGGTCAGGTGCTGTATTTACTTTAGAATTTGTGTTACACATGTTTAGAAGTGGAAAAACATAACAGAAACGATATTACCACCTGATAAGAGCGTGATTGTGTACCTATTGCCTTCACATTGAAAAATGTAATTCACTTTAACAGAACCTTTGATAAGTCTATTTAAAAATACTGTTAATACTTTGGGCCCTACACTCAAGAAGAAAAATGTAAACATAAACTTCTCCCATTAAAAGGTTATGCTTCATCCATCTATCACTGATAAACACCGCTATTAACCTTTCAGGTCAAAACAACTGTATTAAAACTTCTGCTAGAATACATTAAGGTAAAGAGAAGTGCCACATTAACACATCAATAAATAACAGCAATATATACAGTACACTATATCAGCATAGCAGTACTACTGAAGATAATGATATTGTGCTTTTCCTGGCAAATTTCCTTTGGAAGCAAAGAACAGTTCAAGCAGGAATATATATAACAATTGCACCATGTTTCACTATGTAGGCAAGTCCTTCAATTCTGGTGACCAGTAGCACTGTGCCAAGGTACTGACTACTGTTTTATTAAAGATTTCATGGCACTTTTTGAAAGAACAGGTTGTTAACCATGGTGTCCTGGCAAAACTCCACTCTGAGCTTATACAACATGGCTTTCATATAGCCACTCTTAATTCAAATGGTAAAGCATTTTCTCTTTGTGATCTGCCATGTGATGAGGTTGTTGGCATATAATGGCTTTTGCACAACACACATATGGGTGCTGCACTTCAGATGTCCATTTAATGGCTCGTTTCCTATATGTAAAGGAACATAAAGTGCTTAGAGATTCATTTTGAGATGTTATGCTTTTTGAGATATCTTTACTATTAAATATGTTTCTGTATATTGAGAAAAAACTCATATACATTTATCAAATATAATGAAAAGGAGACTATAAAGGTACACAGATGACCAGGATTGCACAAGCAGGACTTCTGTGTAATTCTAAAAGGTTCCTGTAAACTGCTTGGATGAGTTTATTTTTAATAAGAATCATTAAAAAAGCAGTGTTTGACCACCTTGTAACCTAAAATGAACAGTTCTCAGAAGCAACGACTATTAATGGACCATTTGTAGGCACTCTTCCTTCTAGAGCAGAATATACAAATGAATGCTTGCACTGTGTTCCCCCTCTCTAAACTAAGACTGCTCAGGGAACAATTTACTGTATGTTTCCTTTTGGTCTCTAGGTGACCACCTCTTTTATCCCTTACTCTAACACCTCTGATCCCATTCAGTCAACTTAACAATGTCAAGTGTTTTCAATGTTATTCTATTGACACAGGAGCCAAAATACATAATGCTAAATACTAAATACATAAGAGCTAAATACATAATGGATGGGACCACTGGATGAAGGGAGATCCAACAGCCTTGTCTGAAAAATCATATTGCTGATCTGGTGAATTCTGGGCTATTTCTTTAGGATTAGCTAGCAAATGGTATTCTTTAGATATTGTTACAGATAGGAGATTACAAAAATAGAGAATATCAGAAGTAGTCGAGCAAATTAATCAATCAATAAATTAAATAATCATAACTCCCAAATAGTAAAGATTTTACCAGAGAGGTTGGTATAAGAGGAGGCACCTGGGTTTTTTTCTCTGGCACATCTTTGGTGAAAATAGTAATACTTCAGGCACACAGAGTTAAACATTTATTAATAATGGAACGAGTAAAGGTTTGTTCCATGCTAAAGAGAGAAGAAAAGAAATAAACCTTTACCTGTTCCTTTCCAGCCTATGCATTCTCACGCAACTACCTACTTGAACTATTTATTCATAATGACAATGACAGACTAAACAACACACAACATAAACATACTGTACAACATAAAGTGACATTATTTACAAACAAGGTTTCCCAGAGGCCTGTGTCCTAACAACCCCAGACTGCTACAAAGTATTAAACTTTTATATAATACATAGGCCATCCGAAGAGCTCAAGCTGCTTTCTAAACCAACATAACATAACCTACAGTTAAATCTCTTTCGATATAAATGCTAAAAAGAGAATGGGAAGCCTCCATGTTCTAGAAAATTGCATCCACTAAGAGAGTCCAATTTTAGCCAGAGGGTTCTTTACACAAGAAATGGGAGTTTCCTAAAAACAGCAGAATGGCAAGCTTTTTTAACAAGGTTCCAATACGCAACTCAAATCTGATTTTTTCTGGTAATCTGGACAAGGAGCTCTCACCTTCTGTCTTCCTACTCTCACCACTCTGTCCCATTTCTCCTTGTCCTTCTCTCTTTTCTCTCTGTACCTGCCTGTTTTTATGCTTGACTGTTGATTTACACTTTAATCATTTACCCATAACTTAATTAAGTTCTTTTAATTAAGTTCTTTGATCAATGTGTATCTTACCCAGCACCATAGTAAACACCATAGTTCTTTCCTTGTTTTGATGGTCTTATAACATCAAACTTTTACCATACCCAGGTGTTAACTACAGTGTATAGATTATTTTCAATAATCACTTACTTAATAGCTGTAACAATATATATATTTTCAATTTACAATCACAGTTCCATCCCCTGAGAAGTCATCTAAGAGTTCCCACTGTCAAATGCATTTATGCCCTTTTTCTACTGACACACCCAAACAGAGATGGTGCCAAACACTCACAGTATGGCTCAATATCCACAGGACAGCCTAGCCAAAACCTTGAAAAATCTCGCCTCACACCCTATCTGATTCTGGCTACTATGAATATAAACAAGAAAAAAAGTAACTTAAATAAAGCTTGATTGCTGTTTACAAGTTAGCTGCAAATTGTAAAATAACAATGCTATTTTTCAAAACCACACTGCAGATTAGATTTTCTGCTTTCCAAATACAAATCTTGATATGCCTTTAAATTGTACATTTCACTGGGAGAAGTATAATCTATTCTTTATTCAAGTTTCCATTGTTTATGACTGATGACTGATGTGTGGATTTTATGCCCACATCTATTTAAGAACTAGGAGAAATGGAAAAATGACTCGGTAAGAGAGAATGCACTAAAATGTGAAGGCTGTTCAACTGAAATGTCAGCCAAGTCCCATATGCAACAAAAGAGAGAAGTCATGGGGCTTACAGATTACCAAACAACAAACACAATAAAGCTCAAAATAAAAGGTTATTTAATAGACAACTCTAATGTATTATTGCAAAAATAAGACTACAGACCAATTTTCATAAACAAACCCAACACAAACATACCAAAGAAAAGTACAGTACGTACGTCATAGCAGCCATATTACTCAACATATTAATGAAAAATGATTTTCATTGTATTTATTGTTTTATTATAAAGAGTTAAGTACAATTAAGTATTCATTAAGGTGATCCTAAACATATTTTAATAACTGCTCAATCCAATACAGTGCTACTATCACCCCAGCCTATCTTAGTACAGAGCAGGTACTAGATGGCATGCCAGTCCTCTGCAAGGCAGAATGTATATTTGTGACAATTTAGAGATGACAATCAACCTGCTAACTGCATCACCTTGCTGTGCTACTCTGACTGAGTTTTAAATTTTATAAAATAAAAAAATAAAAAGTCTGTGTATGTTAATTACGTCTTTCCACACACTCAAGTTTAGGAGCTTATCAGTCTAGAGTACCCCATTAATGGGAAACAAGGGATTGTCATATGCATTTATACAGCAGGGTGAACTGTAGGCAAGGGGGTAAAGTGCCTTGTTCAATGGTACACCAGCACTGTATACAGTGGAGACTTTTATGCACATCCGTCTAATTAGGAGTCCTGACCACTTCACTGCATTGGCCCCATATAGTCTACGACTGTACAGTAAGAAATGCTTAAAATTTATATTTTCTCAAAAACTGAAAAGTGAACAGTAGAGTGAAAGCTTCAAGACTGTTCAGATATCTTTGAAAGAACCTGTAATCAGATGAGTTATTTGGTACTAAAACACAAAAACTGTCAAACAGAAAAAAGCATACCTGGTGGAGATGGGAAAAGGTTTCAGTCAAACCAGGGTTCAGCAAGGTTCTTCTTGTAAGTCATTTGGAGTAGTTAAAATATAAGATTGTAAATTTCAAAATAAGAATACTTCAGTAAAATATCATACGTATTTCTTTAAATAAAAAATGTCAGGAAAGGGAAATAAAAGCAGTGCAAAAAATACTTTCCTACAAAAAGGGGACAGGTGAATCATCCAAGTTAATGTTACCAATCTCAAAGTACAGAGGAAACCAAAGAAACATGCACTAGCATAATATGTGAAACCTGACCTTAGGTCCTTTCATTATGTCTAGGATGCTATTGAAACACGTGCTGCCATCCAACAAAATGTTCCTAGAATTATTTCATCGCCCATTAGCCTGAGGGTAGAGTGAAGAATTCAGTCTGCCACTACAGACACCCTTAATGTTTTAACAGTGGTGACCATTTTGCAGGCATACATGCAAGTCGAACTCCTCAAAGACCAGAATTGAACTTGGGCTATTAGGAAATTGCAACTGGAATTCCCTGGACAACAGCAAATAATTGGCAGGACTCCATCACAATTGGGGCAGCTTCAGTTGCCAAAGCTACTCTTGGCATGCTGCATAATCCTTTTAACGTGTCATGCTCCTGTGAGCTCGTACTGTTGTCAGTGAAAGTTGTATCACTTCTCCAGTCATAGATAACTCCTCTGTAGACACTCTATAGCTCTTGTAGTGTGTGAAATAGAGATTGGCAGTTTGATTCTTTCTAATGAATTGATTCACTGGATTCACTTCAGTTAAATGAATCGATTCAAAAGCTTTGTTCATTTCATGCATTTGATTCATCAGTTCAACTGAACGAAACAGCGCCATGTCTGAGCATCCAAGCAAGTGAACGAAATAGCATTAGCAAATCAAATTTGCATTAGCAAATCAATTCAGTCAGTCAACAACTCACAAATTAAAAGGAGTTTGATTCACTGAATCATATTCATATCAGAGAAATTATCATGGAAACAAGGCTTATTCATGTATTATGATTAAAGGAAAATAATAAATTACATCAAATTGATGACCTTGGTAGTTCTTCTTGAGGAGGGGCATCAGTGATGCACTTTGTTGGTTTTGCATTAGATGTAAGACTTTGCATTTATACTAAAAATTCAAATTTTGTCTTGTCTGACTACAAAAGCTTTACACATTTGCACAAACCCCATGCAGAATTTGAGCTGATTTGTTTCAGATCCATACAAGCCCCATTTGAGGAGTATCTGGGATATTCGTCAAATGAGAAACCATGACTGTTTAGTTTGGAGGTACTGTACAGCATGATTCAGACACTTTATGGATGTCTTTCTACTTCTTAATGGTTTAAGAGCTCAAAAAGATATCCATCTTTGAATTTTTTTATCTTCTTCTCTTGACTTCTGTCTTTATATAATATTATCCCTGAATTGTTTTTAAAGCTTTGTCTGCATGGTTGAAACTTTGACTGAAATTCACCACCTGGCTGAAGGACCTCACAGAGATCACACAGGCTTAATTGCTAATTCAAACTGTAATTACCTCTAGGTTTAAGACACAACATTGTAAAAACTGTGCAAGGGTTTGAAAGCTATTGCAAAGCACTGTATGTAGTTGTTACAATTTTGTTAGTAGTAGGTAGTGTACAGTGTGGAAACTGCATGAGTCATTTGCCTATAAACCCATCAGATCTGCAGTTATTTTTGTTTCTTTTTCTTTTAGCTTTTAACTGCTATTTATTTTAAAGTCCCATAAGTGACATTACAGATACGGTTTTCATATTTAGGTATTCAGCTGACTGATAACTGCAGACTGTTTTGTTTAATCATTTATAGAATGTTAAGATTGACAATATTTACATTGTTTTGAAATGACTAATTTTAATAAATGCAGTTGTATTGACAAAAACCTTGCAATGAATTTCTCTTTTAATTTAATTTTTCTTTTTTTTCATATAGTAGCTTTTTGGTTTTAGAGTTTTATTGATTTTAATTTAAATTTTGTTCAATATAAACATTAAGAACAACCAGACATTAAAGACATTTTGTTGCTTTGTTTAGCAAGTGTCAGAAAAACAGTGGCTGGAAGAACATCAAGTCAAAGATTTGATATGTGCAGTGTATATTATCTAAAAATCTCCATCACGTTACCTGTTGCTGTTTGCGCTAAAGCACTTTAAAGTGAGAAATAAGTGATCCTTAATTAAGTAATATATAATATTTTGTTGTGTTGATCCAAAAATGTGAAGAGTGTGGTTAAACAAGAGCTGTTTTTGATCATTCAAGTATGCATAATGAATTTGTTAATATCACGTCTGTCCAATTAAATGTGAGTACACCTACTGTAAAGAAGTTTTTAAATATAAAAAATGTTGGCAGTCAATTATATAGGAACACCCAACCAAATTAAGCACCCACATAACATATTTATACAAAAATCATTAAGTATTTCAAAACAAAAGATATAAGGATTCTCTTACATAATTGTTTCTCGTGGTAATCATTATAGCACTATTAAAATGCTCTCACACAACTTTAATCTTTGTATTTGTTCAGTCTTAAATATCTTCCATAACATTTTATATAATATTTAAGAACAGGTAGAGCTTAATTCCATGCTGAAAAGTATAACACAAGAAACAACACTTCAGTTGATGATACTTCTTTATCAAGAATAACATAATGTAAACTGTCCATAATTTGCTAATTGTATTATAGGACCCATGGGAAGTTTTTACATAAAGTTGAATGTAACCCAGTTAATGGGTATTATCACTATAATATTAGTGCAAATTTGGACACCATGTTATAGAAAATATATTGTTGCTCTCAATCTGTCTGGAGAAGAGCAAGCAGTTCCAGAACTGAACCTTTTAACTTTAAGTAAACAAGATTACAAAGGGAACCACCTGATACAAGTATTCAAAATCCTCAAAGGCACTGACAGAGTCAGCCTAGCAGACCTCTTCGGAATGAGCAGTGAAACATGAAGCACAAGTGGGTACAAGTGGGAACTTCATGAAAGTGAACTGTATTTAAAACTGAAAATGGGAAGACGTTTCTTTACCCAAGCAGCTGAATTCTTGGTTCAATTATCTAATTTATATCAAATGTACTACCTTTTGTGCTTATGTTTTTGAGTGGACTAAAAAAACAGCCTTTTCATGCAAAGATTACTATCCTGAGGTTATTATTTGCTGTTGGAGAACAGTTTTTAATCCACTGGAATATTTTTGTTACCTTGGTTTTTAATTTAATTTTCAGAAAGAATCTTTAAGAAAATAAAATGCAGGGGAAGGAAACTCAAACATGCTGTTGACAGCACCACCTGCTGTGTATTTAATGTATTGCAGGTTAAAAGGAAATAAAGGACTTATTTTTCTTTGTTTTCTGTCGAATAAAAGAAACACCTTTGAGAAATAATCATTTTAAAATGTTTAATACATTTTAGTATTTCGTGAGAGAAGATCTAATTTTGATTTTCAGTAGTTAATTTTAGTATAAATGTAATTAGCTTTTATAGTGACCTCAGTAAACATAGTAATAGTAATTTAGTAACATGAGATGCCTTGTAAAAGACAAATAATAATTGTGACACAATACTGGAAAACAGAATGCCTATACTGTGTGATGGATTATTTTATTTATTTTTAATAGCATGGAGATTAATAATAATCTATCTTGAATCTTTTGAATTACAGCGCCATCCTGTGGTATTTTGTGTTTTTAACATTAGGTTCTTCTAAATAGAAGTTTCAATGAGCCACTGAACACTTTTTTCATGACCATTTTAAACTTTTAAAATTTCACTACAAGAAAATAAACAGGAGTTAGTTGAACATTATACAAACATTATTATATGACATTATTAAAAAGTGTTATTTGTACACAAATGGAAAAAAGAGCAGGAAAGAAGACAGTATATGAAAATGAATGACTATCAACAAGAAACTGCTGTTTCTTTTTTCTTTTTCTTTACTTTTCAACATCGAATAAACCTTTACATGTTCCTTTGCATGCTGAGGCAGCTACCTACAAGACCTATTTTGGAGGGGAGTCCTCATTACCTGTAAAGCGCTTTGAGTGGAGTGTCCAGAAAATCGCTATATAAGTGTAAGCAATTATTATTAATAATTATTATTTTGAACATACAGTAGATTGAATACATGATTGTTACATTTAAGGAATTTGTCATCCTTCAAAAAATGAAACAAGTCTTGGTTTTTACTTTTTAATTATGTTTTTGAGAAATTACAAATAAACACCAAGAAAGACTATCATATAACACCACCTACTGTTCATTTAGTGCATTATAGTACAATAAGTAGTTTTTAAAGCAGTTTCTCATTTTTAAATTTGTTGTCAAACATAAAATGTTTTATATATATTTCAACAAAATTTTTTTATTTTTTTTATTTATAGACATCATTATGCAGTGAGAGAATCACTTGCTTATTTTTGGAATGCAGAGACTGAAATATCTTTCTGATAGGTGTCCATCTAAGTGTTCCTTTAAGAAAACTAAAGTCTGCTCTACTTCAAATCCTAAATACCTATTCTATATTACAAGAAACTCTGCTAATGGAAGACTGCTCGAGGCAGGTTTGTTGCAGTAATAAATCACATCACAGTTGTATTTTAATTATGCTGAAGTGATCCAGTGGAATAGCAGTTAACGCTGCTGTGCCAACAGCTTTGGGGTTCTGGGTGCTTCTGGACTGGGGAACCTTTTGTGGTGTTTGTGTGTTCTACCTGTGTTCACACGGGTTTTTGTCAAATGCTTTAGTTTCCATTGAGCAAAGGTTTTAAATTGTCTGATTAGGATCAGGGTCAGTAGTGTAGCAACCCTTACCAATAAACTGCAACTTCTTTCTGGCAACCTGGAATGTGATACTGTAGTTAATTCCTCGAGAGAGGCTTAAAAGCTAAAGATTCAAGTAAATTTAGAAATTTCTCATCTTTCAGAAACCTACTTTAATAATAGACACTGTCTGAAGAAAAGCAGAAGAAAACTTGCCTGAAGATACAAGTAAAAATCATACAGGACAAACAATAAAAAAGAGGCATCAGCTGGCATTTCAGAAGACACTGCCTGTGCAAAATGTATTTTTATTGTACGGAAGGGCAGCCTAAGAGAATATCCTTCTAAAAGAGATTACTGTCAGGTATGTTTTAGAGCTTGTAAAGATGATAAGTTGAGTAGCTGGGGTATTTTTTTATATACTTACTACGTGTATGTAGTACTTGTGTGTGTTGGATATAGGGAATAGTTTCTTAGCAGCATTTTATAAAGCATTTTATAAAGTAAAAATATTGTTCATTTTCTGTATATCAGAAAGTTTTTTTTCTCAATATCTGCTCCTATGTTTTGTTAAGACTATATACCTATACATTTTCAAATGCTTTCTTTCTTTTCTGCACTTTTTCCATTTATGTACATACACTGTATGACAATTTTGAGAAATGTTCTACATTTCCAGCGCACATTTTCTGGTAAAGTAATGAAAATTTAATGTTTATATTTATCATGAACACCTGGAAAGTTAATATTTAAAAGAGGTCTGAGATATATTTAAGCTGCACTGCCAACTATTTGTAGCTTATATGAATATTTCATTAGATTAGCATTGTGCACACTCTGCTGAGGACTTAGACCATGTTAATAGAAATGGCTGCCACCAGTATGTCCTTTTGTTGAATGAGGTCTTATTTCGTCATTTGATTTGATTAGATGCAGATACATAATTCATATTTATTAGACCACCAAAACTGCACATAACATGATGGAAATGGAGGTAAAAGACAGCACATTTTTGTTTTTACTTGCATATATTAATGGAACAGCCCTTGTTTTAATATTTCAACTGAACGTGATTCTCAGAACATGATCCTATCTATTCCTAGCATTAATATAAAGTTTCCTTACACTTTTTACGGTATAGTTGTCACTTAATAATTTCTATATAATACTTATAGAGGTTTTACCAGTCAGTGTGGACATCATCAATGACGAGCAGAATCTTGGGTTTTCTTACAACAGGAGCAGTGACCACTGGCTCGGTCTGGCCAGGTGTGTTCTGCTTGACAACACCAGAAAAAGAACTGAGGAAGCTGCTTCCTGTGGATGTGGCAGAAGCTGGTGTCTGCTGTTGCTTTCTCTCTGGAGCCGGAGAAGCAGGAGAGCTGGTAGGACTCTCAGGCCGCTGAAGGTCCATCATATAGCCATTGGGTAAATTGGCTACAAAGCTACTATCTGAAAGACGTCTTCTAAGGAAGTTCATGATTGATTGAGCTGTGGCTAGATTCCTCTCCTGAAAGAAAAAAATGTATAATACGTTACATTTTTCCGCTAACTATGATAAAAACAAAGTTTGACTGATACACAAAAAATACATAGCACACAAAAGAGCAGACAACTAAGAACCTGACAATTCTTAAATATTACATTTTAAATATTAAGTTATACTGCCTAGTTCAAGAGTGACCAATTGAAAGAAAGACCAAATCCATTACTCTGAAACAATCTACATAACCATTAGAGCAAATTCATTCACAAACATGCTCTGAGCAGTTACTCATATGAGCAGCTTGGTAACTTCATAATGTTAAGAATCTTAACTTAGCATTATGAAGGGATAAAGGGTCTTGTAAGAATTCTAAATATTTCTCAATGAACACAATTTAGTTTAATATTTGTTGGAATAAATGTCATACATTTAATAGACTATTTTTCCAAACAGTCCTTTTCTGAGAGTAAACTATTTAATATACATTTGAAAATATAAAATACTTGATTTATATTATGTACAATGAATCTTACATGATATAGATTTCCAACACAAAATGAAAAGTGAAATCCTAAATAGAGATGACCTGGAAAGTTTTTAGACAAAATGTAACAAGCTAAAACTGTTACATCAACCTTAACAGAAGTATTAACACCTTGAATCTAGATTAATCTGTTCACATCTCAGAAGAAAACCAGGGTTGAAACTGATCTGTACTTGGAAGGGAGACCTCAAGGAAAACCAGGTTGATGCACAAGTGGTGTTGGTTACCAGTAGGAGGCACTCTTCCATACAGACCACCCAGAATGATATTCCATCCAGACTATTTAAACTAATAGCACAGTGTGGTAACCAGGGACGCTGTTGGTGTCATCCTTCAGATGATAGTTTGAACTGATATCCTGATTACTTTGCCATTAAAGATCTCATGACACTGAGAGCATGTTAACCCCTGTCCTACTTACTCTATGCTTGCATAGCTTGGCCTAAATTCCCCCCCTTAATTCAATGGGTGAATTTTCACTTCTCCCAAATCATCTGCTGTTATGGTGGGGCTACTATGCACAGACAGTAATGCCCGCCACACATCACCCATGTGGTTGATACATTTAATTAATGAATGAAGTGGGTCATCACCTACTGTATTTGTAAAACACTGTGACCAAAAGCACTATATAATGCACGGAATTCTTAATTAAAAATTAAATTAAAAATAAATTAACTACTATGCTTTATAATTCATATAAAACCACTAAATTAACCACATCATACACTCTTTCAGTGAAATAATCTTAAAATTAAACAATAATACAGCATATACAGTACACTAATTTTCTTCAAACAGAACATATATAATGACAAGAACTATTACATTCAAATTATGCCATTGTTTTCCACAGATTATAAGACAAGAACTTTCTGAAGAGGAATCAGTTATTTATTGTACCCAGTAATGATCAATGCTAGGAAGGGAAAAGCTTTTTGTCAGTGTTCTTTCCTGCTGATTTGGCAAACGAGAATTAAGGGGGATCATTGTAATATATTATTTATTGAACATTATAATATAGTAATATAGTAAATTAATATTAATAATACATTTTTTATACTTTTTCTATCATTTTTGCTAGTTTTTGCTAGGCCCAGGTTCAACTCCTGGCCAGTACAAAACGTGTCCTTTAATTAATTGCACCTAAAGGGGAAATAAAGACTTTCTATCACACTAAAATAAATGTAATCAGTAAAACATATATATATATATTGTATTAACATGTTGTAATTAAATAAAAGCCGACAAGATCACAGAGTACTATAACGATGCGCTAGTGAGATCAATGGATCAGTCGGAATTTGTGCTCAGAGATTTTAATACTTGTGATCTGTCTGCTCACCTTCCTACTCTTCAGCAATGCATCACATGTCTGGCGCGCTCAACATGCATCTGGGATAATTGCTTTGGAAACATTACAAAACAAGACAGATTTAAAAAATAAAGTTGAGCAGAAGCTTTATATAGATAATGCAAAGCAGGCATGGGATGGGCTAATTATAATGATGAGGAAAGGACAAGGCAAAATGTACATATTGCAGACTGTCCTAGTTTTGTCAATGAACTTAATCAGTTTTATACACTGTTTGACCACAGGTTTGTCCACAGACTCCAAAAGCAATCAGTGAGGTAATCAGTGATAAAGTTCCCATATGCCCACCCATACAATTGACAGAACAGGAGGTAACTGCATATTTAGCACACATCAAAACAAACAAAGCACCGGGACATGATGGTTTAAGGAGTAAAGTGCTGAAAGTTGTTTTAGTCAACTGTGAAAGATCCCCCTTTTTGATAGCATGGCAAGGGGTCTCCACATGAACAGTAATTGTATGTTCCCCGGATAGCAGTGGTAATAACTTCTTTCAGTTGATACCGGTTGGCCGGTTCGCGCTCATTAATTGTCTTTTACCTAAACGGCGTCCCAACCCATAATATGACCAAGTCTGCTACCAATTTTATTCCGCTATAAGTCTTCTCCGATTTGTAGTGATTAATGAAAACATTCATCTCCGAATTATCTTTTTAAATACTCTAATTTTATACTCTTATTGATACAGAAGCAAAGTTCATTTACAAACAAATTCTACATAGGGTCAATGAAAGGGAACAAGAAGTACATTCTTTTTGTACGAGGCAAAGGACAGCATTCAGAGATTTCAACACTTTACAGACATTTTGCTAATGTATTTGGGCCATAATGTGATTTTCCAAAATCAATCCGTTTCTCTTTCTCCAAACTGTCTTCAATAAGACAGCCCGTAGTCCTTCAAGCGATGTGCTGCTTTTTTCATTACTGCCAAATGTGGGACTTTTTCCTTCTTGTACACCACTATGTTTCTGGTTTCCCGCAGAACTTCTCTCAGGCAGCAGACGACCTGCCAGGCTCTGCTTTCTTCTCTTTTTATTAGTTTTTCTAGTCCAAGGCCATAGAGCACTACCTGGAAGTCATTTATGCCATTGTCCACACCTCTTTTGCAGCGTCGCACTCCCACAGCACATGCCAGATAGTTTCCTCTTGTCCGCATCTGTCCACAGGACACTTTTCTGCTGTCCCCATGTTCCATGAGTACATCACCGCTCTTGCTGGCAGAACCTTGTGTGCCAGGACATGTTGCAATGTTTATTCAGCACGTCAGGGTGACCAACTCTTTTCCAGACCCGAGTGTAGTTCCCATCTGCCAGGCCATGAATTGGACACTCTTGATCCCTACTTTGTACCATGAGTTACAATTTCTTTGTATTTGACAAAGTGTCCAGTGCCTCATATTCTAGTTTCCGTTTCTTTTAAAAATTCCTTATAATAATGCATGGGTACGAAAGGTTAAAAGGAACAGGAGTTGTTTAGGGGATTTCCAAAATCTTTAGTGTCATCAGATAAAACCCACTTAAAATCCAAGACATAAAGGATGCTCTTCCCCTATTTCCAACGGCTAAGGACAGGTACATTGACGTGTACATCATCAAGTTTGCCGATGACACCACTATAATAGGACTGATCAGTGATGATGACGAGTCCACTTACAGGGATGAAGTTGTACAGCTGCTTAGGTGGTGTCATAGCAATAACCTGGACTTGAACATAAAGAAAACGAAAGAGCTAATAGTGGACTTTCGGAGACACAGGCCACACACTCACAGCCCACTCAGTATTGATGGAACGGAAGTGGAAACAGTCACCAGCTTTAGGTTTTTGGGAATTCACATCTCTAAAGATCTAACCTGGACTGTGAACACTGACTCTATCATGAAGAAGGCTCAGCAGCGCCTTTATTTCTTGAGGTGCCTCAAGCGATGGGGGATGCCAACACATGTGTTGGTGAACTTCTACCGCTGCACTATCGAGAGCGTCCTCACCAACGGGATCACCGTGTGGTATGGCAACACCTCTTCGCGAGAAAGAAAGGCACTGCAGAGAATGGTCAATATGGCCCAGAAGATCATCGGCTGCGGTCTCACCGAGATTAAACAGCTCTATGAGGACCGCTGCCGTGGTAGTATTCTGGCCATCACAGAGGACAGTTACCACCCAGGGCATGAGCTCTTCACCCCACTGCCCTCAGGCAAGAGATATAAGAGCATACGGACACTTACCACTAGATTCTTCAATAGCTTCTATCCACAAGCAGTGAGACTGGCGAACACATTTAGCCATCCCCCTCGGACCACACCTACACCATCACCATCTACCTCATTGTAATTTATTAATTGTACGTCTCCAGTCATTGTTTACACGTCTGTATTGTTTACATTCAAACTGTCTGCATGTTTACTTGCACATTGTCTATTGTTTGTTTGTACATTGTCTTGATGCACTGTTTGCACTTTGTTTTGTTTTTTACACTTGTTTTATAATCGAGAGACTTTCTGTAAGTAAGAATTCCATTGTACCAGTACCGGTTACATATGGCAATAAAGTTCAAGTTCAAGTTCAAGTTCAAGTACTGTATTTACACATTAAAAAAAAACCACAACTCAGGCATCCCTTTACCACCCATCCCCCTCTTCTTTGACACAACCTCTCTTTTCACTCTCTCCCATTTGGACCCCCAAAAGAATTGATAAATGACCCTTTTTAAAACCAGTAAAACAGATCTGGATGGTGTAAATATAAAACCAAAAAACAGCAGAAAGAGTAAAGTTACAGTCTTTACAACTAGGGCTTTGCCTTCCATAGTCAAATTTTGTGAGTTCCATTGACTGACCGTCCTTTGGACCTTCTCTGATAGCCCTCCCAATTATTACTTCTCTTTCCATTGTTCTCAAACCTTACTCCCCAAAATTGTATTTCCTTTCTGCAAACCATGACCCCCACATCTTCCTCTTTAAACCCATTACCAAAATGCATTAACTCACATTAGTTTAATTTAGGCCCTGATGCTTTGCATAACAGATTTGTTATTTCCAGCGCTTTTTTAATCTCCTCATAGTCTGTACATAAAACGTTTACATCGTCCATGTTTTTACTTCTAGCCCTCCACTCCCAGTGATTATTATGCCTTTAATCCTATTATCCAATCTTAATGCTTGTGCTAGTGGTTCAATACAACAAACAAAAAGGACTGGAGATAACTGAAAGCCGTACGGAACTTTACATTTCACTTTTACAATTTCACATCACCTGCACAGTTTGGGCTGCGTAGAATATGAAACCTCTATTCTCACCCAAAACAATCAGTGAAGGGATGTGTACCCAGTTCTGTCCTCATGTAGCAAAACGGGGATTTTCAGATGCCGTCATCATCCAGGACTTTTATAGGATCCCCTTTGACCAACCAAAACTTAGACAACCAAGTCATGATGTCTACCTTCATCACAATCCCATTAAACATCTGGATAACCACAACTCTGTTAGATAGATCTGTCACTTTCTGCCATTCAAATTTTCTAATTAAACTCTCATTCTTTTTCGCTTATACTTTAACCCAGAATTCTTCCAATAACCTTGCAAACTTAATGTCAAACCCAAGTCTTTTAGGTAACGTAATCAAACAATTCACGTCCGAACCCTAACTCATTCTGCAAGACCTTCCTTGAGAAGTCTAGCCGAGAGATATCACCACCTTCCCACTGGACTGTCATCACCTTCAAGACCCAGTGCTAACCACCATGGCCGTTACACAAACTACCAACAAAAGCTCAATTAAAACTCAACTGTGCACCGAACTAAAAAAAAAACTATCATTCCCTTGGTTTTTTAAACTTTTTGGGAAAACATACTTGCCTATCCTCTCTCTCTCTAATCCTGTTCTTCTTAACCGTGAGGGTCTGTGAAAAGACAACCTCTAACTGCCCCAGGAACTGTTTTTATAGTGAGCTAGAGTCTCCAGGTCCAGCCAATTCATATTCTTTAACAACATCTTTGTGATTTGAATGTGAATGTTATATGCTCCCAGGATTGTGAAAATGGCAGAAACAAATACACAACAGCAACCCCAGCTCAGTGATTTATATCATAATAAAGTTCCCATAATAGCAAGGAACATCACAGCTGATTCCACACACCAACTCCATTCTCAATTCATAATACTCCCATCAGGAAGATGGTACAGGGTACCAAATTCAAATAAAAGCATTTATAAGATGTCTTTTGTACCTTCTTTTTTTTCCCTCTAAGATCAGGATACTAACTTGGCTAGCTCTCCACTTTAGAGGTTTATCAACATTAACACACTTTTTATACTGACAACCTGTATGTTTTATTTATTACAAATGACTATGAATGAGATGATGATGATAATAATAATAATAATAATAATTGCTTATACTTATATAGCGCTTTTCTGGACACTCCACTCAAAGTTCTTTACAGGTAATGGGGACTCCCCTCCACCACCACCACCACCACCTGGATGATGTGACGACAGCCATAGTGCACCAGAATGCTATCCACATATCAGCTATTAGGAAGGAGGAGAGTCAATTCAGAGATGGGGATTATTAGGAGGCCATGATTGGTAAGGGCCAATGGGAAATTTGGGCAGGACGCCGGGGTTACGCCCCTACTCTTTTCAAGAAATGCCTTGGAATTTTTAATGACCACAAAGAGTCAGGACCTCAGTTTTACATCTTACCCGAAAGATGGCACCTGTTTACAGTATAGTGTCCCTGTCACTATACTGGGGCATTAGGACCAACATGGACTGCAGGGTGAGTGCCCCCTGCTAGCCCCTACTAACACCTCTTCCACCAGCAACCAGGTACTGACCAGGCTTACACCTGCTTAGCTTTAGTGGGTTGTCAGTTGTGAGCTGCAGAGTGATATGGCTACTGGCTATTGTGTCAAATTAAATTAAATTCTGGTAAATTATTTTCAGTTATTCAAATCAAGTAAATTTTTTATTTAAATGGTGATTCAATTTATTTATAATTTAGTTATTATTCCATGTATTATGAATATGAATTTAATGTTCATTATTCTGTGATATACACAATTATTAAAATGGTCAAGATTATATAGATACACATTACTTATTAAATGCATTTTATTATTAGAGTCTTTATTATCCCCAAGGGGAAATTTGTTAAAGAAAGTTGTACATTGGCCAGAAATCAAACCCAGGCCTCCTGCACTGCAGGCTAGAATTCTACCCCTGCACTGCCAATGTGTCACTCTGATTGGACAACTGAATGTGTAGGAGAGTGGGGGACATTCAGTAATGTCCATGACTGAGATAAGATAAGATTACTTTATTGGCCATATACGATTTCTTGTATTAGGAATTTGTCTTTTCGCATACCCCAATTTGCTCTCCATGAGACACACAGACAGGGAGGGAGACATTGTAATGTATTTGTTCTGTTTTAAATTATTAGTTTATATACTGATGGAAAAAAGAAACGCAACATTTTCTGGAATGAGAATACTATAGTTGTATGAGAAGCTATTGAATGAGACAAAAATTTGTCAATTTCTTTTAAGCCCTCTGACAAGCAATACAGATTGTGCAGTGAGGTATTGCAACTTGCCAATCACACGGAAGCTCGTTAGGTGCACTTTTACCCAACAAGGTCTGGGTGGAACAATGCCTGATCAGATCATCTGTAAAAAGGCCCTAATTCAAAGCTTAGGTCACTGCAAGACAAAGGACACACTTAGTCAGTTTTCTGTGCATTCCATAATGCCTCCAATGTACCCAAAAGCAAGGGAGAGGGCCATTGTCATGCTGCAGACAGACATGTCATGTGCCAGCGATGCCAGACACTATGTAGCAAGCTGCCCCACTGTGTCCCAATTGCAGAGAAGGTTTCAGCAGACTGGGAAGACAGATGACCAAAGATCTAGTCGCCCTCGAGTGAGCAGGACCGACATATCAGACTGGTCCATCTGACAGATAGTTTCAGATCTGCCACTCGCACTGCTCCTGAAACTGCCGGCAGACACAATGCCCACATCAGTGAGGCTCCATGCTGCTGGTCTTAGAGGAAGGCGACCTTTCAGAGGCCCTCTGCACACACCTCCTAGACGTCGTACCCGACTGGCTTGGGCCAGACAGAGGCTGCGATGGACTCGTCAACAGTGGCATCAGGTCTGCTTCATAGATGAATCACTCTTCAGCCTGTTCCACACAGATGGGATGGCCAGAGTGTGGAGGAGGAGGTGTTGTGTTTCTTTTTTCCATCAGTATAATGTTAGAATGAAGACTCTGGACATTAGTAAGCAAATGAGTTCATTCCCCACTACATACTGTTTGACCTGTACTTGTGTCCTTTATGACCCAATTATAATATTAGGAAAACAGAATCTGTAATATCTCATATTTATCTTTTGTAAAATAAACCATTAAAATTACAGATACAATGTGTGTGGACTGGATATCCCCTTATTGATGCTCCCCTGTTTTTGTTTTCTTTCAAACCACTGATGTTTAATTGTGTTTTGGGTTTACAATTTTTTTTAAATAATTTTGCTACAAATGGAGGATTACAAAAATTGTGTATATCAGGAAATGGCCAACCGTTTTAGTCAATAAGTAAAACAAGTATTCATAGCCCCCAGAATATACCCAAGCGGTCGGTATAAAAAAAATTAGAATTCTTTATTCTCTGGCACAGCTTTGGTAAAAAGAGTAATAATCGAGGAACATTAGGTTAAACAAATGTTTATTAACAAGGGCAATACAAACACTACACTACACAAAACAAAACATGCAACACACAAGTTTCTATATTTACTGTATGTAAAACAAGGCATATCAGAGGCCTAACATCCTAATCACCCAGAAAACTCCAGACTGCTACTAAGTATTGAACTATTAAATAATGCAGACAGGGGACAAAATAAGAAATAGGTTGCCTTCTTAATAAATGCAATACTACCTGCAGTTAAATCTCTCTCTTTGCAAACACAGATACCACAAAATAAATGGGAGCCTATCTCCCTATTCTGAAAACACACCTACAGTACAAGCAGGAAAGATGTCTCTAACTGAGATATCTTTTACCCAGGAAACCCAAGTTTCCTAAAATAGAGAATAGCAATCTTTCTGTAGCACAGTTCAAATACTTAGCTCCTGTAAGGTTTTGTTTGGATGATCATGAAGTAGGGGATCTCCCCTTCTGACTCCTCTATTGTGGTTTACTCCTTTCTCTCCTCTCATACTACTCATTGACAATCATTAACCTACAATGTAATTAACTAGGTACACCAAGGTAAGCTTTTCAACAGTTTTTGATCAAGGGATCCCCCACATCTCAGCAAATATTCCCTTTGCTTTGAAGCTGGAAGTGTTTACTCTGCCAGGTGTCCTACACTTTATTTACACTAGACACTTCCTAGTCATCTAAAGCTGTAATAATATATATTACCTAATTTCAATTTTAGAAACTGTATATTTTTATTTATGCACCTTTATGCACAGGCTAGAAAACAGTGTAACAGCATTGTACATAGTGTTCATAGTGTGAGAATTACTGCTCAGTGGGTATTTATGTGAAATCCCTGCATATAACATTACAGTATAAATCAGAATACCAGCCAGTACATTCAAAATAGGTTACAATGATGCATCTTGTGTTAGTTCTGGATTCAAATGTATGTGATTAAAGCAAAAACCTTTATATAGTGCAGACTTGTATCAGCTATAATGCAACTTACAGTAAGCAACCAAGTCATTCTTCACTACTCAAAACCTATTTAAATTTGGCTTATTTTTTACATGTACTGTACATTTGCTTTAAGAAATATGATATGTTTTTAGAGCCACAATGTACAATATATTTTTAATGATCAAAAGCTAAAAAGTTTTCTAATTACTATTTATATGAAATGAATAATAATTTTGAATATAATTCAAAAATGATAATTCTATTAGTGTTATTCAGTATCGTGACATACAGTATCTTATTTGGAGCTGTGGTAGTAGAGTGGCAACCTCATGTTTCAACAATGTAAAGTATTTAGGATAAGATATAATTTTATGTATTGTCCTTTGGAAGAGGAGAAAATTTTGACTTTGGCATCAGCACACAAAACAACAAGAAATAAAAGTCAGCATAAAATAAATGTACGTACATTAGTCATTAGCACATTAGCAACAGTACTTATACAAACATCTCACTCTTATTACTGTATATTACACTGCCATTATAAATTATCCCTTAGCTCCACACAGGAAACAGTCATTTAACTTTTTAATATACCAACAGCACAAGGAACATAGGATTTCCTGTACATGTTCATCTTGTCCACAGGCATAGTAAACCACCTCCCTGAAAGAAGCAGTTGGAAATGGGAAGGAAGAGGGTGGGAGGCATCATCAACAATAATCTGAGCATTCTTGGGAACTGCAATATAATACAGCTGTTTAAGCTGTTTCTGCAGTTGATCAATTATTTCACTAGTATTATTAATCATTCTGGCCAATTTCCCTCTACTCTTAATACTCAGGTTACCATACCATTCAATATAGTAAGGACACTTTCTAAAACATTCTATAAACCCTGTCTAAAATGTTTTGGCTCACTCCAAAAACCTTTAAGCTTCCTAAACAAAAATATATGATAATACAGGTGTTGTGGCCGCCACTGTGGGCACGAACAAGCATGTCCATTACTATGGGGTGTCAGGACATGTGGCACATATACTCAGGGACCTCTGGGTCCTTGGCTCATGGACTCTAAGGCCAAGAAACTAACTCACACATGCCACTATACTACTATGATCCCTTTTGGGATCATAACTGAAATCCCTCGCTGAGCCCCTTGCTTGCCTTCCTGAACTTAACAACATTGTCACTCCTTCGTAAGGAGCCTCCCTGCTTGTAGCCACCACACATGGAGTCCCCTGCTCCCAGATGACACACACTTGGAGGCTTCTAATCCCTTGCTCTCATCCTGGAGCCTCCTGCTCCCTCGCTGTCACACACCCCGCAAGTGCCTTGTTCTTACGCGAAGACATGAACACTCTCACATAAGCCAGTCTGCAGCCCTCACTCTCGTGTTGAGACTTGAGACAACACCCAGTCTCCTTAGCATATCATTCAGTTTTGAGACTCACACTTCCATAGTAAATCTACACGACCTCTCTAATATCTCACTCTTGTGTCTGAGGCTGTGCACATGCAGCTGGTGGTTTCACTTTCTCCTGTCCCCAGACACCACTGCCATTTCACATATGCAGCTGCCAGTGCTAGAGAAGCCACCACTGGGCTTCTCTAACATACTGTACAGCATCGGAGGCATCATCACTCTGTCTCCACTTCGTACTCCCCACCGGACATTAGCAGCCAGACAGACCCTACTCTCTCCCCCATTATCCCGTATTGCCAGGGGGAGGGTCCCTCTGCTTCACCTCATATTCTGGCATAAACATTAACACGTCAACCTCATAAGGCTCGTTAGCACTCACTCTTCTCAGCTGTGTTGCCTTGGCAACACATCACTTTCTCAACAAGGGCTCCATCCCTAAAAGACGCTGCACTCGGGGTGATATTACAGTATTCTCTACAAAGTTTAATTTTCATCTATTACTGTTCCTAGGTATTTGAAAAACAGAACAATCTCCGCAGGCTGATTAATAAAATCATTGACATTATTGACATAAAATCATTGAAAATCTGACATTACTATCACAAGTAGCCAGTTCTTTGGTTTTACCAAAACTAATATGAAACAAAGTTGCCTGACAGCACCTTTCCAGTTTGCTTATCTGTTCAAGGCAATTCTCCACCTCTTCTCTGTCATCTCCAGTAAACAATCCTACTTGGGCAATATCATCTGTGTACTTTAATAGATTTTCATTTCATTCATATAGATGGAAAATAGTAAAGGTAACAAAATACAACCCTGGGGAACACCAGTATTTACAACATTTTAATTTGAAAGTGTATTAATTTCTAAGAACCCGCAGGGGGTGATCTGCTAGAAAAATGTTAATCCATTTTAAAAACCTCCCATTAACATCCAAACCCAACAGCCACACCAATAGTATATAGGTCTAGAGTTTATTAAATGCTGAACTAAAATCAATAAATAAAATATGTGGATATGCCTAGCTACTAAATTCACTTAAGCCAAAACTGTATCTTTACATGTTCTTTATAATCAAATTGCAAGGGGTCCAGATGATCTGCAGTTGAGAGAGTAAGATGTTTTACAATTAGCCCTCTCCGAGCACTTAGCTGATAGGGGGGTGAGTGCCACCGGTTTGAAGTCACTGAGTGCTTTGGCTTTTGGATTTTACGTCACAGGCGTAACGTAGTTGAAACTTTTCACATATTTGATGCAATACAAGAATCAAGTAGTGCCTGAAACAACTGAGTTAGGACTCCCCTAAGTCAATTAGCCAATCTTCAGCCCCTTCCCCACAAACCATCTGAGCCACGTGCCTCGTGTGGCTTAATCTAGGAGAGACACTTAACAACTTCTGTCTCAAACCAGCTGTGTCGATGAACTGGGAATCCCCTCAATTATCTCATTACATTTCTCTCTAAAATCAATAGTGTCAAACCTTCAACAAAAATAATGTAAGATCATTCACAAAGGATAAGCTGACAGCACAATTCCCATTCTGTGTTTTTCAACCTCTGCTCATCATTACATTAAACTCTTTCCACGCTCGATTAGGATTGCCTACACAGAACCTATTCTCAGCTTTGTCTTTAAAAGTACTACTGTACTTAAAATTCTTTTTAGCCTTCCTCATTTTTTACTTAAAATCCTTGCCTTTCTCCTTAACTACAGTGGTCTACCCCTTTTAAAAAGTGACTTTTTTGGCATTCAAACACATTTTTAAATCCTCTGCCAAGGTTTGATATTGGCAGATATTTTTACAAGTAATGACAGTTATTTCACAGAACTCTATGTAAGCCATGCACGAGTCAAAACACACCTGCCAGTCTGTGGTAGCAAAACACCTCCATAAGCTTATCATTACTCTCCTCTGTCCATATCTGTGCAGATTTAAGAACAGGCTTCACAAGCTACCTGTATGTAGGGAGGAGATGAATAATATTATGCTCTGATTTCTAATTCGGTAGTCTGCACACAGCATTGTATGCATCTTCAATATTTCCATTACACTGATCCAAAATACGTGACGTGTAGGGCAGGTCACTATTGCTGCAGGGTAAGAAGATACACTGAAAGGGTAAGAGCATGAAAATCTCCAAGCACAAAAAACAGCTGGTCAGCTGATTGTGAAAGTGCATCACAAAACGGTAGTAATCTATTCAGCAGCCTCCTTGATGTTGAGTCCAGGCACATAAACTAAAATATTAGTTATTGTTCTAAACTTGCAAAGTAAATAAAATAGAGTGAATGATAGTAAGTATCTTGCAGTGCTTAGTATAGACCTGCTCCAACACAAATACATAGCCCAAATATCATGGCCACAGATGCACAGGCCCCTACTGATTTCTGCAATGCTGTTTTGTCTTCATCTGCTCTGATATCAGTATGTCCATTACATTGCTGTTGTCCTGACAGAGGTTTAGATTAATCATTAGATGTCCATGATTCATAAGATAAAGATTAATTCCTAAGAATAAGATTACTTTGCCTGAAGCCTTCAACATACTTGACTCTTGCCGTTATTTCATTCAAATTCTATTTAAGAGACCTGAAATTTGACAAAATAATTACCAGGAGTGGATATCCATTTCCTTGCCTTCACAGTCTATTCCTAACACTCCTCCCCACACTTCTTGGATTTATTCCTCCATTTGCAATTTAAAAAAAAACATTAGCAAGGGAAAACAATTATATGTAATGAAATTGTTGCTAGTATAGAATGCATACATTTACATAAACATTTACAGTACTACTGTACTGATTTGTCTGACAACCACACGCAGCCTCGATGCTTTTAAGGAATCACTGCACCATCAGGCATTTTCACAGAGTAGTGGTCCTGCATCAAATTATTTGAAAAAATAAAAACTTCATGACATGGTGCTGTCTGTGATACTGTAGCACCTACTGTGGTATAACAACTGACACCTCACACATTCTTGATGGCCACATCTATATATCTTTGGACTGTGGGACCCCAGATCTGGAACTGAACACAGGGCTTCAGTGCAACGAGGCAGCAATGGTAACCACTATACCACGGACCTGCCCTATATGTATACATGTTTTTAGAAATAATCTTTGGTTAGCAGTAACAGTTTGCTGTAAACTTTTCAAAACCTGTTAAATTGTAAGATAACATGTTTTATCAATAGCTCTGAACTGACCATTTCAAAACATCCCAAATATCTACAATAAGCCTACTGCAACACCTTTTGCTAGATTTGTTCCCTTTTTTATAGTCCTATTCTGACAGAATGTGTATTTTAGAATCCTAGCTCTAGCCTCCAACAAAATGAAACAGTAGTAATTAATCAGGAGCCAAAATTACACTTGTTTGTCTTCCATTCCAGCCCTTTACTCTGCAACTGCCATCCTGTCTTGAGTAACTGATAAATCCTCCTACTCACTGGTGGTTTGCTCATCAGCTCCTATATAATTAACACATACACTGCCAATTTCCCAGGCCAGCTGCACTTCTCCTCTTGCTGCACTATCAACATGTTCACTTTCCATGTCAAAATAACACCTGCAGAAATGTCTGTGTCCAACATCAGCTGATTGGTGACTAGCCAAGTTAAAATTATTCCAGAAAAAGTCACTAAAATTAGCTGTAGAAATCTTTAGGATCAATTTTACTCCCTTCCCAGTTTAATTATTATTTTACTCTATTTAAAAAATAGTATCTTATATTTATTAAGTCTTGAAATAGTAAATCTAATTTAGAACATTGGAATATTAGAATATTCTGACTCTCCCAGGCTTATAATATCCATATGCAATATACAACAGACTAAATCACTTATTGTATGTTGCATTTTGCTAAATAATAATGGCAAACATGTTACAAAGAATTTTTTTGGAAAGATCACTCCCCAACAACATAATTTCCATATTTTTAACCATACTAACATTTTAGTAATGGTTACATAACAATTTAGTTGGAATTAAAGCCAAAAGAATCAAGTACCTCTTCTTTACCAGGACAGGACAGGACCTACATTCCCATCTTGAAGCATTATTAAACTTTTGTTTCTGAAAATATACTTTATTATATAATCACTCTTCATTCTTAGCATATTTATTTTATTTTAGACGTTTTGGTGGCAAAAAAAAGTTATCAAGCAATGCGATTTGTGCACATTGCTGCTGCTTAAATGTTTTGAATGCAAAGTTTGCTTTAATGTATTATTTATTTCAAATAATCATCCCTCTCACATTTTATTGTAATGCTCTTCATCTCCCTCCATTATCACTAAAAGTATTTACTTTTCTACTTTATGTTTGTGCTCTTATTTAGCCTGTAATTAGATTATCCAATTTATACTTCATTTACTGACATAAATACTAATCACACTGCAAACGTTTTGCTTGTTTTCTCCAAGGTTAATCATTAAATTATATAAAATACATAATATATTTAAAATCAAAAGTTTTGGAGGAGGTCAAATAATCTCACAATTTCTACTCTACTACACAGAAATACTGTACTGCTCAGCGTGGATTTGGGGACCTAAGTCAGGTTTAGGATGAGAAACTCTTTGGGGCCTGGGTAGCGCTGTAATTGTATCCCAAAACTGAGTCGGTCGGACCTAGATTTGAACTAAGCATTATTGAATCTCATTCACTTGTAAGAGCTTTGATCAATGGTCTTGATTGTTTCCCACTCATACTTTTTGGTTTGGGGAACTTGTCAAAATCCGATGCCCAGAGAGGCTCAGATATACTGTACAGTATCACACCTTTCTTTGACTTCTCTCCTTCCTTTGTTTAGTAGCAATTTTCTTTTTTGGAAGGGGTCTGCCTTAAATTTGTGTTCACTTATTCAGTCATTCCAACATAGACCAGTTATGTTCCTTATATGCAATATTTCAAGCGCAATTTCACTTTTAGACTTATAGATACTTTATTGATCCCGTGAGGGAAATTGCAGAAATTATGCAATTATGAGTGCTTTATTACTACCTTCACTTTTCTGAGTCAGTCTGATCACCAACATGGTAAGTTCAATTTGAAGCGCTTTTTGCCGTCAGAGAAGTTGCCCAGGGGACACTACGAGGAAGAAGCTCTTCTTGACCCATGTTATGGTTACCAGTAATGAATTGTACTCCGCAAGAAGAAAATAACCTAAGGGTTATTCAAGAACCTACAGGTCCGTGTATCCTGCAAATCAATGTGGAAGGCCTAACTAGAGCCAAATGCATGGTCATAAACCACCTGGCTCAAGAGAACAACGCTCAAGTGATCCTTCTTCAAGAGACTCACACCAAAGACGACAGCAATATCAAGATATATGGCTACCACCTCATAGGTGCCATTCATCATGCGTACCATGGAGTGGCTACCCTAGTAAAACTTGATAGAAATGCAAAGCATGTAGCCCAATCACCGGACGAAGATACAACACAGTGGATTGCTATTGAAATAGAAGGCTTTACTATTGTCAACATCTACAAACCACCTAGTACCCAGTTCTCCAATCTTCCAAGCTACCCACATCCTGTCATCTATGCTGGTGACTTCAATTGTCAACACACCAACTGGGGCTATCAAAAGAACACACCGGAAGGCAAGGCCCTAGCTGACTGGGCATCCATTCAAGGTTTAACTCTGCTGTTCGATAATAAACAAGCCAACACGTTCTTCTCTGCCAGGTGGCAAAGTGGAACAAACCCGGACTTGGTGTTTTTCAGCCCAACAAACAACCACATGCCCTCACCACAACGCTCAGTGCTGAGCATATTCCCGAACTCGCAGCACAGACCGGTAGTCACATTCCATCCTGCACTTGTGACACCAACTCCAAGTCGTCCATCCGCTCGCTGAAACTTCCGAAAAGCAAACTGAACTGAATTCACCAAGCAAACAAGCTCCTTTCCGCTTAAACTTCCAGATCCAAACTCAACTGACATTAATGACTCATACTCAAGGTTCTGCAATATGATTATCTCCACATCTAACAATCATATCCCAAGAGGTTTCCGAAAGACCTACATTCCCGGCTGGGACGAAGAATGTACGAACTTAGCCTCTGAACTTGAGTCAGCAACCACTACAGAAAGAGCGCAATCCATCGGCTCGACTCTAATAGAATACCTAGACAACATAAGGAAACAAGAGTGGAACAACATGGTCCACTCTTGGTTCCGATGGTCTCTGAAATAGACATGAAGCACTCCAGTATAAGAGCCTGGCAAACCATCAACCGACTGACTGGCCAAAGCCATAAACCACAAATCCAAACCACGTCAAAGCCAAAGACGTCGCAAAGGTGCTTGTTAACAGTGGCAAACCAACCCACACAGACAAGCAGTTTGCCAGGAAAGTTAAACAAGAGATTCATGACAGCTGGCGAGCCAGCTCAGCAGATGATAACAGTCACAGCGGCTTCACCTATCCTGAACTGATTACAGCAATTTCCACCCTCAAGGCAGGGAAAGCTCCAGGACCTGACCACCTGCATTCTGAACAGCTTATCCACCTCTTTGTACCTGCCCTAGAATGGCTACTAGCATTTTTCAACAACTGCCTATTACTAAACAAAATGCTTAAGATCTGGAGAACCTAGATCTTAGTAATCGCTATTCTTAAACCAAACAAACCACTTGAGGACCCAAAAAGCTACTGGCCAATCAGCCTCCTCTGCACCACCTTGCTGATAAACATCATAAACAACAGAATAAGCTCTATTGTAGACCCACAGCTCTCAAATGAACAAGCAGGTTTCAGGCCAAACAGATCAACAACCAACCAGGTCTGCTGTCTGGTCGATGATATCGAACAATGCTTCCAAGAAAAAAAGAAAGCGGGTGCTGTTCTTGTGGACTTAACAGCAGCTTATGACATGGTCTGGCATAAAGGACTCATACTCAAACTGCTTCGTATCATCCCAAACAAGAAAATGGTCCTCTATTTGAGATCCAAGAACTAATCTCAAATAGATCATTTACCTTAACACTGGGCAACAACACCTCCGGGTTAATTTTTACCTAAAGAATGGTGTCCCGCAAGGCTCGGTGCTGGCGCCAATGCTGTTTAACATCTACACAGCTGACCTGCCATGTACAACTGCTAAAAAGTACATATACGCAGACGACATCGCTATTATGCATTGCTCCACAGACATCAAAGCAATAGAAACTACACTATCGACTGACCTGAACAAGCTGAACTGCTACTTCAAAGACTGGAGGTTAAAACTTAGCATCACCAAGACAGTGAGCAGCATTTTACACCTCACCAATCGCCTTGCTAACATAACAATCAATGTCAAGTGCGAAGACAACAGCAGCCACACGAAGAAGGTAGACACAGCCGTGAACAACAGTATGCGTATTATCACCGGGTGCATTAAACCTACGCCCACTGAACTGCTACCGATTCTCAGCGGCATCTCTCCATCAAATATTCACAGAGAAGCAAGTTGCATCAACCTTGCACTGAAAGCCTCGGATGACCCCAACCACCTGCTGCATGATGCCTTCTGCAACCAGAACACCACAATCTTCCAACTAGAAAACCAGCACTCACCTTCTAACACAATGAGGCGCCTCATGAAAGAAGCAAACAACGACAATCGCACCAACTGGGCTAACAAAAAGTGTCAAGATGCGTGGAATAATAACAACCACAGACTGAAACAGTTTATCGACAAAGTATCTAAGAAACCCACTGGAAATGACCTACCCAGACAAGCCTGGGTCAAGCTGAACCAACTAAGAACCGGACATGGCCGTTTCTGGGCCACCCTATACAACTGGGGTCTCACTGATGACCCAATTTGCGAATGCAGCGACAGCAAGGAGCAGACTGATGACCACATTCTATACTACTGCCCTCGCTTCAGGTGCCCTGGCAACTTCACTGATTTAGATGATGCCAGCCGCAACTGGCTGAGGCACCTTACTGTGACAATATAACTATATAACGTCTGCATGGTAAGCTCATACAAATAATAATAATAATAATAATAATAATAATAATAATAATCACCAACAAGCATTACAATGTGGTACCAATCTACCAGTTCCTGCACCACTTTCTGTGTCAGGATACCAAGCCGATCTCAACATTCACGCTTCTCCTGAGCCAGTGCAATATCATCTTCGACCATTTATGCAATTGTATTCTTTTCTTAAACCGTCAAACCTCCAAGGCTTGAATATATACTCAGAATTCAGGCATCACAGACTCCACCATTGAAGAATTTTGCATCACCGTTATGGGCTTACTTTACTATTTCTAAGTGGTCCTGTCAGCCTTGACTTCATGAGCAGGCTGCTGCTGCAAATCCTAATCTCACCATATCCACTCTCCTATGCATTCATACTTTCCCTGCTGAGCACCCCCTTTTCACTTCTTTCTCACTCCCTCCCCCTCTCACACGTTCTGAAGAGAAGGTGAGGCCTGTCAGCCTTGCCCTTGTTGACAGACTGTTCTTCCCTCAGAGAACTTACCACAAATAAAATAATTACATTTTAAAATGTTTCATCTCCATCATGAATTGAGATTTGGCCTTTGTCAAACTACTGAAATAATAAAGTTAGAGTGAATAGTTAGAGAAAACTTTGTGTTAGCAGACGTATTCACACCACGTATAAATATCAACTGAAATATTTGATACCTTATACAGCCATCTTTTGGACCAGTATTTACAACAGAAATATTTGTGTTTTGGTCCTTGTTTCGCTGTTGACCGTAAAGTATGTCATTGTCATGAAAAAACTTTTCAGTTTATTATCAAGTGGCTTCTTAAGAGTTTTAAATCAAGATCCAAGAGATTCTTAACAATATAGCTAAGTGTTTCTGAATAACAGAGTTGAATAATTCAGTTACAGAAATACATTATTTTTCCTTCCCTTATATTCCAAGCAAATGTTATAATGATAACTTTCAAAGCAAAGCTGCTGAGAGCCACAGGAGCATTTGTGTTGCTTTAAGTGAATGGATTTAGATTTGTCACTGTAGTAGAGATCATCTACAGATTTAACTAACAATGACAAACTCTACAAATACATCTTAAAACAGAGAGATGAATTCCCTCCAAATATACTGATTTTACAAGAAACATAGTCATATCTTAAACAGAAAAGATGACAATCAGTTAATTAATTTTACATAAAATATGCATATTAAATGTTAACATTTAAACAGTGAAATGTTTACTTGAAATGTCTGGCACTTTACAAATCTCCAAAAAAGTCCAAATACTGAAATAGAACAAAAGATAATGATTTATGTGAGAAAGAATTCTGTAAGGCCCTGGAGATAAAAAAAAACAACCTTCAAGTTGTTGTTACCAACATTTAATCCAGCCTTAACTCCTAGGGAAATTCAGTACACTGCTATGTATCTAAAGAAAAACATAAGTTTTAATTCCAAGCATTTTCATCTATATCCAGTACCTAATTCTGTATTTCTATAACTAGAACTGGAAGGTTGTAAGTAATATTCATATTCTATTTCTTTTTATATTCGCCATTAACAGAGATTATTTGATCTACCACTACACAGATTTCATCAATCATGTTTAAAGCATTCATTAATTCAAGAAGTGTGATTCAAACTCTGGTTTTTATGGGTCTATAGCACATTACACAAACTAATAAGCAATTTCTGAATATTTTTTAATTACAACAGGCTAAATATTTCTACAGACACATTAATCAAGGATGCATCAAGAAAAAAGTACAAAAAATCATTTTCACTATAGGTATAGAAATGAAGCACTGCCTGTAGTTGACCTTTATACAGTATATTGTAGTAGGTGGGTTGTGCGCATACTGCTCTAAACTCTGAACACAGCTGTGCTATGAAGTCACAAGGGTCAGCATTCTGCATCAGGCTTTGTTGAGGTGTGAAGCTACAGTATATAAATTACATAATGGTCTTCAAGGATTCTAATTGGTGATAAAACATTTTGGAGTAAATCCTTTAATCTTGAGAATTTACAACTCAATGTTGAAATGAGGGCTATGGGAATGAGGTGATTTCTGAAGAGTTCAAAAAACGCGGTGTAAGTTTTATTAGGTAAGGTAAATTAGGTAAGATCTTGGTATTATAATTGCAAATGTGTTATGCACATAGAATTGCTGAGAACATACAAGATGATTCTGTACATTCAATTCATTTTTAAGTAAAAAGCCCAGATAAAGGACAAAAAATAATATCCAAGACAATCCTTCAAAAGTGCTTCTATATGTTCAATACATTGTATTTATGCCATACAGTAAACATATCTCGTCAAGAAATCAATTTAAAATCACATGGGAAATTTCACTTGCAACTGTCCACTGCTGCTTAACGGGACTAACTGGAAAACTGCGAATCAATAAGAATATTTTGAATTATTTTGGTGACATGAAATTTTATGAAGAAGAATTAATGACAAAATAGCAAAAACGTAAACCCTATGTTAGAATGAGGATCAGCTTCATACAGATGACTTATCATCTATACGATATAAATGACCCTTAAGAGTAGCATCTAGATAATAAATGATGCACTGTATGCTCAAATTTCTGTCAAGTTTTGCATTTTAATAAATGGCTTATTTAAAATAAATCTAATCATTTTAATTTTATTGCTTTCTTAACTGACAATATTTTCGTTTCCAACACACCCAAGTTGGTCTTACAAAAATCAGAATATACTGTACAATTGGCTCAAACAATTTTCACAATAGTTATAGAAAACCTTGTCAATATACAGTAGGTACTTAATGATAATATGTAGTTTGTAGCTAACAAATGTGTTGCCTAGCAACTAGGATTTTCTTCACTGTCTCTTACTTGCAACAATAAGAGACTGTAAAACTTGGCAGTATGCAGAGACACTTTCTTCACATACATTAAATAAAAAATATTTGACCAGCATTATTTCCATCCTGACCTGTTTTGCCTAAATTTCTTATACAGACACATGGGTTATGAAAGAATTACACAGCAATAGATTATAACCTCTCTAAGATCACAGTCCTGTCTTTTAACATTTTACTTTTGTATGCAATTTTGGCACATTATATTCAAGGATTACCATGAATTAAAGGTTGAAAATCAAAACCAATGTAATAATAATTACTGAATATAAATTTACTATCATTTTTGAGTAAACTTATTTTTTAGAGTTATGAAGATAAAATACTTGTTATGACTGGTTAGAATACAGATCAATAACTGTAACTTTTACGGACTTTTGTAAATCTGGTTAAAACATATACTGTATATCATGCTAGAAAATGATAATACCAAACTTAAAAGCACATAAATATACAAATGAGCTGTGAAAGAAATTTAGTCTTTTAAAAGGATTTTTGAATTGCAATGTTTTATATTTGTATTTGTACATAAACAAAAACAAATGCATTCACACAACATACTTTTTCTCAATTTCAGGATATCTGCAGTGCTGCAAAGGCTTGAAACTTTGTTAAAATACTGTATGTAGATGATACATACAACATGATAAATGGGAACAAGGTTCCTGTTTTTGTCCTTATTTCTTTTTAATTGCTTACAGCATGCCATAGAGGGCAGTAAACAATGGTTTCTTAAAGAAACAAAACATTCACTGCAACAGCAACCTTGCCTTAAACTTCAGCAAATAAAATGGATAAGAAATTGTTTTGACCTGTCATATTCTATATATTACCAACAGGACATTCCAATCAAACTACAAAGTATTTTATTAAGTACAGTATTTAATTTTAAAATATCAGCTGTTTATTCTTGCCATTTGTGTGAATAGGTTGCTCATATTCCTGTTTCTCCAGTTGGAAATTGATGTTTTTTTATGGATTCAGTGGTTTCTCTATATCCCCAACAATGTTCCTAATGCAAATTTGTACATTTGCATTAATGATCTGGTCAGTTTTCGCAAAGATTTTACTGGGTTACTTGTTCCTCCACAATTTGGGGCTGTTTTGTTGCTTGCTTTGAAACACTAAAGAAACCTATCCAATACCCAGCAAAAAAAAACACCCACACAATGCTTCTTTTCCCCTCTTTTGTGAGAAATTTAATTACTGCTCTGTGTACAAGTACACTTAGAATACTCAATACAGTTTTAACAATGTGATCTAATGACAGCAAAATATACCTGCATCTCCTATCTACTGATGATAGCATGTAGTGTTTCATATGCATGAACTATAATACTGTATATATCAATATTTTGGAAAAGGCTGTGATTTAAAAAAACATTATTTTTTTATCAATATCCTATGAATTCTGCAATCTTCTAAGAATTCAGTCCTTTAGATCCACAATGTTCAACACACTGGTGCAAACATTTAAAATGCACAGAAAACTAAAGTCTCTGTATCATGTTATTTTTCCTCATTGAAGTCAAACTGGAAAACTTCAAACTTGAAGAAGGCTACAATATGAGAATAGAGGTACTGGGTAAAACACTGGGAATGATATATTTTGTAAAATGTTGCTAATTAAATGTATAGCTTTAATAACAAAACAAGAAAATGCATGCAATGTATACTGAATCACATGACAACTGTAAAATGTACTAGGAAACAAAATAATAGCATTTAAAAGCTTTTTTTAATGATACACTTTGCAGAGGGTTACTCTCATTCTTTGCACTTTCAACCATAGGAGGAAGCTTCCGTATGTGCCATTTGCAAAACAAAAGTACACACTTTTTTACACTAGCATCAATATCTGCATTACTGCCTTATAATATTTCCATTGCACTTCTTTTCTTGAAGGGCTTGAAGATCTCTAGTAAGAAACAAATTCCAGGTCGACCATTCCGTCAAAAAATGACCAACATCTTACATTATAATATCTCTGATTTAAACACCATTGTTATTTTTTTCAAAAGATTCAAACAAAGGGTACAAAGTTATACAGGGGTAAAAAATGTTACTCACACTAAATAGCTTGTGATAGTTGTATTGCTCTGCAATACACAGCAAATATAAGACCACTATGACTAAGTTAAACTAAAACACATAATAGACTAATCATTATTGAATTACAGCTACAATATATTGAAGACCAATAACATTATAGAATTAAACTATAATACAGAAAATTATAGTCCAATATATTTTATAGAACCTTATTACTGTAAGTATGAAATGGTATAAGTTATATTGTCCAGCACTATCTCTACCATATATTATATAGCCATTGCATTAGAACTACAATACGCCACCACAGACCACTATTATGAAAAGGTATTCACTAATGAATGCACAGCATATAGGGATCATAAAGTGTTTCACCAAACAAACAATCCTTGAAGAAGAGCTCTTTTGAGTCACTCTGAAATATAACCTGCGCCTCATGTCACAGGATATTGCGTCTATGACAATCAGGTTTGTTAAAACGTTGCTTATTGCACATCCAGAACTCCAGCCTTCATTCTTTTTTAATGTGCTGCAGACTGTAGACTTCAACCTCCATGACTGACTGGGTAATCACAAAAAAATATTACATATGAGTCATCTGGTTGGACACGATGCACTGCCTCTGCAATCTCCTAAAGTGACTGCGTTTTATTTTCACAGCACCACTCCTGAGTGCCCCATGCTTCTGCCAAAACCCTGCTTCGTGTAGTTTGCAGAGACACCTTCACCAGTGCATAATACTGTATGTTTCTGGTGCAAACAAATCTCCACATTACAGCAGTGTAACATTCCCATGCTACATCTTCCATTCCCAAGCAAATACGTACGGCGATAGTGTTGAAAAATGCAGTTAAAAAAACTGGTATGCACAATAATATAATGATTTATAAACACTTCACTGTGACGGCAGCCATAGTGCACCAGAACGCTCACCACACATCAGTTATCAGTGGTGAGTTATCAGGAGAGCAGAGTAATGAAGCCATTACTGGGGATTATTAAGAGGCCATGATAGGCAAGGGCCAATGGGAAATTTGGCCAGGACGCCGGGGTTACACCCCTATTCTTTACGAGAAACACCCTCGGATTTACGTCTTATCCAAAGGACGGCAGCTGTTTACAGTATAGTGTCCCCGTCACTATACTGGGGCATTAGGACCCACATGGACCGCAGGGTGAGCGCCCCCTGCTGGCCCCACTAACACCTCTTCCAGCAGCAACCTTAGTTTTTCCCAGGAGGTCTCTCATCCAGGTACTGACCAGGCTCACACCTGCTTAGTTTCAGTGGGCTGCCAGTTGTGAGTTGCAGGGTGATATGGCTGCTAGCCGTATAATGTACAGTAGTATTTCAGGTGGGTAGCTGCGTCAGCATGCGTAGGCTACAAAGGAACAAGTAATAGGTTTATTCCACGTTGAAAAAAAGAAAGAAAACACAATGTTTCGGCCGTGGAGCCTTCTTCAGGTACCACAGACAGTTGTATTACCAGTCTATTAACCTTCAGGATGTTGCAAAAAGTTACTTTATGATAAGAACAACCACAGCAAGCAAGATCATAGACACGGTCACAGTGTAATGCTGCTACAGCCTTACCAGTGAAATAATAGAAAGTTCTACAGCAGAGGTCATAATCCAATAAATATTTTCTGTAACTGAATTGTGTATCTGAAGGAATACATATCTCCTACATTTAATTTATTAGTATATTTTAAGAATTACAGCTGTGAGAAAAAAAAATGTGAACCCCATGGAACCATCTGTATTCCTGCATTAATTGCTTGTAAAGTGTGATCTGGTCTTAATCTAAAGCATAATAATATATAAATACAATCTGATTAAACTAATAACACACAGAGGATTGTTCCTCTTTTTCTACTCTATATTGAACGCATAGTTTAAACATTCATTGTCTGTGCTGAGAAAGTATGTGAGCCCTTAAAGTTAATAACTGGTGGAACCTCCTTCAGCAACAATGACCTCAACCAAACATTTCCTGTAGCTGCTGACCTGTCTTGCACATTGGTTAAAGATTCACATACTTTTTCCAGCATAGACAGTGAATGTTTAAACAATGTGCTCCATATAGGCATGAAAAAGTACAATTGTTTGTGTGTTATTTGCTTAATGAGATTGTGATCTCTTATTATGACAAAGATGAAAATCAGATCATGCATTTGCATCAAGCTTAGGTTGATTACAAAATAAATGAATAAATGAACAAAATGAGAATTTTAAACTTTTGTAGAGACTCATGATTCTGTTAATTAAAGAATGTTGAACTACAGTAGGATAAAAGAAACCATCAAAACAAATAGTAGGCGATTTCTGACATAAAATCTCACACATTAGGTTTTTGGATCCTTGAGAGCTACAGTACAGTATGTCAGTAATCAGTGTAGAAAAAAAACACAAAATTTCCTCTCAGCTGAATTTGTCTCTGGTTACAGACAAATATTACGTGCCTTTGTCTCTTGCTGAGGTTGACGAGAATAATAAAGGGAGTGGAAGCCACAGAATTTTCAAAGAAAAAAAAAGACCTATTGCCTCAATGAGTGTAAAATAAGAAACAGCGCCTCAATAGTAAATAGAGAACAATGAAGGCATGATGCATATAAAAAACAGAAAATAGTGACGCCTTTTTAAGCACAAAGCATTTCCTTGGACAGCATCATAGGTTTCCTACTAGTTGTTGTGGTCAAATAATGTCTTGTTCAGGATAATATTGTTTAATATTGATAAAAATAATATACAGTACTGTAGCTGGTTAGTTCTCTAGCAAGTACAGTAATCTAGCTTTAAGATATCTGGGGAGAGGGGAGGTGACCACCTGGCATATGTTTTTCCTGTACAGAATTGTGAAGAATACTGTACTCATGGCTGTAAAACCATATTTGCCAATTAATATAATGTAAATTTAATCTAGAATTTTAATTAGCACATATTTTTGTATTTACAAAATTCCCTGAATGATATTAATCTATAGAAAGGTACAGCAACTCATGCATTTAGTGTTGTTTAGCAGATTGATCAATCTTGGACTTCCATATGCGCTGAAGAAAGAAAATAGGAATACATTTAATGGAATTTAGTTTTCAGAAAAATAACAGAAACGTCAAATATTATACCTGTATCATTTGGTTTAAAAGAACCTGAAGCTTTTAGAAGCTGAAATGGATGAAACAGCCACATAATAAGACTGAGTTTACCTACAGTATACACCACTTCAAAACTAAAACAAGGTAATCATCATTGTTAATTGTATTAGGTAAGGAGAGATCTGTTACAATTTATATTTGAATTATTTCTCAAAAATGAAGAGCTACAGAAGTTGTTGTACCTTATGTTTTGTTTGTTTACATAACTATTTAATCCTTACAATACATGTATTTAAAGACAACCTTGTTAATACTTGTAAGTTGTTTTTGAACAGAGGTATTACATAATAACTGTTTAAGTCACTGATCTCCTAACCGTAGCGATCTAACATTAACTACGGTAAGAAATGGTAGATTCTGATTGTTCTAAAGAAAAAAAGGGTGCTGTACTTATCTGGTGTACATGTAACTGCTAAAGCAAAACTACCTCAACCAGTATGACAGTTCATATCAATATCACTGTATATCTCCACAGAACAATAACAAATATTGAAGAAACACATTCATCAGTTTCATTATTCAATGTATTGACATCATCCTTCATTCATCACTAAAATTGTTTTTCACTTGTATCTCTTAAATATTTGGAAGAATGGCTTTCAACAAGTATACAAACATACTTTATCAAATATATATATATATATTTTCAATTCTGTTTTCACCTTACATTTTTTCTTTTTTACTACAGACCAGTATCTGAAATCAATGTGTGAGGTGGGTAATATGACAATTAAAAAGACGTTTCATGTTGTATAACATTTCAAATTCTTTGGTAGCTCAGAAATATTTGTGTAAACCCACATGAAAATGGTTAAGGCTGACTTTTTCCTAACACGTTCTACACTCATTTACTCTGACAATCTTATTTACTTTGACTCCTTTGGGATAATATTATAAAATAATCTGAAAGAACCAGCACCCTTTACATCAACATAAAGACCATTATAAATGAAATACAGAACAGACAAAAGACTAAACAAAAAAAAATGGAAAACAAAAAACCCTCCCAATGCCTGCCCCTATAAAGAATTTCATCTATTTTAATCATTGACGGAGTTGTTTTCTATTGTTTTGTTAAGCGGTGTATTTGGTAGACAGAGAAAGGCACAGGAGAATAAAGCAGAAACAAGGTCTGTCTAAAAGTGAGGATCTCCTTTCTTCTTCAGTAGCTTTCCCGTATGCTCCCATTTAGCCCAGCTTAGCATGAGAGATGGGTGGACCCTGGATTTCTGCCAAAGAGCAGTGAAAACTCCAGCCTCGGTGCATCATGAATTTATCATTTGCTTTGAAGCTGGTAGAAAGTGGCTGTTACACTGTCTCATAGAAGATGACGTTTCTGGCGAACAGCATTTTGCTAAGTAACCGATCAGTGAGTTTCACTCACAAATTACCCTCTAAATGGGTCCACCTGTAAAAGAGACAAACCTTTGGAATTTCAACAAGTGCACCGAACTGTCCACCCATCACACAGATTCCATCATATTCCCCAATTATCGGATCGTTGCAACGCATTAAACCCGTTCATTTATTAACATCTGCCAACATACATAGATATTTGAATTAAACCAGACACTTAAATATGCAATTTAGACTACTTAATGGTTGTTACAATTAAGCATAAAATAGAAAATAAAAGTATGTTTATAGCAGGTTAAGCAATTTTCTTAGCTCCAATCACAAGGATTTCCCTCTTCACAAAGCTTGAACCATGTTCTTAACGCACATCATCTGTGTTACCCGAATTTTCCAGTCACCGCAGTGATATTATATTATACGCACATGCATATTCCTTAACTGTCAGTTTTCATTCTGGGCAATTGTCCATCACTGAGTAATAACTTCCTTGGCTTTTGTTAATTTCATTGACATATTCGCATCATGAAAAGAAAGGCGCAGAAGTGCTTCCAAGAGCAAGCAACGCAATTTTGAACATGCTGCCTTTTCACGCTTTATTTCTTGTCGTCGCGTAGGTACCATTATTAAATTGTATTACCTGTTCCAAGAACCCGTTGCTCCAGTGAGTCTTAAAACGCAAGTGCAACTCCCTAATATTGGTGAACAAGCACACGGCAACGGCTTTATTCTTCTCCGCTTGGGTACCCAACAAAGCATGATGGGAGCCTGTGTATTGCCTTCATTCCGCAGTTCTCTTTAAATTTCATTGGCCGAATCGTTACTGAAATTAAAAAGGGTCCCTCCTTTTACTCATGAGCTGCTTTCCAATAGAACATAAATATTTTAACAGAACAGCTGCTTCGAACTCTCAAATGTCACATACGCAGCTACACACATAGCTATAAGAAGATGGGTTTTATTACTTACAGGAGTACAGTTGCTGGCTCAAAAGGTGACATTAATAAAGTTATGTGAAGAGATGTATAAAATAATTTGATATTTCTTTGCGGTAATTTATTAGGTTTAGATGCGTATTATAAGGCATTTCTTTCATCTCACTTCATGGTCATAGTGTTAGAAGAAAAACGTATGTCATTCCATTATATTATATTACGTTGATGATTTTTTATTTTTTCCTTTAACCTGCATCTTAATAATATTAATCTAAACAAATACAACGTGTGTTTTTGTACGTTGTTACTATTAATATAAATACCTATGGCTGTTTCATAGACGTTTTAATTTCGTACTTCTATTACTTTTGCATCGTCCAGTCAATTATCAGAAAAGCGGACAAAACTAGTTCTTTACCATGCACGTCTTGGTTTTTGCATTAACATTGACAGCTCAGACTGTTTCCTTACAATTAATTCGACAATATAAATGTTATATTATATACATAATAAAAATATAAATGGGTTGCATAAACGTAGTTAAAACCTTAAAAGAAACTATAGGGACTTTTATTTAATTTGAAATCAGAAAAAAATATACATTTACTTTGTTCGGAAGGCGTTCTTCTGACAAAGATTATATATTTAATTCATCTACGTCTTTTGGTTGAATTAAGTGGCCTAATATATTTCCAAGGACATTTGAGAACATCTAGTAGAATCAATAGTGAGACCAGATGTAAGGGGTGAATCAACCCACAACCGAGGGTGTTAGTATTTTGATATTTCAGAGTACAGTATACGTGCTGCATAGTCATTTGGACGTCCATATTATTTGTAAACCCGTGACTCAACCTCTGAATCTATCTGTGAGTTTGGAAAGCATTGGTGTTTTAGGATTTGTGAGAACTAAGGTTTCTAGAGAATTTTTGATTAATAGAAATTATGATATTTTAAAACAAGTATTAATTCAGACAAAACAATAAAAATATTATTGCTCTGTGAATTTCTGTGGTTTCTCTAAACTCAATTATCTTGTGTTTTCCCATAGATTGCTGTCAGCAAATCTTTCAAGGCCAGTATCAAGCAACCAAACAACCAAAATCTGATAAAGAACTCATCTTATTAAGCTTTAGCACTCTCTTACAGATATTAGGCAACATTTACTGCAATGTTGATTACAAAACATCACAGCGAAGTTCAAATATTAATATAGTGACACATTGTTAATTCTATTATATAAACTTTTTATAAAGGAATACCACAAATCTCAAAGATAAAAAATACAAGTAGAGTTATAGAAATACACAAGTAACACACCATATTCCTAATACTGATTAATTCAAAAATATGTAACTCGGTATACTGTAGTGCAGACTGCACAACTCATGATACAGTATAGTCCTCTTTACCCCATTAAAACTATCTTGACCAGAATTTTGCTTGGTACACTTACTGTGAGTACATTATCTCAATAAACAGAAAACAATTATTTTAGACCAGCTTACAATATTTGTATTCCTTTGTTTATAAGTATACAGCCATATCACCCTGCAACTCACAACTGGAAACCCACTGAAGCTCAGCAGGTGTGAGCCTGGTCAGTACCTGGATGGGAGACCTCCTGTGAAAAACTAAGGTTGCTGCAGGAAGAGGTATTAGTGGGGCCACCAGGGGGCGCTCACTCTGTGGTCCACGTGGGTCCTAATGCCCCAGTATATGCCCGGGCGCCATCCTTCGGATGAGACGTAAAACAGAGGTCCTGACTCTCTGTGGTCATTAAAAGTCCCAGGGCGTTTCTCGAAAAGAGTAGGGGTGTAACCCCGATGTCCAAGCCAAATTTCCCATTGGCCCTTACCAATCATAGCCTCCTAATAATCCCCCTCTATGAATTGGCTTCATTACTCTCTGCTCTTCTCCTCACTAATAGATGATGTGTGGTGAGCGTTCTGGCGCACTATGGCTTCCGTCGCATCATCCAGGTGGGTGCTGCACATTGGTGGTGGTGGAGGGGAGACCCCATTACCTGTAAAGTGCTTTGAGTGGAGTGTCCAGAAAAGCTCTATATAAGTGTAAGCAATTATTATTATTATTATTATTATTATTATTATAATACATTTACTGTCAGAGGGTGGTAAATAAAGACAAGATGGCAGTTGTCACTGAAACTCCATTCCCTAGGAGGCAATGGGAAATGACTGTACTTGCCATCCTCAATCAGTTGACCAATTGTTGGAAGCAATTGCTAGAAGCAACAAAATGATTATTGTAACGTGGTTAATTATACATCCTAACAATGTTTGTTTTTTTAATGCTTCCCTTCATGATGTTTACATTTGATGACACAAATGATGTTTGTTGTCACCCATATGTACTGTATGTTGTCCCATTTAACTTCTATTAGTCTGAGATTATTCATTTCTTCATAGTCTGCTCTCCTGAAATTAAAACCCTTTGTTTTGGACTCTGCCTTTAGTAAGTGTAGTAAGTGCACATCAAAGCACACCACATTATGATCATAGTTTCCTAATGGTTACATGAAAGTATGATTTGCCTGGTCCTCTATCTCCCTGTTGCATAACAACATGCTCCTCTGCTTCACACATGGATACATATCATTTCCAGTATCCCCTGTAGCTAACATTGCTGGGTATATGATCTCAGTCAATTCAGAACGCCCACGCACCATTTTTGATGAATAAGCTGTGATGCCTTTTGTTTTAGGGCCAACAATCTGCTAATTAAATTGCCTCCATATTTCTCATGTCCTTTGAAAAGCTGTCACTTTAAATATTTAAGGTATTTGAAAATATTGTGCCTGACCAACATTTTATTGTTTTTGACCGGACACAATCCAAAGGAGTCTCCATTTGCAGTATGAGTTTATTCACTTGAAAATAGACTTTTCTGTTCTGAAAAAATAAAAACTAGAATATTTCATTTTCTTCATGATTTCACTTTCAAAATATATGTTATACTTGATAAATGCTAGGGACTGAAAATATTTTTTACAGCATTTTGTTTAAATGAGAAAAAAATACAAACTACATTATAGAAAATAATTGCTCTAATGAAATGTAAAAAGAAATAATTGTGTTAAATACATCTTATTTTAAACAAATTGCTTCTCTTCACATTTTAAAATGGAAATACAATGCCCATAGACACAATCGTCATAAAAAGTAAATTGTGCTACTAAACATTAAAATGTTCTCTAGTCCTTTTTTTCTCCTTTTTAATGTTGTACTTTGGTGTATATACTGTATTTGTATGCATTACATGTCTTAAATATTAACTTTTTAGCTTACTGTTCCAGTACAAATAATTTTTGCAAAGAATCCTTAAAGCTGAGTGGCCAGGTATTTGATGGAACAGCAAATGATTGTAAAAAATATGAAGTAGGCAAATTATGAAAGAAAATTAGAAAATAAAGAGTTGAAATAATTAGAAAATAAGGGGCTATCAAAGCAAATCAAAATAAGGTCCCAAAACCTTACTGTGCAAGCAAATTGTATAGATTAATGAGAATGTCACCACCTTTACACAGGGAACACAGAATTTATCATAATACTGTATGTGATTTCTTTATTCTTCTGCACATCTTGATAATAGAGTAATAATTAGGAAGAAAGTTCAAACAGAAACAACAAAATGTTATTAACAATAAGTGACACACATAGTGTTTCATGGCTATACACAGATATTTACAATTCTGGAAGTATCAAGAGTCCAGCTTTGTATATACATAGAAAACATAGAATGCCTTGCAAATAAGAGAGAAATAACATGAAAATAAGGAGGGAATGTGCGTCTTTAACAATAATGAACCTTTATTAATCATACTTTTTGTAACAGATGGTAACCAAATGCGAACCGACTGTATATTCCTATTCAAAATAGCGTATCACTAAACAAGGAGAGAGGTCTTTTAACCTTAGGACTCAACAATTAGAAAATCAATATATCCACAAATAAATAACACAACCAGTCCCTTGATAATAATGCTTAGTGTTCAGTTCTATTTTACTACCCTGAATATCTGGACAGATTCTAATTTAGTCTGTAGAAATAAGTCCTTCTCTTATGACTCAGATGGTTCCCTTTCAGTCTTTGTTTTGGTTCCTCTTCCTTGCTCTGCCTTTGTCTGCCTCCTCATATTATTGTGTCATATTTTATCCTGACTAAAGGCTTGCTTTGTCATATGTCCTTTCCACTTGAAGGTCAGTTTAGTGACCTTACTAGGAAAGCTCCAGTCACTGTAACATTGTTATTTATGATCTAAGGGGGCAGAGGAGCATGTCTGGGATGGAGACCTCCTAGGAAAATCAGGTTTCTGCTATACTGTAAGTGCTGTTTGTGGACCAATAGGCACACTTTTCTTTGGACCAAATTTCCCAGTCCATTCTACAAAGGTGACTGGGGACACTGCACTTTAGGAGGTGCTGTCACACTTAATGGTAAACAGAAGACCTGACTATTTGGTCAACCTTTTATCCTGGCTAACACCTGGACAATCAGTCATAACTAAATTAGCTATTCATCCATTTTCTAACCACTTTATCCAATACAAGGTTGCAGGAGAGCCGAAGTCTATTGCAACAAGCAATGGGAGCAAGGCAAAAATGCACACACTCGCGCGTTTTAATTTTTAGGTTAAATTATAATGTTTTTGTTTACAAGGCTTTCTTTTTTCAAACAAAATTATTTCCAGCAAATAACTATTTTAACCATGAATAGCAATAAAACAAAAGTGATTAAGTCATTACAAATAGAAAGGTTTTTAATGTTTCTAAATTGATCAATTTTGCCAATAATTTGTTCTTAGACCTGATTCGGTGCACTTTTTATTCTGACACAATAATGGATAAATACACAGTGCAGCACAATTAGACTCAGGCTTAACCAATTTAATAAAGCTCATTCGTTCTTTTCCTCAGAAGGAAATTAAAACTTGATAAATAGCTTCAGTTGCACTATCCCTCAAGGTAAAAAGGATTAGTAAATGTGAAAGGGTGGATTAGTCAAGAATTAATGACATTTGTTGTTTTAGTCAAGATTTATTTATGTTCCTAAAATGGTGTTTGCCAATTATAATAATGATATTACTAGGACACAATTTTAAATTGAAACTCAGTTTACACTCTAAAATACTAAGACGGACCAAGTTGAATTTTTGTTCCAATGAATTTTCCTTGTACTTGTACTGTAATATACAGTTCCTTGCAAATGTATTCATCATCGCTGAAAGTTTTCACATTTTGTTGCCAACTGAGCTTACAGTCCTTGTATTTGAAAATGTGTGTTATGAATTCTCATAAACTACTCTAAACATATAAAGTTTGTAAATCAATTAGATTTTTTAAAATTTGAAGATTCCAAGTTGTGTACGTTTTTAACCCTTTGCTCAGGTGCAAATGAATAATTTGAAAGGTAGCCAAATTAGTGTAATTAGTGTACTTCAGATCAAACCCATCTGTCTCCATAAATTCCTTCAATAGATATTGAATTTTCGAGTTATCACCCACTGTACATAGTGATACTGCAAATCAACCATGAAGACCAAGGAGGTTTCAAAACAATATACTGTAGTAATGAAGTTTTAAAGAGGTACAGAGGGAGGAGAAAGTGAACTATCCTTTTGAGAACAATGAAATCAATCATTACAAAGTTGAATGTACATCATACCACCCATGCACTACTTAGATCAAGCCTCCTTTTAAACTTTCCCACAGAATGTCTTAAAACACAATAAAACCACTTAACAGGCCAGAGACAAAATATACCCTAATAAAAATGGATCCTACAAGGACTAAGTCTTCCTCTCTAAATACCCACAAGTGAATGAGAACCAATTTCCCTAAGAATATATTACTAAAACAGGAAAGAGATTTTTAGCCGGTGGATTCCACAATATAAGAAATTAGAATTTAATTAAATAAATAAAGCATAAAGCTCTCTGCTAATAATGTTTTAAATCTGGTACTCTTCACAGTGCTTAGATTACCTGGACAGAATTAAGTTTCTTAGTGTATGTTTCACAGGTATACTTTGAACATGTTGATGATGAGTGGTGACGTCTTTTCTCCCTTTCTGTATGTCTGCTCCTGTATTTATATTATTGTCCAGTACTATGGAGGCTAATGTATTCTAACTATGAATGGCCTGGTCTCTGTTGAATGAATATTCTTTAATATTGTTATGGATATTGATTGGAAGTGGCTATTGGTGTGTCATGATCTGAGTTAAAATGGTCAATACCTGGCCTGTGTCAACATTTTCAGTTTTTGAGAGCTTCAAAGCAAGGAGTTGTTTTCTAAGATGTAGGGGTCTGAGATTCACTGATCAAAGCAACCATAAGGTTTAGCTTGGTTTACCTTAGCTATTTAAGTTCTTAGTAAGTTAATAATGTCATCAACAGTCTAGCAACACAACATAAAAACAGGACGGTACAGAGAGAGAGAGGGAAAAAGAGAGAGGAGAGTAGGGGAAGACAGAAGGCAAGGGGTCCTTGTCTAGATTATCCATTAAAAATTATATTTGAAATAAACATTGTAACCTTGTTAAGAGAGCTTGCCATTCTGTTGTTTTAGAAAACTCTGCTTTCCAGTATAAAGAATCCATCCCTTGGTTAAAACAGCCTCTCCTGCTCTCCTTTTTAGAACAGCGAGATACTGTAGGTTTCCCATTCACTTTGTAGCACCCAGATTTATACAGTATATAAAGAGAGTTTTAACTGTAAATCATATTCAGTTGGTTTAGAAAGCAGCTTTATCTCTTCTGTTGGCCTGTTTAGGTGTTATAGAGGATTTGTATACAGTACTTTGTAGCAGTCGGGCTGGCCATGACTTTGGTCACTGGGACACCTTGTTTGTAAATAGGGTAACTTGTATCTTTTATGCTTATGTTGTGTTGTGTTTTGTGTAATGTGTCATTGTCATTGTTAATAAATTGTTGTTTAACATAGTGTGCCTGAATTGTTAGTCACCAGAGAACCAGAGTGCCAGAGAACAAAAAAACAGGTGTCTCTAATTATACCAACCTCTCAGGTTATTTAATTTACTTACTGATTAATCCACTCAGCCTATATTCACCGTTTTCTTAACCCCTATATTTGGAACAATATGGTGGTGTCATTGTTTAACAGTGATGTTATTTAGCCTGACTACATTACTAATAGAGTTTTCTATTATAAGGAACATCATTTGACCATCTGCATCTTCATCTGTGTTTACTATCCTCGTGACCCAAGGACAGAAACTTCAATACCACCTAACAACAACCATTGTTCAAAAACATCTGTGTAAAATGATTAAGATGGAAAATGCGTACAGTACATTGCTAAACTCATCTGAAACTCAGTTGTCCCCCAGTTGCAAATATTAGGTTATTTTTAAGTAATGGAACCACTGTTTTCAATTCACAATAGTAAGAGTAATTAAAAATAATTTAAATTCATCTGTCATTCCAATATAAATTTAAAGTATCTAAATATCATAATAAGATAATTGTTCAAAAAAGTGTATGGATGGAGCAACTGCATTCCACATTTTTAATGCCATTCTGAGATCTCTGGTAAGACAGATATTCCTATTTATACATCTGATGGATTCTTCAAATGTCATCAATCATTTATCTATTCTATTTCACAAGCCTGACTTCTACATGTGGTATTTTCCACAATGAAGACTGATAAGACCTGACTATTGCATTCTAATTGCGTTTTAATGTACTAACTCCTTCTATGTATTATTGCAATTAAAGCAATGGTTTAGGAGGAAAACAAAGTGGCAAATATATTGTAACGCAACGGGGGCTCAGGCGGGCGCCCTTGCCGCATCTGGTCGGCCCCATCCCGACTGGAGGCTCGAACCCGGGACTTCCGCGTCTCTCTGCAGCGACCTAGCCCCGTGAGCTAAAGAGAGATCTCTCCACAGCCCAGTAGCTGTGGTCCTGCTATCACAGGGAAGGGCGGTGACGTCACCCGCTCTGGTACGCCGGCTCTTACACAGCGCCTGTCGGCCGTAAGCGTTACACTCTCCCCCGCTTAATTCGCCGTCCCCGGCGAAGGGCTATCCCGCCCCGCTTCTGACACCAATGTAACGCAACGGGGGCTCAGGCGGGCGCCCTTGCCGCATCTGGTCGGCCCCATCCCGACTGGAGGCTCGAACCCGGGACTTCCGCGTCTCTCTGCAGCGACCTAGCCCCGTGAGCTAAAGAGAGATCTCTCCACAGCCCAGTAGCTGTGGTCCTGCTATCACAGGGAAGGGCGGTGACGTCACCCGCTCTGGTACGCCGGCTCTTACACAGCGCCTGTCGGCCGTAAGCGTTACACTATGTTGAAATTAAGTTAGAAGAAAAATCTTCCAAGAACAATTCTTCAAAGTTATTTGTATATTCTGCAATAACAAATGTAATCCAATTTAATGCCATTTTGTGATATTACAATCCTATTCAAAACTACTTTAGTACCTCATAGTAAGGCTGTCAAAACTAGATATATCAATTAATATTTTTATCTATAAGATTTTTTCATAATTTTGTAGACCCTTTTCTTTGTCTGGATTTGTTAAAGTACCAAGAATAAGTATGAAGTAATGGGAACAAATCTATAATGGTTATTCTATATTGCATGATGCATATGCTTCCCCTGAAACTGCGAGAACTATTTCTGAGTGATCTCAGTACTATTCTGGGAATTCATCCAACAGGCCCTGCCTTATCATAAAACCTTATTACAAAGTTACAAGTTTTTTGGCAAGCTAAAATGTTTGAAACCCTTATAGTCCAACTATGCCAACCCAGCATGGTGCATATAATTTCAGATAGAGGTTCAAAAAGAAAAATAATATACAAAAATACAATAAACCAAAACTGTCAAACCCAGATAATCTAAAAGCATTTATTGCATGTTTGTTTTATATTAGCATTATGTCATTTTGTTTCACAAAAGCAACATACTCATCACTGCGTGTTCATAGATGGCTCCATTTCATCTCTTTGTCTTCTTAAACCTATCTCATATAGAACCCCCTTCTTCTGCACAAACACAGAAAGAAAAACAGATGTAAGTCTACAAGATCTCCTAAAGCCACTAAGGCTCCTAAAACAATGAGACCTCAAACTCAGGTGCATATGATCAGTTAGCTTCTAATCAACACATTTATCCCAAGAAATTGAATGGAGAAGACACTTTTGTAGTGCTGTGATTGTTGGAATTTACTGCAACAATTACAAACTGAAACAGTAAAATGTGAGAGTGCTTTTATGGCTTCTAGGAATCAATTGGACAAAATAAAATGCAATACCTGCACAAGCATTCATAATATACAATTTATTAATACAACAACAAAAAATGCACAACAATCTAACAAGAGAAATTATATTAATAGTAATTGTAATTATTATAATAGTAATTGAATTAATCTGCCTTGATACAAATGGCTGATCATTTACTCTAGGATTGCAAAGATATTAAAAATAACAGGATTAAAATACACCAACTATAAACTCAATATATTCATGATATTCATAATATACATTATACAATTTATTAACCTCTAAAGTCAAATCAGTGTCATATAATATATACATTCATATTCTTGAAGACAAGTAAATATTGAGTTAAAACAAAAACACAAAAACATGAAAAAACACTGGGTAGGCCATTCTCTGAGCAATTTCAAAATACACAGACAGACGATGCAGGACTAGGCTCATCACAGCAGTGTCCTATCATCCTTTCACCTGCTCTGTGCCAAGGATGTCCTGTGGAGCAGGGAAAAGAGGAAAGTTCCTGGATAGCAACCTGCTGGGCTTGTTTTTGTATTATAATGAAACCTCCTAGTTCTGTGTCATTAGTGTGGGGAATGACAGGCTGGGGACAACATTACAGGCTCTCTGACAGTAGTATTTCCCTTTTCATTAGGTGCATGCATCCGCTGGACACAGAGGAAGGATTCATGTTAATTTTAGCTGATTGATGATTCAGCTGTTGTTAATTTTAGCTGATGAATTTATTTTTGATTACTTATGTTTGTTTTACATGTTCAGTGTTATTTAAATAAACTTAAACTCAATGCATTAGTACTTTAGTTACCATATAATGATGGGTTACTTATGTCTTTTAACAATACATACTATAAACTAATACATTACGTGATGGTATAGGGGTAGACTTGGTTATATGTGAATTCCACTATTTGCAACAATTATCATCAATGAACCCTAGCAAATGTCAAAACCCCGCTGTACTCTGAAACTGAGGCTTGTCGACAAAAAGATCAACTGTATTAATTTAATTTATCAGGTGAAAGTACATTTAGTTTCAGAGTTATAAGATTTCTCTTATTGCAGAGAATCTCTTGGGCAGAATTTTGTTTACACAAAGACTCACTCTGTCTAGGGTATCTCTAAACTCGGACAACAGTGGAAGCAGTCTTATGGTTCATAAGTTTGTCAGTTTATTAGGTCTGAAGTGAGAGAGCCGAGAGGGAATGAGCAAGATTTTGGCCTTCAACACTTTTAAAGTCCAGCAATCACAAGAGGAGATTGATTATAACATCATCAGGCAGAGTATTCTTTTTCAGCCTTGCCTTGCAGGTTTCTCATTAGTTTGTGATAGTTAGATGATTGACAGGTGTCCTCCAGCTCACAGTCCTAGACCAGATGAGCCTTTTCCTTGGGGAGGCAGACAAACTGGACCTGAATGTACTTCATCATTGGAGATGCAACAGATGGATCCAATGTCCTTGTTTGTGTTAGAGTATGGGCAAACTGCTTAGCAGAGAGGCACATATCAAATGCATTCCTAAAGGCTTGAATCAGTGGAACTAACCTGCATGTTTATGATGTCAATTTATTAATTGATCATATACAGTATGACTGACATGATACACTCTAGTAACTTTGAATGCTGCATAATAATCAAATTGATCCGACAATTAATGATCATTAATGAAGTGATTTCGCTCCTTGATTATCAAGCCTACTGAAAAAAAAAGAAAAGAAAAACAGAAACAAATATGTGCTGGTTATCAGCAGATGATATGTTGGAGGCTGGACTAAATCACCAGACATGTGGTTTATTTTGTAAAGTGGTGGAACCAATTTTACTTTAGAAATGAATTAAAGGGTTGCGTATACCAAAGTTTCTCAACCTTTTCCAGCCTATGGTACACTTACATAAACAAACATAAATACAAGGAACATGTCACGATCGTAAACCTCTCCTCATAAGTACACTCCAGCCCTTCCTTGTTCTGTACTGATCCTCTGCACCTGCCTCCGGTTCCTGCCCCGCGTGCTATGAAAGCCAGACGTTCCTGCCAATCTGGGCTCAGCTTTGGAAGACGGATGCCTGGAAGCCTGCCTACCTGCGAGTCCAGGAACGACTCGATGGCATAGGCTTCACAACGGCGTCCTGGCCATCTGAATCCGGGAACAGGGAGTGTCTGTTATCATTACAGACACTCCCTCGTTACCTCGTTACCCCCCTTTTATTCCCCCAACACTTCACCGGATCCCGCTCCGGCTTTTAACTTCGTTCGTCTTTGTCAGGATGGATCACCTGGTCTTGGACTATTGCTACATTCATGGATTTGACTCGGACTCCCTTGGACTGTTTGCCTCGCCCACACCTCCCTTGAACACCAGCGCACCGTGGACACACCCCTGTTTACCATCCAGCCCCTTCACATGCCTTTTTCCCTGTGTTTTCCTCACTCCTCCCAGGTTGTGTTGTCTGCATAGGGTCCTGAAAGAACACTCCATGACAGAACAGAGCTGTCAATGGCCTCTAGTGGCAGTTCAACTGAAACCCCTTTCCCCACTACAGCTCAGCTGTGATAATTCAATGGCAGACATGTTCATATTGAAAGGCATACCATTGTGATCCAGCACACCAGTTAAGAAGCGCTGCTACAGACTTCCCTAACTAATGTCATCCCAGGTGGACAAGTGTGATACAGACAAGAAATACAATATTCTACAGTACATCTTTTGTACAATAGACTTACTAATGGGGAGATCAGAATTCACAATAGAATTCCCCTTATGATTATTGTCAACTTCAGAGTACTAGATTAATCAAGTCCAGTGCCATCTGCCATTCTTAAGGGCTCCTCTTGATATGTTAACATTCCAGTAAGGCAAAAAATATCTTCATGTTGTTTGTATAAAAGCAGCTTACTTGCAAGACTGGAATGTAACAGTTATGCTGTAGATGCTATACTCTCCAGAACTGAGCCCTACTGAGCATTTGGGGGATGGGCTAGGGTAACGTGTGGCTTCTAGGGCTCCAAGACCAGTGAAATGGCATATGTTTGACAAGGCTCAACAAGAGGTGGACAGAATCGTCAAAGACAGAATCTGCATCACAGTGCAAAACATGTTTCACAGATGTTGAAATTATATAGCTTCTAGCATGTGTGTACTTTGTCACAATAGACCCCCTGTTGATCTGAAATGCTAATCTGCCTAATGACGTTATCAATGTCATACCTTTTCAATAAAATGTCAATGTAGGTGCTACAAAAATATTTTTCCTGATAATATGTATAACTTATAATAACTAGAATGTTATAGTTGTGATAGGATTTTTTTAATTAATTTGATATACAGTACGGTATAGACTATAGGATATCATTTTCCAATTAACAATAATTAATTATACATATTGAAAAAAAAATGTCCATGAAGATTTTTAAAACAACATAGCAGGATAGCCAGGAAAGAATGTTTCTGAGTGTAGATAAGAATTTGTTTTTGTTGCTTGTGTTTAAGTCTTTCCTAGAAAACATAGCTGGCTGCTTGGTCTGACACATAAGACATGCATTGTGTATATGATTTGCAATCATCGAGACAAAAAGATGACTGCATTAAATATTAAAGAGCTAGAGAATTGCAGACCTGGATCTCTGGACTCTAAATGATGATCCCCAAAATAAAACCTCCATCCATATTGACTAAAAGGCTTATTTTAATTTATTCTGCCTTGTCTCACAATGTGGGGAAAATAGTAAATATATTAATGGAAGACATACATTAAACTCTTCTTGAAGAGCTATTTTATAAAGGGAAATGCAAATCAATTCCCCAGCACTAACCATAAATAATTGAAAACAAAGTAAAATAAATTCCTGAAGGAAACTGTATAAGCATTTTACTGTTGTTAGAATTAAGTTAATGTTACTTTCACTTTAAATCTATTTTCTTTTTATGTATTTTGGTAAGTGCACTACAGAGCTCTTTATGATTAGAAAAGTACTACAAAACATTGCATTTCATGATGAGCTTGTTCAGGTTATTTTAATTGAGGACAGGTGTTTTAAGAAAATATTCTATATTTTATGTATGACAGATGCTGGAATCTATACACCCTGCTATTCCTCCCTGGATGCCAAGCGCACTCCATTACCCAGATACCAGCAGGATACTTCTAAGAAACAGTATGATGTTCATGGAGGGTGTTTCTTCTATTAATATTTAAATGATCTACAGACTACAGATTTAAAAAAATCGGATTTTTCTTCAGATATATAAACCCTCAACAATAATATTATATAGTACAATTGTAGTTAAAAGTTCTAAACAAGAACTAAACTCCTGAACTTATTATTAATTTTTATTAAGCCACTGATGTCTGAGAATGGTTTGTGAACAGAATGAATCTCAACATTTAGTCTGATACAGTATATGCAACATGTTAAAACTTTTATTTAACTAATATCTGCAGCGAGATTAATAAAATGTTTAAGAATTGCTCTTACAGTATTAACCTGCATTAACCTCATTTATTTTTATCAAGAAAATATTTACAAATACATTTTATGCAGACACAGCTTAATAGTAACAAGGGAACAAGTAATAGGTTTATTCTATGATGAAAAAAAGAAGAAAGAGAACACAACGTTTCGGCCGTGGAGCCTTCTTCAGGTGTGGGGTGTGTCAAAGGTGAAGTGGGAAACAATAGGCTTGGAGAGATCTTTAATCTTCACAGCCCTAACGTGTTCTCTGAAGCGGTCTCCGAGTCTCCTTCCTGTTTCTCCAATGTAGATAGCTGGGCATTTACTGCAAGAGATACAGTAAATAAGGTTGCTGGAGGTACAAGATGCCATCTGGGTGATCCGGAATTGTCCTGAGGGGCCTTATCTATTAACGTTCTCCATTCATTTTCCAGCCTCTTACCATCGAATAAAGGGGGAGCAGAAGTCCAAAGATGAACACAAGGCAGGATACTTCCTGGATAGGGTGGCACTTCATTGCAGGTCACACACAGACACATACTGTATGCACTCACACAAGGGGCAATTTTCCCTGAAGTCAATTAATCCACCAGTTTGTCTTTGGACTGTGGACGCTAATCATGGCCCAATAGGAAACACACTTGAACACAGGGGGGACATACAGTACAAACTCCACAGAGATAACACTCCATGTCCAGAATTGACCACAGTGCCCAAGCGCTGCCAGGCAGCAGTGCGAAACACTGTGCCCCTGACTCTCTCTTAAGTGATGCCTAAGTACTGTATTTAGTATAACAACTCAAAGTACAGAATGATGACTAGGGGCTATATTCTTTACCATTACATTGTTGCTACGTTGTATTTGTAAAAGAGAGAATGTTTCTCTTGAAAAAAAACTGACAGAGAAATCTTTTTAAATACTTAAATCCCAAAGTCTCTGAAATGGGCTGGGTTATTAATACACTAGGTTCCAAAATGTCTTTTTTAAAAATAATGAAACATTTTTCTCTTTCTAAAATGCTAACTTGTTTTAAGAAAGTTTATTAAACACTGATATTATTCGTTTAACCAAGGCAATGTTATTTAACCGGGACAGATTAAGAAAATTAGTCTTAATTCAAAATTAAATTAGATCTTGATTAGCCTATATGTAAATTCATTAAATTAAAGGTGGAGCAACTGAAAACAATATAAAGCAAACCCAGCACACTGAAAGTACTGATAAGTGAAGTGATGTTTGTTTTACTTTATCATTTGATAGAAAAAAAGCCTCTGTAAGCCTGTATAAATCAGAAGTAACACAAAACAAACATCTGGGTTCTCCAAAAAAGGGCCCATATAGTTTTAGAGTTTAGACATTTTCACCACTTTTAGCAACATAAATTCACAAACTGTATGATATGTTTTAGTAATGATTCCAAAATCATTTAATTCTTATAAATAATAAAAAAAAATATAATAAAAAGAATTTCAGAAAAAATGTCTAGATAAATTGTTGAAAATGCACAACACTTTGGATTAAATCATAAGGGGTAGTTAGTGCACCAAGCAAACAACAACCAGATAACATTTAACACTGTGCAAAGTAGGCAAGTGAAATATATTACATGCAGGTAGAGAAAACAAATGATTCTGTATACTCAAAACTGGGAATACTGAGCTTGATGATTCAACTTCTGAAGAATATTTTTCTGTATGTTGACGAATCATTTACATTTCCTAGACAAATTGGATAAATGATCTAAAAGGAATGGAAAATAGAAAGTTAAAATAGGGATGATATAGGTACTGTATGTTAAAATTGTACATTGCATTAGTAAGATCACATTTAGAATACTGTGTACAACTGTGGTCACTATGTTACTAAAAGGATATCCCTTTTCTAGAATCAGTGCAAGAAGGACAAGCAGATCATTACTGGGCAAATTTCTAATCTATCAGCCTAAAAGAACCATTATTCTTGATCAGAGAAGACTATAAGGGGACATTGAACAAAGTATTCATAATTTTCAAAGACAATAAAGCTAGCAAAGTCGAACCAATGGACTTTTAAACTAAGAATGGAAAACAAACCAGAGATACAAATGGAAAATACGAGGGACTATGTTAAAGCAAAGTATTCAAAGGTTTGCAGAAATATGCAGCAAAAATATGTGTGCTGAAATAAATGAGTTACTTTATTAGTAGGAGGTAATGTAATTTTCAGTGAAAAGGCAGAAGATGATGCTGCGGGTGTGCAAGGGCACAGCAAGACTGAACTTAAATGGAGTGACGCTGGTGGTGACTGCAATATATAAACCTCACACTATTCATCTATGGAAGGAACTCACTGCACTAATTTCTCTTTACATATCGAACATACACTTTCCGTAACTTGAAAATTTAATTGTGGGACCTATGGGAGGTTTCACCTAAAGTCAAATTTACATGTGCCAACTTTTGCATAGGAAGTAGTTGTACTGTACTTTGTGATTGTTATGAAAAAGAAATGGACATCTAGAAAATAGTCTTGTCACGAGCTGGTAGTTACCTGGACCATAAGGGAATTTATTTTCAGGGAAGCATTACTGTGATAATGAGAGCTGGTCCAACAATAAAGGGGACGTTTTGGAGATATAAGTAAAGATGTAAACAATAACAGCAAATAAAAAATACCATCTACAAAATAGTGCAGCAAATCATCCCTTCTTTCCTTCCTTCCTGAGTCTCACTCTCCAGCTCTCTTAAAGTCTGGAGAGCTTTTTGACCTACCTACACCCACCAGTTTTTATGCTGTCTCAATTATTTTTGATAATTGTTTGCAGGTGGTTGCTTGTTAACTACTAATTGCTGTATTAGCTACATTCACCGTACAATACTCCACTTTACATACACATACAACAATTAAAAATGCCAGTAAGTGTTTTTAATGACAATCTGCTAGCAATGGGTTGTGATATATGTACTGTACAATAAACTATGTACAGTTTATTGGGACAGCTCCTGGTCCTCATTAATCTTATTATACTAACTGTACACATACTATATACAAAAATACATTTAAAAGTCAATTCCTTTTGCAAGTTTTCAAAACACAAATCCAAGACATAACCACAGGTCCAAAAAAGTATATTCACTGAAGAAGGCTCCACAGCCAAAACATTGTGTTTTCTTTCTTCTTTTTTTCAGCATGGAATAAACCTATTACTTGTTCTTTTGCAGCTGACGCAGGTACCCACCTGAACTACTAAACTAAAAGGTTTACATACTGTCTTTCTTTTAGCTGACATTATATGTTATTAATATGTTAGTAATATATTATATTATATAGGGTGTGATATAAATAAACTATTGAAAAAATGAAATATACAGAAAATCTGAAGTATTTGTGTTTTAACATTTCAAGGTTGCCAAAGTCAAAAGAATACTTCTTTCAAAAAGCTTGAAACTGCTACCTTGAAATGTTAGCTAAAATAAAATTCATGATTATTGTCTTATTTCTTGCTTTCAAGAAAGTCCTTTTCAAACATCTCATCATGAGTTCAATAACAATCAAGCTCCATAAAGTGTAAGAAAGGAAGAGCATTACCATAGATATTAGTAATAAGCAATTAAAGTTTGTTTTCAAAACAAAATGAAAAGATGAACACAACAAAACATACATGACATGTAATCAATTTCTTTTCCAAGGAATACAGGGGCGCCGTATAAATAGCTTTCCCTGCGCTCCGACTCCAAGCTTCTCTCTCCCCATCTTTGTGTCTGTGTGTCTCATGGAGAGCAGACTGGGGTATGCAAAAATAAATTGCATGTGATGGCTTACACCGCAACATTTCTCATTCTGCAGTGCTCATTTTCTGATCTCTGTTCCTCTTAAATTCTTGGATCTCCAAACCAACTTGCTCAAAACAAATATAATACACACAAACCTACAGCTCCATCATTGAAGAAATCTGTAGTCAAGTTTTTTTTTTAATCCTTTTGAGGGCTTCTGTCAGCTTTGGCCTTACGAGAAACGTGAAAATATTATTTATATTATTATATACACATTGCTTTGTTAAAGTAGCAGTCATTTTTATGTAGTGGCTGAGGGCTATACCTCTTCAGCATTGGCCTTATGAGTATGTCAGGCCTCTAATTGTATCCCCCCAATTTTTGGAATGTAAAACTGATTTCTGCAACAGGCTCATGTGAGGGACTAGGATTGAAGTATAAATTATTATCCCCAAAACTAAGATGGGAAAAGACAGAAAGCATGCTAGCAAGCTAATGCCGTGAAAGGGGATAGAAAGGAGAGGGAGGGTTGAGAGTGAGAGTGCAACGGGGGAGGGGAAGACAGAAGGAGGAAAGAGAGAGAAAATAGAACCGGAGTTAGACATGAGCTTTCTCTGCCACTTTACCCCTGTCTTCCCACACTCGTCTGGCACGGCGCTCACCCAGGCCACTGCTGCAGAGGCAGCTGTGTGTGCACGGCTGTGGCTTGGCCCGCTGGCTGTCCAGGACATGCTGCACCAGCTGCTCAATGGTGCCCCCACCACTCTGCAACATGTGTAAGAATGACCTATACTTTACCAGGTCAATGCATGTACAATCTTGTGGATTACCAGTGGAACAACCGTTCTATTTTTTATACACACTTCTAAGTCAAAAGTGAAAGAATAATTTCTATACCAGTCATAGAGTAAGAGCAATAAATTTGACTGACTTCCATTAGTTTTATTAAAGTGTTGTAACTTTTGAAAAGCCTGATGTCTAACAGAAGTCAAACGTTCATGATAATGCACTAGGCTGATGAAAATAAAATAAAAAGCAATAAGCAATTAATGTGTATCTGGATAAATGGTGACTTTTACATAAAATATAGAAACATGTATTTACATCTAAAACAAAAACATTGCTCTTTTTTATGCAGTTTCTTTTCAAAAAGGTCAATACAACAAGAGGCATGTCATATGTCACTTTTAACATCAATGCAAATTAAATCACAATTGTGGACATACTAACATTTTGATATTTTGTCATAATTTATCCTTTAAAATTTATTTGCTAAAAATATTGTTCAAACCTAAGATTATTACTTTTAATTTACAGCCAGTGAGTCACCTTCACAGCTATCAAGACGGTTAAGAAGTTCTTGGTTTTATAGATGTAATCTGAAATATTGTGTCTTGCAAAACTATTCAGAGCCTACCTATAGTGTTCCATTTATGAAATTATAAAATGTTGCATACACATTGTACAATCCTGAATTTTCAAATTGAAGATGACTAAATCTTCAGTTAAAAAAGTATGATAAGTTACAATAAATATCAGGAAAAAGTAAAGTGAAAAAAATGAAAAATATAGATAGCATAAGAATTCAAACCAATAAACTTAATATTTGATGGAGGCACATTTGGTAGAAATTACTGACAGTTTTTTGGGTAAGTCTCCATCAACTTTGTATACTAGCTTGGTGCAATTTTTCATCTTGGCAGACTTGCTCAAGTTGCATGAAGCTTAGTTATGGAAAGTATTTTTCTAGTCCTTCCACTGATTTTCAATGGGATTCAAGTCCGGACTTTGACATGGCTACTCAAGGACATTCACTTTATTATCCTTAAACCACACCAGTGTAGCTTCAGCCTATTGTTATGGGTCATTGTTCTACTGAGAGACTGTTTTGTCACAGTTTTGGATCTGAAGCAGGTTTTCCCCTTAGATTTGCCAGTACTATGCTCTGTTTATGTTCCCATCTGTTTTGACAAGTTTCATAGTCTCTTCTGACTCAGACCTATAATACTCAACTGTTTGACTTGTTAAAGTTATTTTGTACACCTAAACTAATTTGGTTTTGCCACAGTAAAGGGTTTGAATACTTATGCATTTTTCTTTCACATTGTGTGTTTGCTTTTGTTTCTTTTTGTGCTTTGCTTTAAATGTGTGGCAGCAAGCCATTGCAATACACTTTGAATTACAGTAAGTGTTATTATTTCTAATACTCTTACTGTTGCCTTGACCAAGCACCCTTGGCATCTATGTAAAGCACAGAAATGCAGCTAAAAGGGACCTAACTGAAAAGAAATGTCTTCCAGGTCTAGAACACAGAAAAGGAAATTGTATAGCTCTGTTCATTCTGAAACACCCTAATGATATACTGTTTGGTACAACTTGGCTCTTCCCATCTGCTATTCCCCTTCTGCCCAAGACTGTGGGTCAGAGGTTACTGTCCATCACCCAAAAGATGATCAACCACTGAGAGACCTGCAGGGTGGATACTAGGACTTTACACAATAACTTCCTAACCAATCACCAACTATGCTTCCTGCTTTATAAAGGTAGCACCCAACTCATTTAATTGGTTACATCATTGGCTTATCTTTTCTCTCTAACTAACCTGACACTCTGACTTTACCAACCATGTGACTGCAAGCAGTCCAACTTAGGACTTAATTTTTTCCAAGATACCAGGCCGAGTGAATGAGTCAGTAAAGAACAGAATTCTGCCCAAGATCATTCTTTCTGCAACAGAAGAAATTTTGTGTTTCATAAACCAATTGTTATTCAGTCAGTTGAACTCTTTGTGCCAACATTATGAATATCTGAGCATTTTCAGTAAAAGGTACAGCCAGAACCACCCACCCGTCTTACTTGTGACCAAACCCAAGCAGACAACTGTACCTTAGGCTTTTAAAGAAGTTCAAGTTCAGTGCGATGCTAACGTTCTTGCAGAGCTCTCCTCAGCAATGCTAGACAAAACTCCACTCTCTTATCGCTCTGCACCAGGACTCTCCAGCTCAGAGTAAGTAGCTGACAAGTCAGATCACAGACCACCCAGCCAACTCCATCTTCAGCAAGAATTCAAACTCATCAAGAAAGTTTGCCTAGTGTATCTTTGAGTATAAAATGTCTATATTCACATTATACTTTTCAAGATTACAACATTATAATATGCAATTGCAAACATTTTTGGTAGTTTATTTCATGATACTAAATGCATACTTTACTGTCTTTGAGAACATAAATGTGGTTAATTATATGAGACTGATGTAGTCTAAAAGGTAGACCATAATTCATTATAGTTACAATATATACTCTGACATTATTCTTATTTTTGTATCCATCTTCATTTACTCAAGGAAAAATAAGAATACAACATTTTGTATCACAGCAGATTGATGCACAATTATATTCTATTATTCTTGTTGGTTTGTTATGCATGTTTTGTTGCTGTATCAATAAATCATATGTTACATTTTTATCTGTAAGACTATAACTCATTGTTTGATTGACTCTTTAACAGTCATCAAAGTACTCTTGTAATTTACTGTTGCAATTTCTAATTGTTACAGCAAATTAAAATCCCTCACATCTCCACAAATGTGTGGAGTACGTTTTTTATATCACAAATATTAATTGCTTATTCAGTGTCATGACTTCAGGCTTTATAGCAAGAATTCAAATTTGAGAAATAGTCCAATTACTTTTGTAGTCATTTCAAAATCATGCTAGTTTGTTCTGTTATTGATGAGAGGCACACAAGTTTAGAGGGAAAGGTTACATTAAAACATGAAAACATTTCTCCGTATTTATGGAATTCTTTTATGTTAAATGCAAAAACACACAAATACATAAATGCATATTATATTATTTGTTAATTTTTAATTGTTAACATGAAATATCATACACTGTCAGGGAAAGTTAAGATAAATGCATTATCAAACTGAAACCCTTTCATTGTGTTATGATAATTTAGGGTGGTGAAAATTACGATGGCAATGATGTACATATCTGAATGTACCACCACTAGAGTGTAAGCTGATCAGCCCTTCTTGAGGTCATGTTCAAAGTTTGAAAGTGGGTCAGCTGATTTCAGCCACGGCAATAGCTGCATTCTCTAACAATAATGATTATTCACTACTTTTATTATTATCCCTCCTGTTATACAAGTATTACTGTATGTTTAATCAGTCTAAATACAAACAGAAGTGTTACAAACAAAAACAAACTTTTAGTTATTGACTAAAGAGTCAATTTCAACCCCCCCCCCCCCCCCCCCCGTCTACCCCCCATTGTTTTCAGTGGTTTTACAATTTTGTTTTTTAACTCTTCATTTGTTTATCATATCTCCACTTCAGATGTCTGGGGTGGTTTTGGACATAGGCCATAGGTTAATGTTTTCATCATAGAAAAGTTAAGTGAACTCTCTATACAGAAGAAACCGGATCCAAGTATATACTATTTTGAAAAACGTGTGACAATATTAATCCAATAAGATCTTTAAGCTACTAGCAACAAGATAAGTTAGATAGGTTGAATGACTCCCAATTGTTCACAATGTCTCTTAAAAGACTATTAATTAAGAATATAGAGTGAAATGAGCTCAAGGATACAATCAGAAATGAAATAGAACTAACAGGACTGCAATCAGGAGACACCTCTTTACAGAATCAATGGAAACAATTGTTGAATTTGTGAATCAACAACTCTTCAAGAATTGTTCCTTCAAGAAACAGTAAAATGAGATCCCAGGATCAATAAACTATTAGCAATGAAATTAGGATAAGAAAGGTAGAATGGTCTCCACTTGTTTGTAATCCATCTTTTATTTTTAGCATTTAAAGCAACAAAGATGTACATTATCAAATCTAGTTATGCTCAGGTAGGATTAAGACATAGTGTATTTATGAAGAAACAAGTAAAGGTTTATTCCATGCTGAAAAGAGAAGGAAAGGAACACAACGTTTTGGCTGTGGAGCCTTCCTCGTGTGTGAATTTGTGGAACAGTCTGTATATCTACAGTAAGTACAAGAGAGGTGCTTTAACATGTCAGTGTAATTGAGGATGAAGATAATTTCAGTAGTATTACATAATGTTTCTTTTAAGAGAATAAGGCTGGATTGTGACAGGCACTTATGGTATCTACTGCACTGATAAAGTGGCTTTTCTAAAAAAGGACTAAGAAAGTAATGGCAGAGTGAGCAGATCTCATGCATTCTATTTCTATTTGCAATGTTAAAGCAAAGGGAAGCAGACCTGCCTTCTGTAATTTATAAAATCATTAAAAAGCATTGCCTACCTCTTCTTTAGCATGGTGCCATATGCTTCTTGTTAAAGTTTTCTAAGAAATTAATTAGAACAATGCAGTTGACGTTTTTAATATTCTTGACTTCTACTTTCCCTACATTTTTCCAATGTGTATAAAGCCAATGAACAAATACAGTATGTGTCCCCTGATGGGACTTCTGCTACTTATTAGAAGATTAAAAATTGATTTTTTGTGTCTAATGGAAATTACTAATTTCAGGAGGCTATTTTGTATTGACCAAATTTCAGCTTGCTTGATTTTATACAAAAATTAGCATACAATTGGTACAATTTGCATTTCTCTGCTGTTGGAGACATTCTCTTGTTCAGCATTTAGCACATAGAGAAGCTCAGCATCATCTCCTTACTGAATGCAAAAGAAGGCAATGGAGAGCATACAGTAGATAAAGATTTAGGGTGAAGATTCCGGAGAGTAGGCAGTGTGGTGAAACCTTTTCAGAAACTGTACAGAGCTAAGAAATCCATTTTACATTTAGGTAATGGTTTATATACTTGCTATGTTGTATTGTTTCTCTAAACAGAAAAATATTAGCTGAATCATTTCACAATATTTCATCACAAGATGATTTCAGCTTCTACAGAAGACAAGTGCAATAAATCCACCACATACTGTATATCGCATATACTGTACATTTTCATGGTGATCAGCATAATTTCAGCATTTACATTTCTTTTATATTAAAATGACAACATGTCACTAAAGTATAGTACAAGTTGAATCTGTTGGTGGTGGTGATGACATCGGTTGCTTTGAAGTTAATGTTGCACTTCCTGGAGACTTTGGAGCCTGTGGAACTTGTGTCTGATATGAGGAGGACTGATTTAAAGTTTGTTGCTGTGGTTTTTTAACTATTCCATCATTGATCAATCCCTGGGAGTAGTGTATAATGTATTCTGGATACACCTGATCCTTTTCAAAGATCACAAAAATTGAAGGGTCATTGGGGTTATCAACACAGCTGTCATTCGTGCTGGTACTGCCAGGTTTGTTGGGAGGAACCAGATATTCAGTGCAACCTTTTACAAATGTGCCCACTAGAACCCTGGTGACAAACATGGCACGGACAGAGGAGTGGTCAGTGTAGTGGTGTGAGTACTTGGCATCTCTTGCAAAGTAACTTCCTGTAAAAAAAAAGACAACGGATTGCATAATGTTAGAAAAGAAGATGAAAAATGGAAGATTTAATATATTTCATTTTCACCTGTTGCATAATGCTTTACACATGTCCTGTGGTTCTGTTCTTTTTAATTTTTGTTCAGATTGCCATGCTGTTAAGATTTTCAAAAATGACCATTATCATTAGCACTTTTTAAAGTAATAAAAGGAGACTACAGAGACTCAAAACATAAAATAATTCAAAACAGAAATTCTAACCTTACACAAAATAAAGTAAAATCAGATGGTATTTACAATCTCTTTATTTTTCTATTCCATTAAATTAATGATTAAAAAAATGTTTAACATTTAATACAACATTTTTTAGCATTATGTACTAGGTACATAACATACTGTAGATTTATATGGAATATAGATATTATTGAATAATGTATTGTTCCCCACCTTTCCCATATGCTGTGGCATGTTTTCCACAAATTCTCCAATCAAAGTTTTGCTCACAAATATCATGAATATAAGACTTGTTTGTGCCATGGAACAGACATCGCTCATCCACATCTATCCCTCCATTTCTTTTCTTCATCACCTGCTTTTTCCTTTAAAAAAAAGTGCATTGAGTGTATATTACTGTATGTACTAGGCTTTAGTTAAAGCAAGTCTGGCTCTCTTTTTCAGAAAAAAGAGTGCAACAAATGTAATGTCATCTGGTTTATTACACAGAATTTTAAAAATTGTTCAAGCAGTAAATGTAATATGCTAACTCATTTTTTCACTAAAAAATAATTTCATAATACATGATAATCATACACACATAATCATGGTGTGTTAACACTAAAGGAAATCATTGATGCCATGGGTTTCTCAATCACAGGTGACTTCTTGAGAATTATTATGACTTGAATGGAATTTGTTGCATTTCTTCTGTACGCTTGTTAGGGCGGAAAATTTAAAAAGTGGGTTAATTTCTTCATGTAAACTACAGTGGGCAAAAATGTTGTCAAGTAAACACAGGCAATTTTTTTTAATCTGATCTTCATGAGGTTTCAGATAGATCAAGAAAAGAGGTGGGATTACAGTTAAATTGTCCTTTATAAATCCTCCTTCATTGTGTGTTTGCTTTCTAAATTAGGAAGGGAAATGTAGGAGGCATAATGTAACAATACATTTGATGCATGGATTTAGAATTTATGGTGAGAAACTTGACAACTTTTGGGTTTGTGGCCATTTATTTTAATTATTTTTTTAAACCATCCATTTAGAGGAGTACATGGATTGATTCATCCTAATGTCACAGACAGATTTACAAAAATGTATGAGAAACTGGATGTAAACCAATCCTAGGGCTAGAAACCATTAGCTAACAATTTTGAGTTTATGCGCAACATACAGTAGAGACGCAGCCATTCAATGCTGTGGCCATTTGTGGCCATTTATTTTAATTATTTTTTTAAACCATCCATTTAGAGGAGTACATGGATTGATTCATCCTAATGTCACAGACAGATTTACAAAAATGTATGAGAAACTGGATGTAAACCAATCCTAGGGCTAGAAACCATTAGCTAACAATTTTGAGTTTATGCGCAACATACAGTAGAGACGCAGCCATTCAATGCAGCCACTCCTCTTCTTTTTATGTTCGGCTACTAAAATGTCCCTTTAGTTGTAAAATTCCATATAAATATTCAATACTAAGCAGATTAAAACATGCACAGTAAAGAGATTAAATTATTAAATCTTTTCAATAACAATTAATGCATCACGAGTGCCCGTCGGTCATTCTGGTCAGCCAATCACGTACCGCAGTACAACGCAGTGGCCTGTGGGTAATTGTGTGCGGTACAGGGTTGTACCGTGCATTTTGAATGGCTGCATCTGTACATTCTACCTACTTTATTTGATGTACTAAACATTGAAAATGTGAAAATATGACCATAGCCACTATAGTACACTATACAGCACAGGACAAAATGATCGACTTAATTAAATTACTGAATTAAGTGATTGTTTTTGATAGTGCTAAAAAATACAAACATTTGAAATGCTTCCCAGAGATGCAGGTTCTGGATCCTCTCAATTGTATGGATGTCAGCCATTGGCATGGTTTTCTTGAACAGATTTTGTATATCATTGAACTCTTCTGAAGAGATGGACAATGGAACTAACTAGAAAAATGAAAAGGGTAAAAATCATTTTCACTGTCAAAAGGTAAAAGGTAAGAGGTAAGAGTTAATCATTTTTTTAAACAGTCATATTTTCCTTCCTTCCATTTTCTGAATGCTTTATCCAATACAGGGTCCCGAGAGAGTCACAGCCACCAGCCCATCACTGGGCAGACATGTGGACACTAAACAGACATGCACACTCACACAATACTATCCATGGCACCATCGTGCTGCATCATTTTCAGGTAAATGATTATACAAATTTTAATGGAAATGATTGGAAATGCAGAGGACCTTATTTAATGTGATTCTGTAGGGTAAATCTAAATCTAAACGTATCTTATTTATACTAGCATTTTTAAACAAATCGATTTACATACAACTATTTCAGATTTAAATTAAAATTCTCTACTAGAAGAAAAAAAAATCTGGAATCATCATTTGGGTCACATTGTTTAAAATGACAAAAAGAAAGTATTGTGGATTTAGCGCTCTGCTCAAAAACTGCAGTCAACACACCAAAAATATACATGGCTGTACCACATTAATACTGCATGAAGGAAGAGCGGTTAATGTAACATGAATGGGTGGTTTAACCATACATTCAAACCTGCATGCACATTCATGGAGAACAAACACAAGGGGTTAATGTGAAGGCCACAGAGGTCTCATGTTGCATTAATTTTCTTCTGGTATTAGCTCACCTAAAAGGGTCAGTGGAGGTTTGAAAACACTATGGAAAATGAAAAGAATATTTTGCTACCATGAAGGAAATAAAAATATGCTTGTTTTGAAATTTCAACGTTTAGATATAACATTCATTTTTACACTTCTTATCATTCTTCATTGTACATTTAGATTAATTAACAGCACAAAGTAGATACAGTATAGTCCAGTCTATATCTACAAAGTCTTATGCTTTGTATTATTTCTTTTTAATCATTAAGTCATTCATAACATGCATGCAAAGCAAGTGCTTCATATGTCAAGAATTACATAATGTATCATCACCCACCCAAATATACTGTAACTTGCGGAGATATTAAATTTGACCAGTGAAAGCCTAATTGAGTATTTCTCATCATTCTACAATTTCTAGTTCCAGCGACAATCACTAAAGAAGAAGACATAAAAGTTGACTTTAAATAAGTTAATTGTACAAAGTGGGTGGACTCTTGGAACTTCCCTCTCACAGTTTTTTTCTAACTTAAGTTGTTACCTTGAATCCACATCCAGGCACAGCAGTTGGGTCCCAATTAACTGGAAAGGATGGAGTCCCAGAAGATTCACTTTTTGGGGAAGAAAATGTGATTAATAGTTTTTGTATGCATGCTCTTCTAACACTGAAGTAACTGCACAAAAATAAGTCTGTACAAAGCTACAATGTTTTCTGTACAAAGCTACAATATTTTCTTACATCTCTGTAAGAAAGCTTAAAGTTGATCTTTGTTGTAGAGTACTATATTAATGTTACAACATAATGATGCCAAAACAGATAGACAGTTTATACTGTTACTGTTGTTATTGCCTTACTTGAAGCTAAATAACAATTTTATTTATTTAAAATTTAAGATTTTTTAAAACACTTAATATTACTTAAACTGATACTATTGTCTGTGTATGTATATATAACAAAGCAGTCCATAGTATAAACTTAAGATTTAATTTGTTATAAACACAAATACAATGTGAAGTTAATGTAATGGTAATACTGCAGCTAAAGAATGAAAGTCATGGAACTCTAAAGTATTTAATGATTTATATAATTTATATCTATCATTTTAAATAAGAATAATCAAATGGTATCTTCAAATACTTTTCCGTGTTGTTTCTTGTGTGTGTGATGTTTTTATAACCCTGAAAACAACTTTGTGAGATTTAGCTTTAGGTGTTTGAAGTGAAAGCTTTTATATCATTTGATACTAGATATTAAGAACAATATCTTACTTTAGAAGTAGACAAAAATGTAGAAAAACTGATTCTGAAATACCTCTTTAATATTCTTTCCACATCTTGAACAGAAATAAATTTTGGTCTTCTGCACACCTCTCGTTGTGTCTGAAGGCTCTGGTTCTGTTGATGCATGTCTGCCCAGGAGAAATTATATTGACAGTAATTTGTAGCATCAATTTAAAACAAGTTCCCCTTTCTTTCTTTAAACTTTGAAACACACTGTTAAAACATTAAATTACATTTTAAACAGCCTTTTCTATAAGAAATACCAAGATGTTTATTGCCAAGATATGACTATAGATCAAACCTGTATTTAATGAAAGAAAAAGAGTAGGAATAAATGGTGTATTGTTTTTCTTTGATGATCATGATTACTGTATATACAGTATTACTGTATAGCAGTTTGTTTTCTCACAGTAATTACTGTATTTTTACCCTTAATTCAGAAGTTACCATAGGCTCCTTATTTAAAATGGTCTTACTTTAGTAGTGAATAACATGTTTTTGTCTCTATGTGGCATACAATTGCATATAAATATTAATGTGTATTTTATTGTTACACCACTAGGTATTTTGTAGCCAGATGCAAATCATGAAACAACAAATTCCTGTGAAACATTTCCATTTTTTGACTTAGCCCTTTAACATTGAGACCATACACTAAAAAAGAGATGCAGCTTAAAATATCTATTTATATTTTTCTCTTTACATACTGTATAAAGTCCAATTGAGTAAAACCTGTTTTAAAACAGTGAGCAGAAAACTGTCACCATCTGCTGGTTGGATGAATTGTTAATATTCGATTCACAAGACTAATATACAGCAATTATCCTAACAATTCTAACACATTTTTATCTACATATAAATAATAAATCTGACACAGTCATTCAACGGTTCAAACTAATAGCATTGATAATAGCCAGAGTTTCACTATACTTATTATGTTCACTACAAAGATCAACTAAGAGTATTAAAGTTCTTACTATTACCTGTAACTGTTATCTGTCATTTCCCCATCATCCTTTGTCAAAAACTAGTTGAACTAAATGATGATTTTTCTGAGTGGTCTATACATGTTACAGTATCCTAAGGATGCAATAAACATACAACCAGATTTTACAACATATTTCCTCTTTACAATTAACAAAACTGTTTTAATTGGAATTGGAACTTTTTTCCTATTTTAACAAATGTGTTCTTCTGTTTTCCTTTACTGATCACTGCAACCAAAGGGTCAGCTTATCACAAAGGCAAACTAAGCATTTGCCTAGGGCTTATACTCAAGGTGGGCCCACACAATTTTCTTTTTTAGACAGATTTTATATGTGCGTTAACTGAAAAACAGGATAAGGTGGCAGGCATTGTGTGTAAGGCTATTGGGCATCTTTGATGCATCCGAAAAGTTATTTTGAAATATCTATATTAACTTAAATGATTTTTACTGTGCAAGTTGTAGTTAGTATGAGATGGTGGTTTATCTCACTGCAATGCATGCAATACGTGACTCAGAAAAACTTTTTTCATGCAAAAGACTGAAATCATTCACAACACTCCCTCTACAGACTAGAAAATCACTTTGGGCCAACCTGTTTGCATGAGAACTCCACAATAATGGAGATTATGCTAGTACCTGATTAGGCTTCATATTGTTCTTGATAAATATAATTGACAACACGAGTTACATTAACATATCTAATAACCACCTTTATTCTATTACTAATAATAAAGAATAAACAAAAAAGAATAACACGGATACTGTGAAGTGTATTGGTAGAGAGTGGTTGTACTTTTGTTGCCTGTACCACTACTACTATTATTACTACTACTAATAATAATATTGGGCATGCCAAATCGTGATGGAAGTTTTATATTCCTGAATCACTTGTGGCAACAAAATTTGGTCTCATCAAGAGACATTCAATCTTCTAACTGTTCTAACTGTTGCATTGTTTTGTATATTAGGTATTTTGCAAAGCAACTGTAAATGATAAAAAGGTTATTCAGTCAGTTTTTGGTCAAATTGAGTCAGCTAACCATTACATTCACGTAATTGAATAATCAAACAACTTGTAATGCAGTTAGAAAATACTGCTTGCAAATGGACATATTGTCCATATCATCTATAATTTATGTATTTCTGCTTATGTATGCCTGTAGCATATTGTATGTTTTTAATCTGAGTGTGGCTGTTTGTTAATATAAACTGAGGGAAGCACAGACTACCAGTGCCCAAGATTTAGCTTAAAAAACTAATTTGTAATTCAAATACAGTATATTAACAAACAGAATAAAAGGTAGTTGTAAGTGGAATAACACCCTGGTGTATTATTTTCTAGAATAGGTGTAGCACTAAGGATGATTACGATTATATGAGCTCTAATACGTCAACTAAGAAAAAATACTGTATAAGCTTACAGATGTACTGTAGATGTAGTTTAAAATTTGAAAACATCTGATCGCTTTAACACTAAAGAGCTAAATAATGAAGAAACATGCATTTACTTTCAAGTAATGTAGAAATCAACTATGTAAAATGTAATGGAAGAGGAAAAAATCTATGATATTTAAAGCATGCTAACAACAGAGAAAGAAAAAGGTAGTTACTTTTAAAATCAAGGGTATACTGATGCTTTCCAGCACTGAAAGTGAGAATACTGTTTCCATCTTCTAAGAAAGCTTTCTCAATCATCTCAGATGTGACTGATGAGGCATTATGTGTGGATGTCTGGAAGCAGGGAAAAAAATACAAATACATGGTAAATACAAATAAAATGGCTGCTAACCATTTCAATATTCAATATTTCAATAGTTTAATTGTAGCATTGCAACTGTATTTATTAGAGAATATACAGGCATGCAAAATACAGTGAGGCAGCAGAGGAAGATAAGCCTGAAGAATTAATGAAAGTGTGTAAAATGAGTGAGAGGGGAAAGGAGAGCACCAGGTCAGAAAGGGGAATGCCACTCCAGAGAGCAAACCAATGCCTAAATAAAAACTGTACTCCTAGCTACAGTATGTCCCTGTGATTAAGTTTAATCTAGTCAACTACAGTACAACACTGTTCTCATGGAGAGCTGCATTAGCTGCAGGTTAAATTCATACTGAAAAGTAGGAAGAAGAAAAAGCACAATTATTCATCTGGGGAACATTCTTTATGTGGGTGCCAACATCAGATTCAATAGATCTAAATATATACTATATACAAGGCACAAACTGATTAGTGGGAGGAAATCTTTTCTAGACAGTTTTAACACTTTTTTATTCAAAACATTTCAGAAACTGAAATGCATTCACAATAAATAAATATTCAAAGTTTCCAGAGATATTCAAGGGATTAAAAAGAAGTACATTTGAATGTATAATACTGGGGGAAGAAAAGAATACACATTCTTTAATTTTGAAATTATTCAAATTTATGCACATTAGATTTAGATTGGCCAAATCTCAATCAACTTCGTTCACTACCTCCTGTCAAGGCTATACTGCATATACAGTAATTTGACATGCTGCAGGCTCAACAGTAGAAGTCCTTCTGATGCCAATACAACCTGACTGGCATCCAGACGATATCAAAAGTCACTGTTGTATGGCAAACTGAAGAAGTCCTGTCTGACTTTTGCCCACCTAACCCTCAAAGAGCCTAGGTGGTTGTCTGCCACCTCTTATGGAAACACTGTCACAGAAAGCTAATGCAATAACCCAAGCTTGAACCAACAATCTCTTTACTATTTGGTCCTAACGATAATTTACTATTTTAGAAAATAAAATTTGTAGTTGACAATCATGTAATTTAAATCATGAATTATGATTAAATGCAGTTACTTCAGACTTACTTCTTTTCCATATTCATTCCATTTTCCATATTCATCCTTCCAGTACCAAAGCCAGTTAGTGGTCAGAATAAAGTGTGCAGGTTTGGTGACAGAGGACACTGTGGAGAGACGTCTGACATTTGATGATCTCTGGGTCATTGTGAGGAAGTCCACAGCTGGGGACCCATAACTACAAAATACAGCAAGACATTTAGGCTGGCTTTTAGAAAATGAAAACATATTTGGCTCACTGTTTTTCCAGCCACCATTTATCTGCCATTGTCTCATGTTTATAAATAAATCAATAAAATGTCTATGTTGTCTTAGTTTGTACTCTATTTTTATATAATATAAACTTACAAAATAAAACCAAAACAAAGTAAGCTACCACAATATTTAATAAATGAAGTTATTAAACAAAATTTGCCCAAAAAATGTGTAACATTACTTACAAGCATTATGAAAATAAATAGCTTTTAAAAGGCTGAGAGAAAAAACACAAAAAATAATCTGAGTAGCTCATGTGGGCTCATGACTCATTTTCCCACAGTATTCACTACCCACTAATAAATCTTCCCCACACATTGTATACTAAATAAACATTAGCATGTAGTTTAAAAAAAACTTTTAGTACAAATATATATAAACATATTACCTAAATAAATACACATAACTGTTCAACCCTCTCACTTGGAGTGTATCTGCTGTATAAATCAAGAACTATATTTTATTTCCCTGTGAAACAGTGGGGTAGTGTATCTTATTTACAAGAGAACTGCAACGAAATCACCGGTGGTTGATAACAAGCCTTCATTTTTCCTTATCGGAAAACAGGAAGATCAGTTCAATATTCAGGACAACAAGTGTACAGTAAATCCTCGGTATTTGCGAAGGTTACGTACAGTACCAGTCTCCATGAATGAGCTTATGGGGAAAATAATCTGCAAAAATCAGTATTTGCTTCAACTGTTAACCATTTCAGAAGTATGATTTATAGTTAATAACTATTTTTATCGAAAATGAATACTGTAAAAATTAAAACAGCATTTCCCCAGTAATTAAAGTGGTTGCATGTGAAAACAAATAAATTGCAACAATATTATGGTTTACACTGTATTAGATTTGGGTATCCAATATCTAATACCCTGTATTTATTTTTCTCAGTAGAGCACATTTTGTTTTTTACTTCTTGTTTTATTACTATTATAAATGCAGCACTACTGTACTGTAATAATGTTTATTAAAGCTCAGTAATAACAGATATGAATTTAATTTAAGTTTACTCACTGCCTTTCTACTCAACCAACTTACTCTTTCCCACATGCAGTACAACAAATTCTTTCTTTTAATTTATTTTATTATCCTTTTTTGGAGAGACACAAGAGAAATGAGACTGTAATAACTGTGTGTAAAAGGGCAGCCAAATTTGGAATGCGAAAATGGGGTTGAACCACCAAAGGGTGATGATGAGACTTTCCAAATGTGGCAAACTTCACTTTTTGCTGTGGAAATTTAGCAACTGTCTGTACCTGTGGACACCGATTCCCAATAAAAGTCATTTAGAGTAGACAAACTCTCACAGACTCCTTGACATGGAGAGGATAGATCTCAGGGTAAGAGTTACTGAGGGAAATAAAAAATATTGTTTGAGTTCAAAACTAAAATCACTTAATGAGTAGCAGCCTTGGTCATAGGCATGCTAGCCCGCTGGTAAATCAGAAGACAGGTAGAGCGGACTGGCCCAAACAGAACTAGGTTTTCCATTACTACTCATTTCTCTGAAGTGCATGTTATGCCGCACTCATGCGGACAAGTACAGGGTTGGGCACTTCAGGTTTGACCGCTGATCCCATATAAAGGGATGGTTTTATGTGCAGGTTCCCCCTGCTACGCTACCATCTAAGGGGGATCTGGTGCACTATGATAATTTGAAGAGACACCATTTGTAATTTGTTTCTTTCATTTCTCAAAACAACTACTAACATCCAGGTATTACTCTGATAACAGGTCTACACGCAGCACACATTGGTCAGGTAAAGAAGTGGGTGCCTGCATTAACCCGCCTACTGCACAGCCTGCAAATAGGCAGTTGTGGTCAAGAATGGGGGAAAAGTGGTCAATAAAAATGTGGGAATATCGAGATTTTACTGTACTTTAAATATCCTAAAATGATTTCTCAAACCATACATCTACCCACCAGTTCTACCAGTTGCATATAATTCTAAAACATAACAGGATTCATTGAGCTGAATCCAGATCAGATCACCCACTGCTCTCAAAAATGTAACCAATCTTGAATCAATATTAAATTAAAAAATGTTTGTATTTAATCAATAGAAAAAAGGACTTCATACCTTTTTGTGTTTTCTGGGTTACAAAATGCTTCTTCTATTTTCTCCATATTGGGAAGCTCTGTCCAAGAAAGACCACTGAAGATCTCCCATTTGTAGGGAAGAGTATAGTGGACATTAAGACATTTATCTGTAAAAAGATGTGAATGCAAGCTACTCAAATGTTGCTTTGGGCTCTGTTTCTTCATAGATCAAAGCATAAGAAAGGTTACAATCTCTCGTTTGGTTGCTAATAGTACAAGGAATTCACATTGTTGTATAACATCCATCTAAAGCTAGAAAGGAGACCCCATGACATGATACACACATCCTGTACAGTATAATGATAAAGTGATAATTATTATGGTTTTAAAAAGTCTTCAAATTTATTTAGAAAAACTGAAAGTAATCCAAAATTATTAATTTTTGAACTCATAGAAAAAATAATTAACAAAGAAAACAAGAACATATAAGTAAAAATTAAGTGAAAAAGAACACTTAAAGGAATAAAATAAAAAGTTGATCGCAACAGCTTTTAATAATCATCTATCCAAAGGATCATTAACTGAAATTTTATTAACACATTATTTGGAACTGTTGAAAACAAAAGGGTTATTCGCTTTTCTTTTTGCATAATTAGTGGTTTGAATACCTTTCAACATACTATAACTGAATTATCTGAGGTTTTTCACTAAGCATGTTCTAGATCACAGACCAGCAATCTACAGCATGCCTACTGTTTCCAGCAGGCAAAGAGATATTTAACAGCATGTGCAATAAAAGTCTAATAAGCCACAAATACATTATGTTAAAAAATGTGAACTATACTTGACTGTTCTGTAATTCTCTACAACATGCTATCCAAAGAAAAGTCTTGTCACGATCGTTACTCCTCCTCTTAAGGGCGCTCCAGCCCTTCCTCGTTCTGTCCCATTCCCCACACCTGTTCCTCATTCCAGCCCCTCTTTAGTTCCACCTTTAAAGCCAGACGCAGGCGTTTGCCTGGGGCTTCTCATTGAATCCCGTTTCGTGAGAGCCCGGGGTCCTGCTGCGTCTGGCTCCGTTATGGTTTTAGTTTCCTGTTCCTGATTCCTTGTCCCGCCAGTCCCCATCTGGTTCTGGTTTTTAAATTACTTTGGATGGATCCCCTGGTCTTGGACTCTGCCTCCTATTTTGGATTTCCCTTTTGGATTTATGCTTGGATTGTTTGCCCCGGACTCACTTCCCCTGGAAACCTGCTCACCTCGGACACGCCCCCCTGTCTCCTGACCCACTCCTGCATGATATTTTTCCCTATTGTTTCTTCACCTTCCGGATCGTGTCGTCCGCATAGGGGCCGGAAAGAACTGCTCTTGACAAGTCTTTGGCATAGATAAAATGATTTACTTGGTTTATTTACTGCATTATTTTAGTGGGGCCAGTCTATTGTTTTCACAGGAAGGTTCGCAATGTGTGCCATTGATAACCTTTTGCATACTTAAGTGGAAACATTTTAGACAAAATGGCACCTGCTAAGAAAGCAAATTTAAGAGTTGCACTCATTTCAGAACTTTTGAAGAGATTAATTCAGATCTGTTCAATATAAAGACTGTGCTGTTTGTTCCCTGAGCTTGTGAATATAAATTACATGCTGACATTAGTAATTCTTGTGAGATAATGTGACTCAGATGGAATTCGAGAAGAGGTGTACTACCTAAATTCCATGCAAGGCAAAACTACAGGGGAAGATACAGCTATCATTTATAATATAAAATGCCATGTAATTTGCCAAACTGCTTTATACTATACAGTGTCATGGGTAGCCGGAGCCTACCCGTCAAGCAACAAGTGCAAGGCAGGGTACACCCTGGATGGAGTGCCAGTCCATCGCAGGGCAAGTGCAAGCCAATCCTACATGGGGACAATTTGGAGGCCATGGTAAAGGCCGAGGGGGGACATTTAGCCAAGAGACCGGAATAACTCCCTACTTTTATCGAGAAATGCCTGAGGATCTTTAATGACCACTGAGAGTCAGGACCTTAACCTCTCATCCGAAAGACGGCACACACTACAGTATAGTTTCCCTGTCACTATACTGGGGCATCAGGACCCACACAGGCTGCAAGGTGGGCACCCCCCACTGGTCCCACTAACACCACTTCCAGCAGCAACCATAGCTTCCCTGCAGGTCTCCCATCCAGGTACTGATCAGACTCAGTGGGTAGCCAGTTGAGAGCTGCAGGGTGATATGGCTGTTGGCCCCATAATATAAAATAATTATATATTAATCATTTTGAGAAAAGAGGAACTGACATCAAGACATCAAACTGACATAAAAAATAATATTTTCTGTGACACTTAATGGTTTATTATTTCTATTAATCAAAGTGTAAGTAGGGCTTTTAGTAACACTGGAAAAAGTATCAATGAATCTGTAAAAACAAGTGCAAGAACTAACTCTTGGCACACCCCTTCATAAAGGTTGCTGACCCCTATTCAAGACATGATGTGAGTAAACCCTAATTAGGATACAAGGCCTATTTAACAGGCATAACACTGCATTTCTATACATTGAAACATAATCTTCAGGTAAAAAGTAGCTTACCTTTATAAGTACATTGTTTCCGGATGTGAAAAAGACAAATTTCCATGCCAGTCACTTTACTGAGTGGAAATTCTTTTTCAAACATGTTTTTTCCTTCAAAGAAACACAAAAAAGTTGAAGCTTGGAATCAAGATAAAAGTTACTTTTGAGATGGCACAGAGTTTGAGTAAATTTTTAGCTGTACAGCCTTCTAGCCTTATACAGACAGGTAGTGAAGGCTCCACAGGCAAAACCTTATATCGTTTCGTTTTATAATTTTTCACTATGGAATTAATCTCTACTTGTTGCTTTATATCTTTCATGGTTTTTTTTTACTTTAGCTTTTCCTGTCATACATGTCATACATTCTTCATAAAAATGTAACTTGATGTCTATCTAGACATGTATAGTATATGTATAATTATTTAACATGCTCCTTCTGAACCATACTGTAAATGCATTTTTTGTTTTTGATCACCTTAACTCACATTTCTAATTTAAATATAATAAATACAGAGATCAAAGTGTAATTTATCTTATGCCCTTTCAAATTTCAAATAGTAATGTTTTTATGTTTGTCTATTTTATTTTCAATACAGTCTATAATTTGAAAAGATGGGTTGATTTGGAAGTGGTACGATAATCAAGTTGTGAAAAATAAACTAAATATACAGTATGAGCCAAAGGTAAATGTACTATTCTGTAAAACTTAGCTTTATATTGGAAATGAAAATCATTTGAGTACAGCTTAACAGTGTTTGAAGATGTACATGATGCAAAAAACATGAGTGAGAGATACTGAATTATTAAAAAATAAAAAATGTTTTTTTAACTAAGTAACTTCTGTTTGCAACCCATACAATTTACGTTGAATAGCATCCTGTATAATATAGTATATTATAAAAAATGATACTTTTTTAAAAAGCATTGTATAATTTAAATTAAATGTGTACATAGGGGGATTCCAAGACTCTCATGCATCTCAGACAATAAAGGAACTCACACAGAGAGGAAGATGAATTCTGTAGAGTTCAGAAACCTCTTGTTCAATCCTGGGCTATATAATTAGTTGACTGTGACTGTTTTCTATGCAACATCTCACAATTACTTAGGCACCCCCTGCATAGGTAGGCTTGAATCGATTACATCTTTGGCTTCTCTTGTAATACTTGTAAGCTTGAGAATTTTCTAGGTGTGTTGCAATGTTTCAGTGAGGCTCAAACATGTTCAGTTGCAAGGGACTAAGACAGTCTTAAATCATAAGTGCGATATACTGTATGCATCAACAATTGGGGTTCCAAATTTAAAATATTAAGGCTAACAATTATAAAATATTTATATATTGTTGTACCTTCAGTGCTGCTCTTCTCCTTATTAATTATGTGATTATTGCACAGTAATAAAGGTAACTTTTTTATGAGATGTACACTTAGACCGCTTTCCTTCAAAACATTATGTATTCTTTCATCGATGGAGTGGGACCTCTTGCATGCAGCACCAAACTTGCAGTTGCCTTGTAGAAAGTGGAGACAGAGATGGAGCTTCTTACAGCGTCCTTTGAAGGAGCAGCAACCGAATTCTCCATTTCCCTTATTGTAGTGCATGCATACCTGTAGGTCCAGACAAGAGTTAGTGGTCCATGTTTGACAAGAAACAGTCACAACTAGAATAAGGATATTAAATCATATTTTATCGTCTTTAACAAAACACACTAAACAATGGATCTCTAACTGTAGTTTTTAGGGGTCCAGGCAGATTTATCGGTAATCACAATATAATCCATTTCTAAGGACCTAGAACAATTTAATTTTGTTTAATTAAACGGACAATTTGCTAAATTAAGTAATTAAGCATCCATCCATTAAAAACCACCTAGCTGAGTGCATGATTGTAGTGAGACCCACCTGGCAGTTAACCAGCATGAATCAGGATAACCCTGGTGTACCAGGCCAGAGCATGACAAACACACATTCACTTGCACATGTGTATGGTGGGTAATGTAGAGATGTCAATTAACCTAATCAGGTCACAGAGGGGATTACAAAATCCAAACAGACCTTATCCCAGCGGAACTGAGGATCCCTGGACCCAAGAGTCAGCAGTGCAGACCACCATGCTTCCATTTAAATATAAAAATCAGGATGTCCTCGAGGATCAGTTTACTTAACTTAAGAAATTACTTTCTTCATTGATCAATACCTTTTTAGAGTTACTAATCTTTCAAATAGTAGATGATTTATGGTGACCTATATAATTAACAGGACTATGGCTTTCTAGGACAAGTGTTGGTCTACAGTAATGCTAAAAGTAAACACCATTGGTCCATATACAGTACAATAATTCATCCAAATACAATCAAGAGTGTGAAACCGAGAAATAAAATAGAAATCAAATAACTTTTATTTTTAAATAAATTAAAAAGTAAAATACTTCTGGAAATATATAAATGCAGTTCATTTTCACAAATTTCAACTATATCTATTAATTTCCAAATCCATGATAAGACTGTATTAACCAAAACAGAATCCAAGTAAAACAGTAGTGCTGAAAATGTCTCTCACTCATGTTTCTCTCCTTCCTTTTTGTTTCTTCGTCCTACATCTCTCTTTCTGCACTCCTGCCTAAATACAATGCTGATCACATATGCTAGCACCCAAGTCCAGATTCAAAGTAGTCACAGTCATAATGGCACCCCTTTTGAAGCTATGTGATTAACCAACCTGCACATCTAAGATATTGATGAACCCAATATGTAAAATAATCTTTCAATACATATATTTTTTAAGAAAAAGAAACAATAAAAAATTGAAAGTTGGAAAATAGGCACAAATAGGCTAGAATTGCAAAAAACAGAGCAGAGATTCAGAAAAATCATTTAAAAGATGAGAGTCTTGACATAAGGGAAACAAAATGCCTGTGGATATCTACATTTATTTTCTGGTTCTATGAATATTTGATTGTAGCAGGCTGATCACAAAACCTGTAACTGCAGGTTGGGCTGCCTCAAAGACTTCATGGAACTCTACCTAGAGCAGGGCTCATGAAGAGTCCGCAGACCACATTCTGTTTCATTATGGCCCATCCGCAGTTACTGAATTTATGGAGAAACATTTTGTAGGTTAGATATTTTTTAAAATACAATCTAATTTCTCAATGATAAAGGTAACAGGCTTAAAAAAGAACTAATTGCTACTCCATGTTAAGCTTGCTATTTGTTTCTACATTGTTTCATTGAGAAAGTATGACAAACATATGCTGTTGAAAGGCTCAGGCTGTATAGACTAAACACCTAACCTTGAACTCACAGAGAGCTTAGACACTACAGTAACAATTATGACAAAATGTAGTAACAGGGGCTCATGATAAACAGGGAGGTAGAGAACAGGATGAGCATGACTGAGCTTCTGAGATATGATAATAGTAAAAACAATCGCCTTTTGGAAAATGAATGCCCTTATGAATGGCACAAACTAGGTGTACATATGCAGCTGTGTCTGCAGTTTAATTTTGAGAATTATTCATGAGACAGCGGACTCTGTCACTGATGTTCTCCTGTTCTGCAGTTCAAATGAAGCTGGCTTTGTTGAATTCTCTCAAGGCTCTGATTTCTGGTTTGGATTCTGACACTAATTTGCATTAGACATTTTGTGGTTGTGGGGAATAATTCTTGGCTGTGTTGTTTTACTGTTCAACTACAGGTTGTGTTGGTAGATGGTGAAATAAAATTGCATTGTCTGCCATGGTTTGGTGACAAGTCTATGAGGCGTTAAGTATTAACATTATTTACATAAATGTTTAGGGGCTGTCCAACACAGAAGCTGTCTCACACTGCAAAATATCCAGATGGCAGCCCCTCTATCTTTTCTGCTTCAGCTTTCAGCAGGTCACCACAGAGATCTGTAGTGTTCACTGTCACTGATTTAGAGCAATCGTTCTTAACCCCAGACTTGAGGGGCCATTATGTCTGCTTGTTCACATTCCACCTGGGCCTTTAATCACAGGAGCTAACTGATGCATGTACTGTAATTGATCTGCTTTCTTGTTTAGACCTTTTCCTACACTCAGTCATGGTTTCAAATATAATCTAAAGTATATTATTTCAGTGAATATCAGCTTAGTACTTAAAGAAGTCTTTCCTCCGTTTGCTAATTAAGAATGTATGTTCTTGTTTCTGTATAAAAAAACTCTTAATACTGTAAGTTATTTACTGAAGTATTTTAGTTACTGTATGTGCATACTGTATATATTACAATTTACTTTTTTTTCATATTACACCAACATGTCTCTGCTCATGTGTTCTCTTCAACTTAATTTCTCTGACTGTGCTGTGGATATATCTATTCCACAATGACTCATTCTGCATAATGTCACTGACCTGTTCTTCAGTGGAATAACTCACTATACTGTGAGTTTTCAATAGTATTAGCCATTTAAATAAGTGCCTCACCTCTGGCAGAAGGGTTGGGTCATTCTGGAAGAGTAAGAGGAACAGTTCATCTATATTCAGGTCAAGAAGCTGATTATCCCTGAGGACTTGTAAATTATGAGGTGAATGCAGGTCATGTGAATACTGGCACGTCCCCCTGAGAAAGACAGAGAAGTCTCCGACACAATCACAAAACACCTATTGTTATACTTACTTTAAATTTGCTATTTAAAAATACAGAAACGGCACAAGATGTAACTGTAAAGTATCAGAAATTGTCTTTAAAATACGTTATTATAGTCGGTGTAAACATTTTTTTAATTGCAGTTAACGGCATAAATGAAACCACTTAAAGACTACAGCTCACAGCAGTGGAAAAAAGCAGAATTTAATCTGTATTCAAATAAACATTTTATTTGTATTTAATCTGCACAGGTATTTCACAACTGTTTTAAAAAGATAACTTGGTTCAGGTAACAGTCCTATGGCATTGTTTATTACAAACAAGAAAAGTAATTTCACTTTGAGAAGTAAATAAACTATTGACTCCTTTATTTACAATTCACATGAGCCTTGAAATAAAAAAAACGTGTTTTATTTTGTTTGCCGATAAAGGCTATCCAGTTTCTATTCAACATAAGTGTCTGAAATGACCAAGAGCAAAAACTATTCCACCTACCTTTGATTCCCACACTTCCCACTAAGAAAAGATTTGCAAATATGAACTCCTTTACAACCACCACAGCCATCTCCAGAATAGTCTTTACAGAGACGCACTGAAGTTCTAGCAATTATTTTAGTGTTGAAGTTAAGATCACGGCTCGTTTTTGTGTCCTCTGTAGTTGGGACTATGATGAAGTTCCTGCTATTCCTGAGAATCCGAGAAAAAACCGAATCTGGAATTTTCAAATGTTCAACCCCATCTTTCAGTTGTTTATATTCTAGCGATCCTCCATTCGAGCAAAGGATCTTCATGGCATAGCCGATAATATCGTCCACAGCCATTTTGTGTTAGTCTAAGAAGCCTGCTGCTTCCTTAATGTTACAGACTACCGGGAAACAAAAACTGAAAGGTGTAACTCTCACTGACACAATCTGGCAGCTTGCACTTTAAAAAATACACCGGAGAAATTTAAGGAGAAAAATATTTGATAATGAACAATGCATAAGTCTGGTTTACAGGAAACGTATAATTAGAAAAAATGAAGAGAAGTTCACTTAAAGGCATATTATTATTAGTTTCGATACTCTTATGATTTCTTCACTGTCACTGTTAGTAACACCTACGTATGAAAGGCCGTTCAATGTAAAGTGCAAATATTTCTCAGTAAGAGCCACAAACACAGAAACTAATTACTGGAAGAAACGTGAAAATTAGAGGAAAATTACAGATGATGCAGAAAATCAGATACAATACAGGAATAATCGACGGTAATGCAGGAAATCAAAATGTAAAATAATAAATTCTGAAAATTTAAAATAAAAAAGACACGGTAATGGCAGTTCGGGCAATACTTCAACACCCTTTTGCAATACATTAGTGCGGACGTTGGCAGTAGGAGAAATAAAAATAATTATTGAACACTTCAAGAGCGTACTTAACATGACACAATATAATTTAACAGTATAGTAATCTAAACTAAGACAAATACAATATGGAAAAAATCTCCGTAAAATGCAAAAATAAGAAAATAAATAACATTTTGTAAAACATAGCTTTAAATAAGTAGGAAAGACATGACTATCAACGGTACCCTATGGGGGTTCACAAACTATTCACAGCAGAATAACAATTTGTTAAATAATAAAAATGTCAAATATATTATGTTCAATCGAGTTATTTTCACCTTTTATTAAGATGTTCATGAAGATAAAAAAATCAATTTTAGGTCTAAAATACTCAAGAATGCAGAACAACCTAGAGAGGGTTCTGCCAATTGGGTATCTTTCCTCTTAAGGAACCTATGGAGAAACAGAAAAAGTCAGGTTTGCAAATCTGAAGAAAAATGATACAATATTACTGAATAACAGTCCCATCATTTTTATTTTGTCTTTGATGATAAAAAGTAACAACATGTATGTGTGTACACGTGGAAGTCAGCTACTATATACGGTATCTGTAGGCTAAAATTTCAATATATATGTAAATGACCTTTTCACAGTTGTTTTTCCAAGAGGTTTATTAGGGATATTTTACTGTTATTTGACTGTTAAATAATTAGAACGTAAGTTATAAAATAGAGCCTGTTCAGTCTGTCATGATCATGAATGTTAGCAGTTCAGTAATTTAATTATCTCACCTAACTGTTTCTAAAGACCCTGGGGAGTCAGCCACATAAGAACTCCCTGTGTAAACACTTTAATTCACGAGTGACCTTTACTTAATTTTGTATTTGTCCTGTTTCATTATAAACCATAAATTTCTTCTTGATATTTTCAATACTTTCAAGAAAATATGCTGCCCCATTACACCCAGATGTAGATAAATATCCTTATGATTTCTGGTTCCCATTTCCAACTGGGTTGCCTGAAGCAACTGAGTAAAAGCATCATACCCAAGCATACAACAGTGCTGTCCACATTTCAGACACTTCGTGGCCATGGGTGCAGAACCTTCTTTAATATTCCATGTTGCTAAGATATTCTAATTATACTAGAATAATGATAAAACAATAATATTTGTTTCCAGTTTTTTTCCAAACAATGTAATTATTTTACTATTTTGTAATGTTATAGTAAAAATTATCAAGGAATTAAAAGGAATACAAATTTAAAAATACATATTTTACTCAATACATGACATACCTGAGTAATCACTTGTGCATTTAGTAAAATCCATGATTTCACATTCTTATTTTAAAATATAGAATTGCTATAATATAAATGCAACACATAATCAATTTATGCCTGAGAAACCTCAGACTGAACGTACTGTGAGGCAGTGGGAGAGGCCTTTATAAGAGAGCCATGCAGAATGAGGCCCAGCTGCTCTGTCTAATTAGCACTCAGAGGGAGGGAAATTCCACGTGAGGGAGAGGAGCTGCTGGGATAGGCTCTGCATGCGATCACCCTTTCCTTTGGACTCATTAAAAGGCTTATAAAAACAGTAGAGAGGCGAGATAATAATGTATTGGGCTGGCTTATAGACCTGAGAAAACTGCTTCAGTTGTACTTAAGGGCCTTACAGGTTCTGGTCAGGTGTGCTGTGTGGCAGTTCATTTAGCAGGTACTGCCAAGGATCAGGGTTTCCTGGCTGAACCAGGGCTAACTGGAGGCGTTGATTCCTGGAGAAGTGGGACATCACTTGGCAATATAGCAGCATACCATCTTCTCACAGCTGTGATAGAGGAGTCTAGATGGCACAGAGTACGCCCTGGGACTTCCCATCAGGAGACAGAAGTGGACTCGCAGTGTGTGTGATGAGAGAATGCAAACTGGCTGTGTCAGTGATGCAAGTATCACTTGGAGAGAAGTATCCCTGGACACACCAGATCAGCCCAGAACGACAGTGATCAAAAGAGTCAGTGGCTGTTTGTGAAGATTTGGTGCTTGCTGAAGTTGTAAGATTTGAAGTCTCATTTGAAGTAATCATTTTAGCTAACATTATGATAAGGTGACAGAGTTGTATTAAAGTGAATAGTGGCAATTGGAGATTAAGAAAAAGGAGATGCGGAGTTAATAGGGTCAAATACGTCTAGTTCCTGGATGATTAATGATGAGTTAATGCAAGGATCTAGTATGTGTGATTAGCATGTGCAGTGCTTACTGAATAATTAAGAGAATTAAAACTCAATGAGAATCTAGTGACATGTGAACTAGCAACCTAGGAAGAAGTGACTGTGCAGTCTTTCCTGAGAGGAACACTGTGAAAGAGCTGGAATCTCAGGAGGACCTGAAAGATTGACGGTCCACTTAATATACAAAAACTAAGGTGACACACTTAAGTTTACTGCCGGAAACTGGGTAAAGAAGTGCTGGTGTAAGAAATTTCATTTTTATGCATCAGTAAGTCAGACATTTGCCTCGTGCCCAACCACAACTGTGAATATATTTAGCAAGAACCTTTATGTTCAAAGTTCATGTTCTTACTCTGCTGATATTTAAAAAAAAGTCAAAATCTTTAGTGCAATTAGCAAGCCATCTGCTTTTATTATTACATGAATTTCATAGTTGTAATGACTGAACACTTTTTACATATCAATTAAAAAAGTGTTGCAGACGGTTTGCATCATTATAACACTAAAAGGAGGTTTTAGTATTACTAAGATAAAAAAATGCTGAACCAATTGCTGATTAAGCACAGCTTAAGTAAAACAGTTTATCACATTATATAAATTGTAAAACCTAAATCAGAATAGGAGGCAATTTCATATGGTTTGATAGCTCTAGCACAAGATCTGTGGTATCCACCAAGCCACAGGAGTCACTGCTGCATGGCAAACTGAGGAGAAACTCATCGACAGCCTCTTAAATCAGGCTTGAAGTAGCAGAATCTACACTGTGGGACTTAATCTATGCTCTAAATTAGTTATTTTTGAAGTTTTCTTTATCCCAGCAAAGGTTTTCAACATGCAACTTTGCATCCTATTAGCTAATTTAATATATTACTTATATATGACTATTTTAATTGATAGATTTATATTAACACAAATATTGCAGACAAAAATGTCTAGATGCCTGTGACTGGGATTCTCCAAAAGACTCAGCTGAGAAAGCACAATCAGGGTAGGATTGGAATTAGTCACTAAGAGCTCCTTTGGTGACAAACTTAATTAAAGCAGCAAGTCCTGTGATTTGTTGTAATAGCCTTGCAGTGACATCATTGAAAGATGAGCTGCTCCCCTTATTCACTCAAATCTGAAAGAAGCATTGTGGAACAAATCCAAGCAAAACAATTTTAGCATGCAAGTGTCAACACACCTTAAATCTGCAAATATCAACCTCCTATCATAGAGCCATGGTAATTACCACACTCTCCAAAGTAGCACCTAAAGTATCAAATTAATTTTGTTTCTGCATAGTGCCAGTCATATCCAGATGAGCTTGAGAGAAGAGTGAAAAAGAAAATATTACAAGCTAAACACTCTCTAGGAAATGGTGTACACCATGCAGACAACAACAGATGGTGCCACTACCAATGTTGTGAGACAGCTTTTGCAGGACTGACATCAAACAAGGAGGGATATTTTTTATTAGAATATGTTGCAGAAAAATGGTAGTAAAATATTTTGATCTGTTGCATTTTCCTCATTTTAAAATATTATGATCTTTACATTTACCTTGCATTTTCTTTGACATATTTGTGGGGTTAGCTATTACTGCAAGATTGTCTAAACAAACCCATAAATTTAAGCCAATATACAGTATCTGAAAGTCAAATACAGACATGAAAACAAATATGCATATTTCTTATATATGTGCTACTACAAATACATTAATGAAATGGAATAAAGTGAAAACTAAATGATTTAGAACAAAATAACAATCACATGACAATACAATAAGGCACCCTGGTGATTGTTGGGAGCATGCTGGAGCCCTTGAGAACAACTATGTCCCTGAAATTTACATCTTTAAAAGGCATATAAAAATTAATCCATGACTAATAACTCATTCTTTTACATTTTTTTCAAAATGAAAATCTTGAAGTTAAGAGATGATGCATGTATCTTTAGGTTTCGAACGTGGTGGGTTTGTTGAAAAACTGTAGACTGATGAAGTAGTTGTTGAGGAGTCTGATATACTTGAGGGGCTTGTGGACACATATGTATAAGGGTTTCTGTATGTGCTTGGTGCCGGTGTTGGTTTTGGCTGAGGAGTAGGCACTGCAGTTGACTGTGTTGCATAGTGTACAGGTGAGTTTACATATTGGTTTCTGTATGAGCTTGGTGCCGGTCTTGGTTTTGGTTGAGGAGTAGGCACTGCAGTTGAGTTTGGATAGGAATACATTGTATATAGTGGGTCAGATTGCACAATGTCCTCACTGTATTGTACAAGATATTCTGGATAGATCTGGTGCTTTTCAAACACCACAAAAATGGAGGGATCATAGATGTTATCTACACAGCTGTCATAGAAAATTGTGTCTCCACCATCTTTTGAGGGAGGACGAAGATAACTAGAGCTTCCTTTTGCATACTGGCCAACTAGAACCCAGGAAACAAACATGGTTTTGGTTGCAGAAGAGCCAGTGTAGCTGTGAGAATACTTGGCATCCCTCGCAAAGTAGCTCCCTGAAACGAAAATTGTAAAGGAAAAAAAAATAGCATTTTTAGTATGAGTACTGAGAGATTTCTATAACAAATTGTAGTACAAATACAGTAAATAATAGGATTTGTCAGATAAACATAAAACCTCAACTTCTTTTAAAATCTCTCTTTAATTGTGAGTTTTATACAGATTTTACTTTGGTATTATGGACATTTGTATGGACAATACGTTTGCCTATTTTACTCTTCTTTCTAGGCCAGCACAGTGACAAACTACTTATTTCTATTTTGCATCATATACAACTTTTATTCATCAAGACATATACAGTACATGTATGTATGTATATCTTTACACTTGATAAAAAAACACTTGAGAAAATGTGTTTGGAACAAAAAAAATGCAGAGATATTTACTGTTTTCTACACAAAATGATCTAATATTAAAACATTGAAGGAAATCTCTTAACATTTAGACTTAAGGTTGAGAAGTGTGAGGAAAAGTCAAAGTCTGCACCACAAGGACCACATAGCTGAAAGTGATTAACACCAGTTAAAATATAAGAAGTGAGTCTACCTTTTCCATAGGCTGTTCCATGTGTTCCACAGATTCTCCAGTCAAAATTCTGTCGGCAAATAGCATCAACATATGCTGTATCTGTACCATGGAAAAGCAGTTTCTCATTGACGTTCTGCCTGGCATTATTTTTTTTCATTTGCTCTTTTTGCCTGGAACAAAAAAAATAATGATTAAGAAAATCAAACTATTTGCTAGATAAACAATGATATTTAATCTAAATCTTGTTTTATGAAAATAGTTCTGTTCTAATTTACAGCCCTAACAGCTATCCCAAGAAAGTATTAACCAGTTGTATAAGGTGGCATTTCAGGTCAACACATTTAAATTCTAGTAACATTACTACTTCATCACTACTTTGTGTAATGGTATGTATGAATAAGCAAATATTAAAACACAGTGATATATATATACTGTGCTGAACTGATGTCTCACTAGTTTGTGCTACCCAATCCATATTTATTTTTTTTCTCCAGGAACTAAAGTTACACAAAACCAATAGGAAGTAGACTTACTGCAGCATGTTACTTGGTCACTTTTTAATATCATTTAATATTTATATCTCAAGACAGATTGACAGGATAATAAGCTTCCAATTAAAATGTTGTTATATTCAAAAATAATTATTAAAATTGCTTGTGTTTTTGCATGGTTCATATAAGTACCTTGAGCCTTAAATATAGTTCTTTTTAACCATGGGTAAAATGTACATTATCTTACTATTCAAAAAAGAATTTTAATGCCCCGTGTTATGTTCAAGTGTTCTTGGAGAAAATGTAATTTGCAGTTGTGAAAGAAAAGGTGTTGGATTATATAAGTGATCAGTCAGTACTACAATGCAAATCATGCTCATTTTGAAAAATTCAGACTGACTTGACTTATGTCTCTAAATCTTGCAATTAATCCAAACTTTAATCCACTTACCTAAAACAAATTACACACCCAGTATCTAATTGTGGATTTCTATTAGATGGATTTCTAGCAAAGAAAATAAGACCATTAAAAACTGGAGATGTTAATGTGGATGGCTGACTAGAGTTCTGTGCAAAAGGTCTAGTCAGCCGTGTGTATTCAGCTGAATTTCATTACTCACTTATTGGACACAATACAAACTTTAAGTAATGAAATGTACCATTGAAAGACTTCCCATAAGGATTTGTTCTGGATTCTTTCAAGTCTGGAAATGGTGAATCCAATCATTGTCTTTTTAAAAAGGTTTTCTATCTTCTGGTACTCAGCTGTAGATTTCTGCAGGAGGATTTTCTGGAAAAAACAACATAAGATGTTGACTTGGAGAAGAAAATATGGGAACTGAATACTGCCTGTGTATTATATTAGATGCACTTCATGTTATGGGATTCTTTGCAATCTAACCCATTAGGTTCCTCAGAGGCAGAAAAGGGTGAGGAACAACTAAAAATAAAAGACTTTTATTATCGGTTTATTTTGTAAAGCAAGGTAACTTATTTTCATATTTTAAGCAATTACTTAAAGTGAGTATTCAGTCTACAAATTCATTAAATACAAAGTTAATACAAATGTTCTTAAACTACTTTTTACCTGTTAGCTAAACTTAAACAATACAGTTTAAGTTTAGCTAACAGGTAAAAAGTAGTTTAATAGTAGTATAAATTGCATGATTTATTTATTTATTAACCCATTAGTCAAACTAGTGCTTCCTTTAAATGTTTTAACATGTTAGATATTGATTAAAACAATGAGAAACCTTATAAAAACCTGCTAATTGAAAGATAACATGATCAAAGTCAATGTTATTCAACTGTAAAACTCTTGATACATTCATAAACAAAGGCCCTATGTATTCTATGTTCTACAAAGGCATTTTTGCTTAACAGTTACAAAGGCCATCAGTCTCATTATGTTAATTTTACTTTTAACAGAAGCTGGCAATTCATTAAAAATGGGGAAAGTTCTGACTGATGGAATCATAGCTCAAATGAGTGAAAAAACATGCAAAGATGAAAATACTGAGTGTCCCTCAACAGCCAGAACATAAACACAATAGAGATGTAAAATTATACAGTGCCTTGTATCCGGTTTCAAGCAATGATGATTTATCCCAGTAAGAAGGGACAGCTTTGAAATCATGAGAAATGCCCTTGTTAAGTCCTTTTTTTCTGTAAAGTATAAAACAGAAAACAGTTATAAGAAAATTAATGTTTAATTACACAAAACACTCTTATAAGTAGGTCTAGGTATATAATTATACAGATGATGGATTTGTAAAGCTGAAAAAATATTATCAATTTTATAAAACCAGTAAGGGAGAATTGTGTTTATTAAATGCAATGCTGAACACTCAAATTTGAGAAAAGAGTTCATATTGTTGTGTCAGGGGAATTTTAGGGATACCAGCACAGAATATATTAGAGGACAGGCTGATCATCATTTCAGTACAAGTTAGATTTGATTGAGTCTAGACCTGTGGTAGTTCATGTGACCTCCGAATTAACAGGCCAAAAAGTCTGCCGTTGAATGAGAGGTACAGAACATCTAGGAAGATGACCTGTATGAAAAATATTATGTTGAATGAACTAAAGGTTCATTCAACAAAAGTTCCATAACAAGACATTCACTTAATGTGCTTGGTGGAAGCTCTGTTTCTCTCTCTCTCAAGTGGACCATGAAAGAGTATCAGTGAGTGGGTACTACTGCACAAAGGTTAGTGTTCCAGCATTTTGGACCTTCTCTTTGTTAAACAGGTAACTTCAAGTATTTCAGCACTAAAGAAGTCAACTTTAAATTTAAGTGACTGTGACTGTGTTCTTAAAGTTGAAGGAATATTTCTTTACTTTAAGGGCAAAATGAAAACTCACTTCTCTCTTTGTTATATTTTGATGCATTATTTGGTAAAGGAACATACCTTACTTTTTTAGTGATTCTAACTGCAACCATGAAGAAACCATTGATTCAGTTTGTACAGTATAGTACTTTTTTTTGTAAGAAACTCTGCTTCCATTCAAAATACTCCCCTGGCTTGTCAATGCTTTCTGCAATAATGTCATTTGTTTCAAAAGTAATGCTGGTTTAATTGCTTCCTTAGAAAGTCTTCAGTTACACTCTGCAGGTGTTTTAAATCATAAATAACAATGTGGCTAGGTGATACATGTACTGTATAGTGCCAAGTAAGTATCGACTTGTGAAATTTGATTCAGAATGGGATCTCTCATATTAAGTTGCTTCTATTTGTGATGGAGATGGACTTCAGAGGACCTGTGGATCACAAGCTGAGAACTGCCGTCTTAAATCAAGTTTTGAGAGTGAACTCAAATGTAATCAATTAGATTCAACATCAGACCATTCAAGCACTTTTAGCTTAGCTTTTGCTACTAAATAAATTTTGATTACATTATCTTGTTGAGACAATTAAAAAATTTGTGAAATTGAATTTAAAAGTTCTTTACACAGTAACCCAGTACTACATAATGCGAGAGGGCAGCAGGTTAACACATGATGGTGGTTCTCATTTGAACCATATTCCCTAGGAAGCTGTAGTAAATGACCTGCTGACCTCCATCACCTATCTAGTTGCAGGAAGACTATTAGTTAGTTGGGTGACAATAAAAAACCAGGCAGTGGAGACATCAGAGCCTATTTTATGTGGTGCATTGGCTGGAGAGAGGGAAAAAAGCAACTGGCCAGCCTATGTTGTCTAGCAAAAAAGCAGAGCCTTTTTTATGTTTTAGAAATTGTTTATGGTTTTTCGTAGGATTTTCTGGATTTTTGTATTATTAAGAAGTTTAGCTGCCCAGTTGTTTAAAGAGAAGAATTACAGGAGTTTAATTAGAGCTCAAAAATGTATCTCTTACATAAAAGAGCACTGTTTTTATCTTGTGGCTGTGTATCCCACAACACCAAGATCTGCCTATTAAAATACACCTGCTATCACAACACTCCACTACATTTCCATACTACATCTAAAAGAACCCTGTTCAAATTGTGTTTTGGGGAAATATAGAAGTTAACATGTTAATTGGTACCTTACATTATTTTTTGGTGTAATCAATAAACTGTAGATCAAGTTTGTGTTTAGTGGGCATTCTTGTCAAATTTAAATATTGAAAACTAAAAGCAAATAAAACATTAAATGAAGGCCCAGTAGTTTCACCATTCCTCCTTACCTGGTTCTGATAAGCTGTGCATCTGATGGTGACACAAACACTGGGCGCCTTCGAACCAGCCTTTTAGTTCCATATCGTTTATTTGTCTGAATCATGTCTGCAGAATAAGAATGATGGTAATGAAAATATAACTTTATGTAAATATATAAATATAACTGAGAGGATAGTAGTCCCTATATCATGTTACAGAAGGGAATCTAGAGTGTGTGTATACAGGTAAATACAGTATACACATAAATACTGGTCTGAGTAGGGAGCTCTACAAGAGCAAAGGAACAATCAGAATAATTAATTAATTCCATGTTGAAAAGATAGAAATGATGAACAATGTTTCTGCTGTGGGAGCTTCATCAGGTGTTTTGGAATATGAGGGAGAGCAGGCAATGCAAAGGGAAATGCAAATGCGGGGTGAACAAAAGAAAGAGAATGTGAGAAAGGGTACAGGAGACAAGAAAAGAGATGGAATATGAAATCTGCAAATAAATGGAGTGATTAAAAAAAAGTCTATCACTGAAATCTGGGGTGAGGGGTGGTATCGGTATATTTTTATTGTTTTTAGTCTGATGCAAAAACTATTGCATTCCAGTATTAGATATTCACCATGACAGCAATGCTATTTTTTTACGTTACCTTGAAAGCTGAGTTCATATGTCTGTCTGCCTGCTGTAAACTCAACAACTCCATTTTTATCCTCCAAGTACTTTTTCTCTAGGTCTTCACTTGTGATGGATGAGGCACCATGAATTCCATCCTGTCAATTTATACCAAAATATATACCTGTATTTTCAGGAAACTGACTTGCTAGCAGCCATACTTCTGTTAATGTTTAATGTATGTTTAGCATTGTGAAAAAAACTAAACAATTTAACATACAATACCAGTTCACAAAATATAAAATACATAATTAAGGAACAACCAACATTTTTAACTAGTTACATGTTTTCATAAATGCTTTTTAGAACCAATTTTTGTTTATTTCTGTTGCAGCCATTTAGTTTTTATCTGCTTCCTAATCTTCAATCTGAATAGCTATTTTTTTATTTTCCAGCTCATCTCTCACTGAAATCCCATAATGCTCAGCCAAGGGATGATAAGACCAGAAGTTTAGAATAACTAAATATGAATATCATATTGGATATATGATCAATTTTATTTTATTTCACCTTAGGTCAAATTATATTTTAGGTTCTTTCTTTCTTTTTCCTGGAATAAGCTTACATGTATAGAACAGCGCTTATAATTCTGGGCAATCTGCATTGTTATAAACCTACTGATGATGCATATTGAATCCAGTTTCCGCTCTCATCCTCCCAGTACCAGGCCCATTCTGTGGTAAGGACAAAGCTGGGCTGAGTGACAGATGAAACTGTGGAAAGACGCCTCACTTTAGCTGATCCTTTCGTCATTGTGTCAAAACACACACGGTCCAATCCTGAACTGAAATTGTAGCAAAGAAATACACAGCATACTCAATTCATGGTTGAAAATAAATGTACATTTACATCCATTATGTTATGGAAATCTGGACACCTGAACCTGAAAATGTTTTTTTTTTTCAATAAAATTGTTACCATATACTGTATATAACAACCTGTTATTCTCAAACCACATACATTTTATGAAAGTCAAAACAGAGAAAAACATGTATATTGGAGTAATTTGTGTCAGTGACAGAAAATAATGTGTTAAAGTACTGTATAAATGTTTTTGTAACATATAAATGCTTTTTCTTAATTTTTTAAAAATAAATTCAAAGCTTTGTGTTGTACAGCAAAATCTGACATTTGGATGTAATCACCAAGTTCATTACAAGTCTGTTAACAGATAAGTGACATACGGTGTGAGAGAGAAATGTATTTTTTTCACATACTGTAATCTAGGACTATATTTTTGAAAGCTACGGGGAAGAGTTTGGCTCTACAGCTAAAACATCTCAAATGTTTCCTGTAATGTAAGTCAGATAGAATATTTATAAACTGTATTACCAACAGATAAAACAAAGTACTGTATCTTTAACATAAAGATTTGATCATTTGATCTATGATTATTCCAAATAACATTTTTATTTATACAATACCTGCATTTTTAGCATACCTGTATAGTTTGATAGGATCACAGAAATCCTTTTCAATTCCTTCATTGTCAGAAAGATGGGACCAGCCCACACCATCCCAAACTTCCCACTTATAGGGCATATTGAAATGGACTCTGTTACACTTGTCTACAAAGATTAAATAGAAAATTAGTAATTGTGCTTAATGTTCTACTGTAGCTTCTGCTATGAGAATAAAATAAAATGTCTGTTAATAAATGTAGTTTACCTAATAAGATTTGTTAGAAATATCAAGAACACTTTTCCAGTTCAAACAACACTGTACTCAAGTAACCTAAACCTAACATTAATTACACTATAAATAATAAAAGTCAATAAGAATGGCCACTACTGGGAAAGAAATAAAGTATTCATAATTGGAAATGATTTATTTTCAATGCAGAAAACTATTACTGAAACAAAATAACAGAATCATTTAGAAAAGTTGATACTCATATCAAAGCTTTAATCTTTAACCTGTTATTATATTTACAACCCAACCACAATATGTCTGGGCAGGAGCAACACTGACTTGTTGTGACACCATACCTGTACACCTGAAACCTGATTCCTCAGTAACAAATGGTGCTCTGTTTGACTGGTGTTGTGTCTATTTCTGATTTATAGAAGTGCAATACGTGGAAGTGGAATGGGCAATTTATTAATTATTCACAACTGTGCAATAGTTGCAATAGTTACCTACTCTGTGCAATATGCTTGGGAGTGTGCAAAATCTATATTGTGTATTACAATTTCCTTGTGTTCTGTACATTCATACTTTGTGTGTGTGTGTGCTTTTTCTGCTTTGTTTGTAATTATTCCATTTTTTTTATTTGTTTATTGTATTACTACATTTGTACTGTACTGTGTTGATTGTGCCGGGCTGCTGTAACACTTGAATTTCTTGCATGTGATTAACAAAGTACCTACCTACCTTTAATAGACAGATGTAGAACAAAATCATCAATAATAACCTGTGCAAGAAAATTTAAATTCCTGTAACATCTAATGAGGTATAATAAATCTGCATGTAGTTTTTCCTTAACTCACAAATGCTAGGGATACGTAGACCTCAGTTACCCTCAGCTTGCAGATATTATATGCATGAATTCTGGGCAACCAAGTTCACAGGTCATACCAAAATACAAGGATAGGCAAAACCCACAGAGATTAAAAAGACATTTCAAAACAGATTAGGTCAATGTTCAAGAATGGCAAACATATGGAAGATTATATTTAATGTAGATAATTGAATAGTATTTATGTCGACATATTGTTTATTCACTTTCACTACATTACAGGGTTTAAAGGAATGTCCTACATTGATAAAAGAATAAAACAAGTGAATCTATAGTATGTCTTGAGTGCGTATGAGTGGATAAGGCTCAAATATTGTAAATCCTCAAAGGCACTGACAAAGTCAACTCAAAGGACTTCAGAATCTTCAATGAAATGTGAAACCGTGGACACGAGTGGAAATTATTGGGATGTGTACTTTAAATTGGTAGCAGGAGGTATTAACAGATGGCAATGTTTTATTCAAAGTGTTGCTAGAGTCCAGAACAAGCCCATGTTGTTGAAACTGACAGCTTCCTCCTTTCAAGAAGCAGGTGCAAGGGATTGCTTAGCAGCTTCTACCAACCATCTTGTCATTTCTAATCTAATGTACAATCCTTTCAATTCAGTCAAAAAAAAAGAAAGAGAGTCTATGGCCTGAGGAATGTATTCTGTGGAGAAGACTATACAAAGGACACCTAATTATTGCAGAATGGAGTATCAATGTGAAAGTGTATCAATGACAAGGGTCTAGGAATCTCATATATATTCTAATGTAATGCATTCATTTTTAGAAAGAAAAGTGAAAAAGATCGATATACATATGTTCTGGAAGGAAGCTTACCTCCATGCTTGCAGTCTTTCCAGACATAGTACATACAGATCTCTGTTTTATCTGTGAAAAAAATTAATTAATTGAAATGAAAATTCCTTTACCTACAAATCAATCTTACTACTGTAAGTGGATAAGTTGGTATGGATAAACATAAGCATTGGCAAACTACAGCATAATTAAATGCATTTTTAATTAGAGCACTGAGATATTCAAACTATTTTACATTTTTCTTTAAGCACATGTTTTATAACATTAAACTAAAATTAAAATTTACAATATATGGTGAATTACTTCAAAGAAGCATTTCCCCCTTTCATTCTTTTCTTCCAATCTGTGATACTCAAATCAGTACTTCAATACAGGTAATCTAGGGTTTCCTGAGCATCCAAGGATATGTTAAACCCTGCATATAGATTTAATCACAGTACACAAGGTATAGGTTAATTAAGAAATCATAATAATATTCAATTTAAATACTGAACTAAAAGCCACTTTATACATTTTAGTTTTGTATACAGTGAAAGGACCATAATTTAAACACTACAGTATGTATACCACAGAATGACTAAATACAGAAACTCACGTAACATCAATGCAACTATGCAAGTACTGTATATCTCTCATTCAAGACTATTAGAGAACTGTTTCAGGAATAAAAAAGGTAGCCTTCAGAGAATGATTATTTTTCACTATGTCAGCGTTAAATACCAGTATTACTCAGGACATGTTTTCTAAAAGAATTAAAATATACAGTAGATTCACTCTGGACCTTTTTCAGGCATCTTGCTGTTGTTGTCATACTTCATGCTGAGAATGTTTTGGTAGACTGAAAACACGGAGCTGATCAGCTCTTTGGGTAAGCCTCGCTCTTCCAGGGTTTTAAGTGGGTGAGCCACATCAAAATTGTGAAATCTGGTACAATTCAAACATGTTCCTCGGATATACTTCTCACACACATGAAGTCTTGTGCAGCTTTCCTGTTCAGTACAATTACCATATGGCCCATTTCCTTTATTGTATGAATTGCACACCTGAAAAATAAACATCCGTGTTGTTACTATAATCAAATTATTTATACAGAAGAACCACTCCACAAGGGACTATTTTATGTTTCTCTATTTTTCTAACTCTATTAACGCTCTGTGGCTCCACCATTCACTGGCAAGCTTTAAGAATCAGTAAGACGTAATTAAAATCATGATAATATAACTCAAGGAAGCTCTAATAGGGTGAAAAGATACACAGTACATATTATAATGTGTTTTTCTGTCTATACTAATGGGGTGCAGTCTACCAGGAAACCTACATGTGTTTTCATTTTATTAATTTGGGAACAGTCCCTTTGAGAAGGTAATTTTACCTCTTTGTTAAAATCAGAACTAAAAAAATTGGTTCCTGACATCATGTTAACATGTTTCTTCCTTTCTTAAAATCATTGTAATACTTAATCTCAAAATGATATCTTTATCATGGGTGATATAAACCTATGCTATTATGATATTTAGTATGATAAAATACCTAATGGTAATTTCTAATACTAAATACAATTACTTGTCTGGATTACAAAATGATTTTATTTATTTTAGCCACTTTCCAAATATTCATTCCATATAAATCTGTGCCTGCCATTTTCAGAGGCTACATTCCTGAATGGACCAAATGCATTACAGCTTGTGACCCTGTGAAACTGTGCAAATGAAACCAATCTAATTTATATAGCCATTTAGAAAAACACGCATTCTCAATAAAGAACAAAAACTGACAACAGCAAGAGTATGGATGTGTACACAGAATTAGACTGTAATAATAAAGAGATTTTCTTTTTTTAATGTATGCTTCATCGCTGAATGGAAGGTCTAGTTAAGGTCATGTTGTAACATATATTTGGTCCTTTCAGAAAGTGCAAATATCTATCAGCTCCAGATTACTGGTGCATATTAACATTTATAAATTGTATAAAATTCTCCCCAGAACAAGTATTAGTTTCATTGTAAATCATGCTTATTTTTCTTATGTTTTGTATGGTACCTTTACTGTCAACTTCTTTCTAGAAAATGTAAATTTATATATTTGTAAAACAGTGCTTTGAACCCTGAAATAGGCTTAGCCTCTAGTGATTTTGTTTTTTACATTTCTTCTATGTCATGCTTTCACCAAGTGATTTTACAATACGATGATTTATAAAGCACTACACAATTGTGATCACCTTGACATGACACTGTAAAATAAACAGGTTAAAAAATAAATCATACTGTCAACTCAAGTGATCAGCAGATGTTTTACAAAATATCGCATGTAATAAAAAAGTTTGTCAATTCATTTCCTGTGGTTTGTATTGCGTTCTCCTGATTTAGATCATCATACATATTAAGGAAGCACTGGCTTCTAGGAAGCTTTAATCTATTAATCAAGTAAAAACAAGTGATTTTGTCAGAATTTATTTACAGTATTAGAAGAAAAATACTTTACCGGAGGCAGAAGAGAATTATCATTTTGAAGCAGAAGTTGGCACAGTTCTCTCCTGTCTAGCTCATGCAGGTCATTTTGTTTCAAAACTTTGGCATTTTGTTCAGAGTTCATGTCATGACTGAAACGGCACTTTCTCCTGTAGTCATAACAGTTGAGGTAAGAAAATATATAAAAATCTTTTTAGAATTGTATTCACCTTTCCATCTACAAAGACATCTATGGAGCCACCAAGAATATTAATATACATTTTTACCATACCAGATCTCTCTGTTCAATAAGATATAATGTAGACATAAAGTAACAGCGGTTTGCATTTAAATACATAATTTTCATATGGAAAGAGGATTAAAAAGACTACTTTTTAAAAAGAATACGGCATCTACAGTACATACATAAAGATGTAATATGCTCACAGAATTCAGTGATATAAAACAGTTAAAGAGGACAGAAATCCAGGTGGATGCTGCACATCGGTGGTGTTTGAGGGGAGTCCCTATTACCTGTAAAGCACTTTAAGTGGATTGTCCAGAAAAGCGCGATATAAGTGTAAGCAATTATTATTATTATCGCTGGTATTCCCAATGATTTCTGGACAAATCTGACTTACGTAGGCAACTATCGTACTGAATATGCTTTATTTAGTGTTAACAAAACCACAGGATATGTATACAAGCATTTGAAAATAAATGACTTATTTCTTTCAGCTGGGCCTACAAAATGTAGGAAAGTTGGCCCTCCAGGAACAGGGCTGGGCTGTCACTGCCTTAAGATGAATACAAAAGAATCAGTTCCAGCAGTAAAACATTACAAATCTTAGCCCTAAAAAATATTAAAACATGTTATAGGGGTTAAAGAAAGACCCAGCCCCCATAAAATGGGTTTCTTTTAGGAAAACTTCTGTTACAACACATTCTTACATCACACCAATATTTCCCTGGGACTTTGGAATCTACTGCCACCTTAAACATGAACAACATCTCTTGGAAGGAAAACACTAATGAAGCCAAATCAACACTCAATGAGAATTGAATGTAATAATATTAAACACATTCAAACTGTTGAATCACACCTGCTCAACATAAAAGGCACTAAACTATGACTCATAGTGACATTTTCTCTATATTAATTCATAATCAAATTAAGGCTTTATTAAATCAAAACTTTCAGACTTACCCACCAATCCTAAATTTGAAACTCAGTGCTGTGATAGTGTTTATGTTTACTTTCTTCACCCAGTGACAACATAACATCAAATACCAGGTTTGTAGTATACCACAGGCAATTGGATTAATGGTAATTTAATCTGAACTGAAATCTTATTAACAATTAAGTTTACATTGCCCCTTAAAGGATCTCTCTAATGTGAACCATTGTTGTCTAAAGTACTCACATTAGAGAAAAAAGCACAAATGAATCTCTATGAAAAGGGTATGACACCTGTCAGTGTATTTCAACAGCAATAAAACTCAGCGAGTACTTGCCAGCAATTCTCAATCTAAACCTAATCAGAACACTTTTCTACGCTTATACTAGAAGGAAAAAAGTAATGAAGCGACGTCTATGATAGCAATAAAGCATTATCTGGCTCACATCTTGCTCTTGCTGTATACAATAATAAAACAAAGAATAATGGTAGAAAAATGTATATTGTTATGTGAATTTACTTAAATATAATCCAGGCATATATAACATATATGCCTAGCTAATAATACATAGCTAAACGTCATAAACTTAAAAGCCAAAAATGATGCTTAGAGAAATTTCAGGTGCTTAAATGCCAACTCTGTGTATGATATCTGAGTTAATATCAACACACAGTAGGAAAGAAGGCTGCAACACAATTACAGGCCTTATAAAAGCTGTATGGAAAAGCAGGTGTGATTTCCTGTTTAATAAGGGGGATAACAGTAGCCTTCATGTTAGAAAACAAATACGAAGAAATCTTACCTTCCCTTGTTATATTTGCAGTCTCCATATAGAAAAAATTTGCACAGATGTAAATTGTTGCAGTCCTGATCACATATCCTGGCTCGGCAGAGCCTGACTTTTGTTTTAGCGATGATTTTCCTTTTTCCATCTGAAGTTACAATTAAAAAATTTGGATTCTTTTCCAGTGTTTTTTGCAAGACCGTATTTGAAGATGAAAACCCAGACCCGATATTGAAAACCAGCTCGTTGTAATCCATAGCCCCATTATTGGAGCAAAGGATTTTTGTTATTGTAGAAGCAGCCATTTCACGCTGTCAAAAAGTAGAGTAAAAGAGCAGAAGGATATTCTGCCTTCTCGTTGATACACTTCGTTCCCTAAGCAGTATGTTAATTCTGTCCACGGGGTTAACCTTAGCAAATATGATACGTCTACACTGTAAACAAGACGTTCTGCTTATGAAACGAAACCGAAACTTAACGACTTTGCGGAAATGCTAGAGGCAGCAAAGCAGATTCAGTGCAGGCAATGTCACATGAGCATACTGTACTTATTTGTATTTTTAACTGCATAAATTGCATCAAAACGTTCAAACATTTTTATGACACATTTTCTTTGGGCAGGAACGACTGGAATCAGGACTAAAAAAATCGTTTTGAAACGTTTTACCCTTTTCTTTCAATTTGTAATAAAATGAAAATTTGTTTCGTATTGACTTTGTCATTAATTTAGAGTAATAATTTTAAAATAATTCCATAAATGTACCTAATTTAGAGGGGGGGGGGGGGGGGTTGGGGGTGACTGTTCAGTGACAGTTAATATTTTTTAACTTAAATTTGTATAAGGAGTACGAAACTCCCCTTATTAATAATGTACCACGTTAAAAGGTTTGTAGGTTTTTAAAGCTTTGAACACTACAGTCTACAAATTTAGACTACAAATTACACTCTGATTTTATTTGATTTTTATTTGTATTTCATTAAGAATTGTTTTCACTCACATTCCTTAAACACGTTCAACTGACAGGTAATTGCAGCTGAGCGATATATTTGTGTTATTCACAATCAGAATGTCCACCTTGTCTGACTCTGCAGGAGAGGAAAACTGATTTTAGAAAAAGAATGGAAGAAAAGACGCCTACAGAGAGAGTCTGTTTCATAGTCCCCCAGAGTGTTTGAAGCTTTCCTAGTTGCTCCTTACTTTCTGGATGTCAGAACTATGGTCTTCATTCATTAGGACTTGAAGCTTCATGTTGTCTGACTCACCAGAGAAAAGGCTAGCTGATGTGAACTTTGCAGTTAAATGAAGGAGTCTATTTCTATTTTTACCTTCCTCGCCTCCGTACAAGCTGCCGTTATTATTTTTTAACATTCTGGGGGATTGTTTCTTTGCTACTGAAGTACTTAACACACTAATAAATCACATGCCATACCAGGCCCAGAGCATACACAACAGGGCCAATATCAGTGAGTGTGCAGGAGATTTGACTCCCTCATGCCAAGTCTTTATAGGTGGACCCTTTCGCAAAACAAACAGGTCAGATCTCTTGAACTCACTTCCCCCAGAAAGATGATCAATTTCTGCCTCCTCCTCCTCTAGTTACATTCAATAGTTCAGCCAAATCCCAACTAGTGTGACATGGAGACAAAATGTTTGAAAGTTTATTTGGCATAACTGACCTGGCTGAGGAAAGAGCAGCCTGCCTGTGAAAAGGAGGCTGACAGGGTTGCTTCTTCTTCATGTGGAGGGTTGAAGATGGGGTGTATGAAAGAAATGCAAAGAGGTTGTTCAGCAGGCAAGATACAGTAGAGATATAGTATATACAGTGGTGTGAAAAAGTGTTTGCCCCCTTCCTGATTTCTTATTTTTTTGCATGTTTGTCACACTGAAATGTTTCAGATCATCAAACAAATTGAAATATTAGACAAAGATAACACAAGTAAACACAAAATGCAGTTTTTAAATGAAGGTTTTTATTATTAAGGAAAAAAAAAATCCATACCTACATGGCCCTGTGTGAAAAAGTGATTGCCCCCTAAACCTAATAACTGGTTGGGCCACCCTTAGCAGCAACAACTGCAATCAAGCGTTTGCGATAACTGGCAATGAGTCTTTTACAGGGCTGTGGAGGAATTTTGGCCCACTCATCTTTGCAGAATTGTTGTAATTCAGCCACATTGGAGGGTTTTCGAGCCTTAACCGCTTTTTTAAGGTCATGCCACAACATCTCAATCGGATTCAGGTCAGGACTTTGACTAGGCCACTCCAAAGTCTTCATTTTGTTTTTCTTAAGTCATTCAGAGGTGGACTTGCTGGTGTGTTTTGGATCATTGTCCTGCTGCAGAACCCAAGTGCGCTTCAGCTTGAGGTCACGAACAGATGGCCGGACAGTCTCCCTCAGGATTTTTTGGTAGACAGCAGAATTCATGGTTCCATTTACCACAGCAAGTCTTCCAGGTCCGGAAGCAGCAAAACAGCCCCAGACCATCACACTACCACCACCATATTTTACTGTTGGTATGATGTTCCTTTTCTGAAATGCTGTGTTACTTTTACGCCAGATGTAATGGGACACACACCTTCCAAAAATTTCAACTTTTGTCTCATCAGTCCACAGAGTATTTTCCCAAAAGTCTTGGGGATCATCAAGATGTTTTCTGGCAAAACTGAGATGAGCCTTTATGTTCTTTTTGCTCAGCAGTGGTTTTGGTCTTGGAACTCTGCCATTCACGCCATTTTTGCCCAGTCTCTTTCTTATAGTGGAGTCATGAACACTGACCTTAACTGAGGCAAGTGAAGCCTGCAGTTCTTTGGATGTTATTGTAGGGTCATTTGTGACCTCTTGGATGAGTCTTCGTTGTGCTCTTGGGGTAATTTTGGTTGGCTGGCCACTCCTGGGAAGGTTCACATGTTCCATGTTTTCGCCATTTGTGGATAATGGCTCTCACTGTGGTTCGCTAGAGTCCCAAAGCTTTAGAAATGGCTTTATAACCTTTTCCAGACTGATAAATCCCAATTACTCTGTTTCTCATTTGTTCCTGAATTTCTTTGGATCGCGGCATGATGTCTAGCTTTTGACGATCTTTTGGTCTACTTCACTTTGTCAGGCAGGTCCTATTTAAATGATTTCTTGATTGAGAACAGGTGTGGCAGTAATTAGGCCTGGGTGTGGCTAGAGAAATTGAACTCAGCTTTCCAAAGATGTGATAAACCACAGTTGATTTATGTTTTAACAGGGGGGGGGGGGGGGGGGGGGCAATCACTTTTTCACACAGGGCCATGTAGGTTTGGATTTTTTTCCCCCTTAAAAATAAAAACCTTCATTTAAAAACTGCATTTTGTGTTTACTTGTGCTATCTTTGTCTAATATTTCAATTTGATGATCTGAAACATTTCAGTATGACAAACATGCAAAAAAATAAGAAATCAGGAAGGGGGCAGCAATTTTTCACACCACTGTACAGTATGCATAGGGGAGCAGAAGTACAATAGGTGAGATTAGGAATTTTACCTCCCCCTGAACATATTTTACACAAAGGGGACATTGACAAGAGTGAAAAATATTGTCGACCGCCCCCACCCTCCCCAAACCCCAAACCAAAAAAAAAAACAAAACTACCCTGAATATTAATTTGAAAAACAACTTTGGTTGGTTTTGGTTTTATTGTAACAGTTTTAATAGGTGCAAAGCCTAATATATATCCAACTATGATAAAGCTCAGATACCAGAACAGAACTCAAACACTAAGACAAAGACCAGACTGATTATGAGTGCCAATTTAAACACCCTAAGCTCCACCCCAGCTACTCTTCATGGACAAGTACAATAAGCCTCAATTTAAACCAGTGCTGAGTCAATGTCACGAAAGTCCGACCGGACGAACGGTCGAATGGCAGGAGAGTGATAAAGACCCTATGCGTAGCGGCGAGACGGGGGTTAGCCCGAGCTCAGCTGTTCAGGAGAAGCCGTATAGAAACCTATGCCCTCAGGCTAAGGACGAGAGTGACCTGGTGCTAGGCGGGTCTCAAGGCAACAGGACAACAATGCTGAGCGAGTAGCAGAGCAGAAGCATGAAATAAATAGGCTACACAACAAGACACACCAGAAAGACATGAATAATCACAGGGAACTAGAAACAGAAGGAACGTAGAGCGCACTCTAGGTGTAATGAACGTGACAGTCAAAGTCTGTAATCAACACAAAACAGTGAAGTACAACACTGTGGATTTACAACAGGTAACACAAATAACAATCAATGCACAAAATAAAAATATTGATATTTACATATATGATGAGAGTGGATATACTGTACAAACATTAAACATTATCTTTTTCCATACCTTCTAGAACAAGGACAAAGATAATAAGCTAGGTTAAAAATAAGTAAGAGTGACCTTATCAGAGGGTATGTAACAACCCTTTATCACAGCGTACTTAAACATTTTAATTGCCACGCAGCTTGGGTGGGGTCAGCAAAAGTTCCAATCTCAATAAGTATATATTTTTATTTATTTATTTTAAACACAATTTATTTAAAGTCAAATGTCTTCCTCAATTAAGTTAGTTTTAATAAAACAACATTCACAACATAAAATAATTCATAACAGAAAACTATTTAATCTATTTTGATGAGAAAACGGTTTTGTTGTAAATCTCAGTGTGTTTTTTTTCATGTGGAAATGTGTTTTTTTAGGTTCATGGACACATACTGTATGTAAGGGCAAATCTAGTATTTTAGCTCAAGCCTAATAAATATTTACAGTAAATGTAACTGATAAAATCGGTTTAATTTGTTTCGTTCCTAATATACTGATATGGATGGATGCAAATATTCACATCTACCTCAACCATAAAATTTAGGCTGAAGACTATAAAAAACAACACAAGCAAATTTTGACTAGCTTCTGCATTTTTCATTAAGGGTCTGTTGTACTTCCTGTTAAATGCAGTGTGTCTATGTTTTAACTGATAAACAGTTAAGTTTATTACAGTATTTTGTAATGCTGTTCATTAATGACATTGTGAAAAAATATGGAGATAGTACAATAAAAAATAAAAAGCCAAAAGTTCATAATAAAGGTACTTGAAAATAAAGTTTATTTCTTCAGTGATGTCAGTCAAAATGGCATCATGAAAGCAAAAGGAGTTTCAGAAAGATTTTTCCTTCTTGACAAAAGTCCCTGACTATTGGTGAGTCATGCCCTGGTGCAGGATTTTATTTTGCAGCTCCTAATACTAACTTTCAGTAGTCAAGATTAAAGGAGAACTGCAGTCCCAGTTTCTCAGAATGGTTATTAAATCTCAGAAACAATAAACTGACAGTATAGAAAAATTTTATAACTGAAAAGAAAAGGCTATGAAGTGATAAGTTGTTTCATTTTCAGACTGAATGCATCTTAAATCATTTTAGTTACCAACACATCCACAGTATTTAAAACATTGTAGTATTCATAAACATCTTAAATTATTTATTTCAAAGATAAAAATTTGCTTTAAAAACTCTTATATTTTGATATATACTCATTTATATCTTGGTCATAGTGCAAAATGTTTTGAATCAAGAAATCTGGAATCTCCCCAGGAAGCATGAGGTGCAGGATGGGACTATATCTTCTGGATGCCTAATGGATGACAGTCACCACCCACAGGGAACACACAAGCACACACGGACAATGAAGAGACACCAACTAAAATAGAAACATGTCTTTGGAAGGTGGGAGGAACCCAGTGAAGATTAAAAAACTCCATGCAGTCGTCATGAGGACATACAAATTTCACAGTCAAGAGCTGAAGAAGCAGCATTGCGTCTCCATGCCACACTAGAACTTTTCAACAGTATAAAATTACTGTGTTGCAATAAAACTAATTTTATTGTGCAACACTTACAGTATATCACTTTCACATTCCTCCCCACTGATCGCTGATGTGTGGTGAGCGTTCTGGCGCACTATGGCTGCCGTCGCATCATCCAGGTGGATGCTGCACATTGGTGGTGGTGGAGGGGAGTCCCCATTGCCTGTAAAGTGCTTTGAGTGGAATGTCCAGAAAAGCGCTATATAAATGTAAGCTATTATTATTATCATTATTCACATGATTCAACATGCAAGACAGAAGTTCATCAACTTGGGTTGAGCCCAGGCTTTTTCAAGACTGACTGGAAAGCAGCCCATAAAGGTAATGGATGCTTTTCATGGAAATTTCTTTCAGGTGAAATGTAGTCATTGTAAGCGAACGAGTAGTTGTGAACTGTGTGCAGGTTGCTGAGAGAGTCCGATGGCTAAGAGTCTGAGAGGAGAGAGGCAGCAGAGTGGCTGGTAGTTCCAGGCTAGAGGTCAGAGTCTGGTTAGACAAGGCAGTGAGGCAAACAATTCCAAAAAGGGGTGTGACAAAAGAGTAATCCAAAGGTCCAACGCTAGAAAGGTGTGTATTTCAGTAGCCAAAGGTTGGAGGACGTTGCAAGCTCAGGTGGCGGATACATTCCTAATACCGAGCGATGTTACCAGGTGAACTGAGGGTTTAAATAGTGAAGGAAGGGGTGCGTGAGGGAAATTGGATACTGAGGGGTTAATTAGGACCAGCTGCAGCAGTAAAAATCATTACCTTTTCACAATACGAGTACGAGTACTGTACTACACTGTGACAGACAAGATGACAAGCTGCCAGGGATAACAGTAAAGACAGGTCAAGAAATGCATGACTATGCAGACTACTACTGACTTTCAGTATAAAAAATCTGATAAAACTGCTACAGGAAACCCAAGACCCTGCCATGCAAAAAAGTGTGGAAGTAGTTAGGGCTAAGCATACCTGCAATAATAAGAATTCCTTGTACTAATATAGCACTTTTCTCTCTCCTCCACCACCACCAATGTGCGGCCCCACCTGGATGATGTGATGGCAGCCATAGTGCACCGGAATGCTCACCACACACCAGCTATCAGTGGGGAAGAGAACAGAGTGATGAAGCCAATTCATAGGTGGAGAATATTAGGAGGCCATGATTGGTAAAGGCCAATGGGAAATTTGGCCAGGATGCCAGGGTAACACCCCTACTCTTTTTGAAAAAAGCACTTTTTAATAACCACAAAGAGACAGAACCTCGATTTTACATCTCATCTGAAGGATGGTGCCTTTTTACAGTATAGTGTCCCCATCACTATACTGGGGCATTAGGACCCACACAGACTGCAGGGATACTCTCCCCTTGCTGGCTTCTCTAATACCTCTTCCAGCAGCAGCCTTAGTTTTCCCAAAAGGTCTTCCATCCAGGTACTTGCCAGGCTTCTGTGGGTTGTCAGTTGTGAGTTGAAGGGTGATATGGCTGCTGGACATATGCCTGCAAGACACGCAAAAATCTAAAGCCTGACTGATCATAGGCCATGATGGCAATAACGACACAACACATTTAGTGACTGAACAACTTGAACCATGAAAAGTTGATCCAAGATCCTAAAAATAGCCATGAAGTACTGAATATTTACTAGACACAGCAAGTGCAGACCTCACACTCCTAAGACTCAAACAAGAAAAGCTGGAAGGTTTCCAGCATCACTAGTATCTAAGGTATTAATTAGACACCAGCTTGGAAACAAAGTCTGAGTAATAATAACTTTTATTTATAAAGCACTTTTCCAGACTCAAGGATGTTGTTCATAGTGATAAAGAATGTATCATAGTGATAGTTGTTCATAGTGATAAAGAATGTATCATAGTGATACAAAATGTACAATAAAATGTAAAGGAAAAAAAAAGCAAGATCATATAGGCTTATATGGATGGAATGTAGGGCAAACAGATGTAGATCTTTGGTAAAAGGGAAAGATTTAAGTTTGGATTTCAAGAGAATCAAAGAATTTGACTCTTGTAGAGTCTGAGAAGTCTGGATGAGGGTAAAGGAAAGCTGAATGAAAAATTGATTAAAAGTGCATGGAATTCCTTTGTTCATTGAATAGAAGTAAGAGAAGAACAATACAGGTCTTTAAGGACAAAAACATGAAAACCACAGACTGCTGGGGCACAAAGAGTGTCCTCAACATTACCCCAAAGAGCCACTAATGACCCATGGCAGAATTGCCTCCATATGCTGCAAGCCTAAGACAAGTCTCTGCATAGTGTGGCAGATATTGTTACAGTACCTTGATGGCTCTATGTCTGTCCACCTTTTCATGGCACTCTGAGATAGCTGCGTGTTAAACCTTCAGGGTGAATGCCACCCTCTCATGTTTCAGAAGCTCCAGAGAAGGAGAAGCAATAATGACACAGAACAGATAATAAGGGTCAGAATTCATAGAGAAAATCTGTCAGTTGAGTACTTTTGCCTAGATAAAGGCATGTGAGCACTCTGTTGTATGCTGTATGTGCAGCACTGCCTTCAGCGGACCCTGGCCATTTAGATGCCACCATTAAGGCCCATAATTGACTTAGAAGATGATGAAACAGCAGGTGTTTCTAGATGCAACTGTTCAGCAGGCAGATCAGGAAAGGAAATGAAAGTTGCTACAGCTAGTACAGGACAACTGGCATTGCTTAGGTCTCCAGAGTTTCAACATGCAAGGCTGGAATAGTGGCAACAGGGTGAAAGCATACAATAATGGATGTGGCCAAGTGCATTCCCAGGCATCTGTCTTCAGCAGAATCCCACTGTGCCACTGAGAGAACCAAACCAGGAAGAGGCCTAACGGAAGAGGTCTGTTACATTACCACTGGGTGGAGACATGATAATTGAGATAGAAAATTAAATAGAATCACTAAATTATATGCAGCAAAGACCTAAAGTGGACACCGAGGAGTACAGCAGGAAACAGAGAAAACTTGCACTCCTGGGGTCCATAAAGTTCCTGTACCTCAGAGGGAGGTACTGGTGTAGAACCAGTAGAGCCAGTGCAAAATCAGCAAAACTCATGTCTCTCTGTAGGGGATCCACAAAATGGGATGGAATGTACAGCTCCAATGACAGACACTTGTATTAACAATGGTGCTACCCTCCTTTCACAGATCTGCTGTACGGGGAAGAAGGAGAATGGAATGGGTGTCTGACTGCCTGCACTGCCCTAGTCAGTGGAGCCATTGTTGTGTACCCATTCTTGCACACAGTGTAGTACAAAAAAACAGAAAGTTGTTCTTAGACACTATGTTCATTCAAGACAAGAAGGAATCTTGAGTTCCTTCTTGCTAAATTGTAGTAGTGATGGAATGGCCACTAGAGGGCATCCACACATAATCTTGGATTTATCAAGTAATCTCAAATACAACTGTATGATCAGTGCAGTGGAATGTCAGCAGGCACACAGGAAGACAAGAAATTGAAAAGGTTGAGCTCATATGAACTAATGAATTGCAACTGAACAGGGAAGGCATCAAACACTTTACAAATTTCTGACATAGTAAATCTCAACACAGAGACTGTAGCTCTCATGCAGTACTATATTGACACTTAATGAAATGAGGTATAACCCTCAATAAATACTGCTTGTTTACTAGGTTTTAAGAGAAAAACATGCATCTCCAGTAGTGGTATAGAGTGAAAAAAATCAGGCAAACAATAAATGGTAACCACAACAACATTGTAAATATTGTGAGAAGGTCCCATACTACTTGATGTAGGGATCTTTATCAAACTGATTAGTTTTAATGAGACTCTCTATTAACTAAAAAAGCATGTTGTGTACTACTACAAGAAGGATTATTTTGAGATTAGTATTCATATATTATTCAGATACCTTTTTGCAACAGTTAGACTAACATTTGGACTAAGATACATTGCGTCATTGAACTCTTTCAAAGAGTAGATGTTAGTCACAAAATGAAGCGTGTACAGTATGCTTCTAAGTTTTTTGATGTTTTTTCATTATCATACAAATTTTATGGAATTGTGTTAAGGTATTAAAACCTAAAAGTCCGCTTACCATAAAGCCATAGTACCTTGAAACAAAATAATGTCACAGTTAAAAAAAAAACTCATAGAAGGAATTAAAACATTTTTAAAATCTTCTCAAAGTTTCTAAAATATAGTTTTTAAAACAACACTTCCTGAGTGCTTCCATGTCATCAATACTTTTTTACATGGCACACGGACACTTTCAACACACCATACTCTGCACACATTGTTACTAGGACTGGACCTATTTTTGTATAGTATCAGATATCTCAAGCCTACTTGGTAGGGTTTTGTCACTGACCAGACCTTTCTTTCAATTGCTTACTGTGCAAAATATGTAACAATAATCCTTGCTTTATATGGCTTGATGTTGTCATTAATCAAACCTCACTGTCAATGTCAGATGAGCGATTCTCAGTGCCTAATGGCAGTGAGAGTGATGTTTTGGATGAACTGAGACATTTCCCCTATGTACTGATCTCAGCCAACGTTATTAGCAGTCCTCCTTCAAATCCATTAAGGATCAAACATAAGTGAAAAAAGACACTTAGACCAAAAGAAGGAAAAGAATATTGTAACAGAGGATAGAATACATATCTTTTTAGTACTACCAGATTTAAAACAGTACACCATTAGCAGATGCACAGTGTTCAAAAAAGAGAAAAATGGAATAGAATGAGGTGTAGCTTTATACTCTATTTGACGTATTCTTTAATAAAAATATGGTGTGCTTTGAAGGAGATTTTGAAATGGTATTAGTAAAGTTAACAGTTTTCAGGAAAGTGGGCAATGAAGGAATGAGATAGACCTTGAGAGAAGTAGAATAAGAGAGGGTAGATACGGATTCAGTAAGAAATGGATGGCAACAGTTTAAAGAGATTTTCCTTGAGGCACAGAACATTTTTATCCCAAAAGTAATAAATGAAAGGCTAGAAAACATTGGCCCAAATGATTTAATAAAAATAAAAAATGTAAAGAGGAACAAGACACTACAAAATTAATAAAAAGGAAGGGATACAATTAAAGAAAATGAATATAATGGATTGCAAACACAGGTATACATAAGGATATTAGAAAGGGCAAGAGATGGAAATTAATAGCGAAATGTGACTGAATTGTCATTTCAGGATAACAACAGCAAAAAAAAACCCATTTTATTTATGGGATTTTAAAGAAAAATTGTATTTGAATTAATAAGACAATAAAGGGAAATGTCTGATGTAATAAATTAAAATTGCACTCATATTTACGAAGGAGAAAATCAACTACTGTACGTGTTTTGTGTTGAGGAAGGAACATTTCAAAATTAAATATTAGCAGACACAAAAGTGTTACAGATCCTAGAAGCACTTATATAAATCTAAATAAAATACATATTTATCTCAGTTGCATATTTCCCATTTCTGTTTTTTAATAACTACAGTAAGGTTAACATACTGTAAATATGGACTTCCAGACAGTTTTTTATGCTTCTCCTGTAATACCACAAATCAGCCCTGAGTGTCACTCTTCTCCAGGTACATGTAATCACCATTTTCCTAAGTAAATATTTTACTACCATTGTACTAATATTACTTATTTAGTGATCTCCACAGCAGGAAAGTAAAAACTGACATTTATGTTTTACCATCAAGCAAATTGCATTTGTGATCATGAGATCAGTATTAAATCCGGGTACAATGCAGTTAATTTCATTCATACATTCCATGATGTGAGACCAAAACATACTTTGTATTCAACCCATTGATTTCAAGTAGCTATAAGTACAGGGACACATTCATTTTAATCATTCTAACTTTCAGAGTGGAAAAGGCAATATCTGGTTGCACATCCCTTCAAGGAAATAACTGCATGATGCCTGTGACCCTTTAAACTCACAAAACTATCATTTTATCATCATCTATCTTTACCGTAGCAACTTGTCTATTCTTGGAGTCTTCTAAATTCATTTTTTTCTTCAGCATGTAAAATGCTTTCTCAGTTAGATTTAAATGTTGGAGATTGACTTAGTTAGTCCACTTTATTTCACTTTCCACATTCATTTGGGTAAGTGTAATTCTTCTGAATAAGTATGAAAATATTTTTTCTACTCAAGCAAACAAGATATTTTTATAAACTTTAAAATTAATGCTGCTTAATACAACAAGTAGTTTTAAAAACAAACCCACAGGTAAATTTTTTTCCTTACCTTATTTTCTAGCTTTTTTCAAATTTAAAACCATAGACCCTCTTCTATCAAATTTAATTCCCAAATATTTCTAAAATTACTCAAATCACTAACAGATTCACTCTCACTTTTTCCATACATTTTCACTATTCACGCTGGACCCTGATACAGCCCCCAAATCTTTTACTACCCCCAAAGCCCTCTTAATGGGCACAGTGTCACAGCAAAGAAGGGTAGCACTGTTCATATACAAAACACATGCGACTTCCAATCCTCCACTCTCCAAAATTAAGAAGCCCTTAATCGCAACATTTTCTCTTATGGCCTGTGCAAGAGGTTTAATGCCAGACCCAAAAAAATAATTAGGGGACAATGATAATTCCTGACTGACCCCACACTCTACTTTTAATGATCTAGTTAAATTACATTCATCATAAATTTTCTTTCCATCCCATTATACAATAATCTTACCCTATTTAAAAATATTTGAAATTCCATTTTACCCCAAACAGCAAACATATTCATGTGAGAGTCTGTCATACACCTTCTCTAAATCCAGATTTAAAAGAGGAATATTCCTATCTTTTTTTGAAAAGCCTATCACATCTCTTAGCAGGATCAGACTATTAATTAACCTGTGTCCTGGCACAGGAAGGTGTTTGATCTATATGCCTGACATTGTCTAAAACATTCTTAATAGTGCTAAAACTTTACTACATAATCATTAATTCAAAATTCAAAAGTCAAAAGACTTATAGACCTCTAATTTCTAAGATCAGTTTTATGATTTGTCTTTAAAAAAAGCACTACCACCCCCTGCCTCATACTTTCTGACTCTATATCTTTCCTCTCAGTAAAATCCTCTATCAAGGTAGACCCTGTTTATATAATTCAAGTGAAATCCCATCAATTCCAGGTGTTTTCCGCACCTAAAGCCTCTTTCAAAGTCAATTCCTCAACTAAATCAAACTCTGTTACCCCCCCACCAATAATAATTTAAACTTTTCATTAATCTTTTTTGTCATATAAAATCCCAACACATTCTTCTACAGTTTTAATGATACCTTCCGAAGAGAACATCTTACCACTTCCATCCTTTTTTAGTTCTGAAATAATTCCCCCTTTTCTTACTATATTTTGAAAAAATACTCTGGAATATTTTGTATTCACCTCTTTCTATAATTTTCATTTGACAATACACATTTGTTGAACATTACACATGTATTTTGCTCTTCGTGTAATTTGCTTAACTCTTTTTTAATTTAATCAATTTTCATCTCAAAGATCCACTATCATTCTTTCAATCAACTAAAAATCCTCCATTCTTTTGCTTTTTTCATCTCCTTGTCTAAAAAACAACTGCAACTCCACTCCCATCACTCTCTAGGAGTAAATAAAAAAATTCCAATCCTCAAATTTTTCTAAACACTCTACATTTACATGATCTTTAACAGATTAATTATATTTCAATAGTCTTTTACCAATTTTCACCTCCCAGATTTCCCTGATTCACTTTTAAAATAGATCTCAAAATCTTGTGGTCTGAAAAGAAAACTGGAGATACAGAATGTGATATACACCCAAATTCTTTAACAAAAAAGGAAATACAGTATATCCTGGACGCATCCACTTAAGCCCTCTTTCCTTAGGTCTTAACAGTCAAAAAGTCTAAATCACCCGGATAGCTTCTCAGTAAAACTGAAGATTTATCTCACATATGCTGATAGGTGAACTATTTCCTTTCTGAATCCTCTCCAACACCACAGCTGCTGTTTCATTATGCAATTTAACAATTACTGCCCCAAAGGTGTTATCAAAGAGAATAAAACCAAATAAAACCTATCTAAAATTCTATTTGGCATTTTCTCCTGAAAAGCCTTTAAACACTTCTCTGTTAATCCTTCAGACTTAGTGCCAACATCCTATTCTTTCCAAATTGGCAATGGAATCAAACAATTAACATCAGCACCCTTTACTCCCAATTGTTTCTGCAAAATGTTCCAGGAAACTTTTTGTCTACTCAGTCTCAAGTTCTGTGATTCATTCCCTTAATTACAAAGTGCACACAATTGTGCCTTTGGAGGCTGAAACTTGTTGTCATTATAGTTTATATAACTAACTCAAACACAAAAAAAGAAAACTTCCCTGAAGGGCTGTACTAGAAAGACCCCCCCCCCCTCCCAGAATAAGTAACAAGTCTCTAACATTAAAAAATAAACACAATAAAAAAAATCACTCCAGCCTTCAAACTCTCCATCTCAAAATAAAGTACTGATTCAAGTGCTAACCAAGCTCTTACTCAGCAGTGTCCCACCAACCACCGAAATCAAAGCAAGACTTCAGCACCATCTCACCAAGAGACTTTACTAACTAGTCTATTAAAAACGCAGAACAGATATCCTTTATTATAAGACTGTAAACAGCCGATGTTGACTCCTCTTATAATTTCATGCAAAATGTGAAAAGCAACCGTAATTAGCTCTCGCTTTGTCTGTCTGTTAGCTGCCCACCAGTGGTATAAACCAGTATCGACATTCTAGATCCAGCCGCTCCAGTACAATATTCTATGGTTCTGATTGAAGTTTTCTTTCCAGCTTCATATTTGCCTGTTTTTCTTTAAAAGAAAGTTCTTTGTTTTTTATTTTGACATTCAAATACACACTCCAAACATTGTCAAGAAAAGTTTAAACAGGGTGTTTGCAGCTCTTTCATGAGTGTCTACCTGGGCAAAAGAGATTCATGTTATATAATTCTCCCAATACTTTTGCTCTTTCACAATATAGAGGTTCAGCCCCATCATTGCATTGAGCACATTGCTCCAAGAGGGTAATACTGAAATGATTTAAAGATAAAATGCATAGGGTTTGTCCTTAACAATCTATTTAATGTAAACCTATGTAGGTATATATGTGAACTGATTATTAGAATTTTTAATTAGCCTTGACTGCCCCTAAAGGAATTTTTTTTGCACATCAGGAGCTCATAAACACATAATATATACAACAATAATTTATCAACAGTACATTAGCATCATACAAAACAAGATTCAACAACACCGCTCAATGAGAACTGTTTCACAAGAGCCTAAAAACAATAATAATAAGATTCCTACCTGCAAACATTTTTTTATTGTTCATCATTTTAATTCATTTAGGTATAAAGGAAGTACAGTAAATGCCCTCTTAGGCTTTATACAGTCTACCCCAGAGGGTAGGAGAGTACATTCTAAAAAGAGTGGAGGAGAGGGGTTATCTAAGATTTTATGTGCAAGATTAATTATATGTCTCTTTATTAGACATGTTATTGAGTCCAAGGATGCACTGGTAATCTTGCCACCAGTCTTGATCACTTTGTTCAACTCATTTTGTCTTCAGCTCTGAATACAAAAGGTCTGAATAACAGTCTTATAAAATATTGTCAACATTGTGCTTTCTACATTAAAACGTCTTAAATTCCTTAAAAATACAACCTTAGTTGCACCTTCAAATACCTTGCCTGTGTCTTGGCAGTTTTTGTCAATTTACAGTACTATTGCCATTAAAAATGTTACCATTGTTTATAGGAGTAGAACATCTCTTCCTAAAATCAATGATCATTTTCTTTATTTTATTTGCATTTAAAAACTGTGAATCCTGACACCAATTAGAAAATGTATCTCCTGTCTGATTGTTTTTTATCATTCAAAAGTCCAATAAAGGCAACATAATCTGCAAAAGTAATAACTGAACAGTTGTCATAGTGTCTTACACAATCATTACTGTATAATATGAAGTGTAAGGGGATACTTATAGTGCTGATGCTGAAAGTGAGAGACTTCAGCTCACTCATTCTCACATACAGTACAGTACTGTAGCTGATCAGTGAGAAAACTGCACAGTGTATCCACTGAGTAAGTGTATGGTATGCTCCCGTATCCAGAGATTATAGTAAGCAGTTTTTTTGTAGGATACTGACATTAGCAATATCATATACCCTTGTTGTAAACCAATACAGAACCGAGGTACTCACAGAGGTGGAAAGGATTCTCCTTTCACTCTCCACTTGCTGTGGACATTGTGTTCTGAATTAGATTTTGTTTGTTGAAAAAACACTTGATTCATACAATTTAGCAGGATCTCACACAACCATTGCTTGAAAGAAAGCAAGGTACAAGATTGCAACATGGCAGAAAAGTTTGTTTTTTAGCCTTTCACTACAGAACATTTTGTTAAGTACATAGATGTATCGGATGGGGCTGTTCTGGGCTGATTTCAGAGTAGCAGTACTAATTTTTGTGGTCTTCTATTATCATTGCACAAATGTAACATTATATCCTAGGTTTGAATTCTCTGCTTTTTCTAGATTTGTTAAAAATTATGTGCCTAGTAATTTGAATCTCACATTTCTACTGTATCTAGAATACGTACAGTAAATGAAGTACAAGCCTAAACACTGATACCTTAATCATAGGTAACTTCTTTAAACTCAGCATGGATCTTCCATTTGTGGGTCTCAGGAAAACAAACAGAGCCCTTTATTTAAAGTGAGGGAAAAATAAAACAAAATCTAAGCTCTCTGAGAGCTCTAGTTAAACGTCTTCTTCTCATACAGTACATACCACCTCTATTAATGGTCTGGTAGCAAAGAAGCTTACTATATACAAAAAACAATAAACACTTTTGTAAAAAACAAAAATCACATCAATCTTAATGTCCATATCCATCTGTTGTTTGCCTCCTTGCTCCCTTCTCCCTCTGATGCAGCACATTCTCAGAGGCTCTGCTCTCCTCCTTGAGAGAAAGATCAATGGCCCACTGGAAGCCTCTGCTTCCTGGCTTTTAATATCAGTCAGGTGACAGAGAATGGCAGGTAATTGCCTACAGCTTCTAAGGAATGTGCTCCAGAGAAGAACTGCCATCTTGTTTCCATTTATCACCCTTTAACAGTATTAAAAATGTATGCTTTTGCTGTCTGCATGAAAGAATTAGGATTTGTCTGTATTAAAAGTCATCTGCCAGGTGTTTTCCTAGTCTTGAATTCTACCTAAATTGTTTTAGCTTTCCTTTGCGGTTTCTTCACTGTTTACTAATCCACCCTGTTTGGGATTCATCTTGAAACTTCACTACATTTACTTTACAGAACCCAGATTATGGACATAAATAAGGAGTTGATAAAGAGTAAATATTTTATGAGAAGGTTTTATCTAAAGCCTTCTTTAATCCTAAATAAAACTATGCTTTGTGTCACCCTTACTGTTGTTGTTTGTTCAGAAAACTCTAAAAGGTTAAAAAAACAAGACCTACCTTTCCTAAATCAATGCTGACTCTGTCCTCTTGGATCCATTTTCTATCTATATAGATAACTTTCTAGTTTAGTTCTAATTATCATTGCCATAAGTGTACATGTAATGGAAGTAAAACAAATGATACTTTCTATAATTATTTTATACATTACATAGGCAATTTTCCAGTCCAATAGTACCCCTGTCTTGAGCATCTCTTGGAAGGTTTTTCTTACTGGCTGACAAACAATATCTCTTGTGTCCTGAAGTACTTTTGGTAAAATGTAACAAAGCCCTGGAGATTGTTCTATTTATCTTAAGTGTTTGTAGTGTCTAAAATATGTATGTCTCTTCCATGTTAATACTACTTAATATAGAACTTTGTCTTCCCTCAGACTGAAGCATGTACTTAGTAAAAACAAGAGTAAAATATTCATTTAATACATCAGCCTTTTCTCTTTCTCTTTTCTCTTTTCTCTAGAAGCTTCCTATTATCATCCCAGGTAAGATTTAGTAGATGCTTTATTGTAATTATACTACTTTTATACTGAAAAGGCCTTTTTATTTGTTTTAGCATACAATCCAGTGTTTATTTCTATCTCACTTTTGGTCTCTCTAATATCCCTTTTTTGCCTGTGCTTGCAATTCATTATATTCCTTTTCCTTTTGTTGTCAATGATAATTTTATCATTTTTCCCTGTGTAATGAGTGAAGCTCTATCCCTTATGAGGCTCAGTCAAACAGAAAATGAGTGGCATTGATATAACAGTGATCCCAACGTGTAGGATCGTTTTATCTGACTATGTTAATTAGCAATTTTAAAGGTGCTAGGAACCATTTCCTTGCAACAGATTCTTTGTATCTCACAGAACCACCAGTGCACCCACAGACAAGACAGTTTTCCTACATAATTGCCCTTTTAATTGCTCTAGTAATTACAATCCACTATCTATACCCATAAAAGACATAAAAAGTATCCATAAGGGACACAAAAATAAGAAATTAACAAACGAAACTCATGGCCCAAAGTTACCAAAAACAAAAGTCCCAAGACAGAAAAAAGTCCTCAAAAGCACTCTTGTGATTAAGCTTTATCAGGTATCCTGGGGTGCCTTGTTCTACCAAAGTGAAGAAAAAGGACAAAACTCTGCTTACTCCCTCAATGGGCAATAGCGCTCTCTGCAGACCCTACAATCCTAAATAAGGTGATCCGGAAAGCTCTCCATACCCGGTACAACAAATACAGGTAAGGGGGAGGAAAATGATACCTTCCTTTGCTATTCTCTGTAGAGTCCCCCTCTGGTCTCAGTCCTTTTGTCCAGCGATGCACTTTGTGTCCCAAATCCTTGTCCTGGGTTTCAATCAGAGGCTTCCACTGGCTCAGGCACCAGCAAACTTCAAAACGCCCCCCAAAAAATGGATACATGAATTTTACACTACTGTATGTTTTAATGGATTAACATCACTTTTTATATCAAATCTCTTGCACCCTGAGCCACATTACACTTTTTTTTGGTACAGATTATTATATATTAATTGTTTCAAAATTGTTAGCTTTTTTATTTTCAGCAAATTCAAATCTACCAATTAATCCAGTATTTACCTTTACTAATTCAGTTTGTACAGAATAAAATTGATATTAACTTAAGAAGAACATAAATGAGAAATGGAAGTGCAGAAGGATTGTGTTCTAATTTGTGTTCTGATCATCCCAGAGAGGCATGCTTTTGCTTTTTTAATTTAGCCAGACATTGTAAATTATTGATAACTTTTTGATATTCTCCATATATATGAAGGTAAGTCTAGAGATGACATTTAAGAATGCAGAGAGATTCTGGGCTAAAAAATGTTCTTTATCTTCTCATATAGTGTTAAGTAAATACAGAGTTCTGAGACTCATTCCAGTAATTATTCATTTCCTTTATTAATAAAAGATCCATAGAATACTGGTCAGAAAGGGCAGATGGAAAGTTGTTGCAACTTCTCATAGAAGAGAGAAGAGTAAAGGGCACCTTAAAGAACCAAAAAAACAGGGCATTTTAAAGGAGAAAGAATAGAGATTAGGGTGATTAGGGTAAATATTAGTGGTAGGTAAATGCTGTAACATTTTGGTGTGGCTGAAGTTTGTTGATGAGGCAGGACTCAGAGACCAATCAACCTTCTTGAATCTTGTCCTAATAATTTAATTTAGTGAAGTAATGACAAGAACTTTTCACATCCTGCAGAATTGAAGTTATGACAGACTTGTTGTCTGCGTGGGAAGATGACAAGGTTACTTTGGCTGTCCTTAGATCTGGAGGAGGAGGTGAGAGTGAGAAAGAACAGGAGAAGATGTGTGAGGCAAGAATGAGGGTGCAGTGGCAAGAGAAGTTGCATTTCAGGGAGGTGTGGGAGGGGGAATTGGTGCACTCCTCATTCTTTAAGACATTTTTTCTGGCATGTATCTGTCCAACCCTTGATATTAGGATATTGAGATTTGGAAGCAGAGAGTGGCATGGCTGTGAACCTGGTCAGTGTCAGACAAGGCAATGGGACTGACTATGGTGGGATCCACAGGAAGACTCCAATGATCAACTGGAGACAGAATTTTATTCTGGATGATGTAGTTGGCTCTTGCAGGAACTACGAAAAGCCTGGCATGGTATCTTGGAGGGTGTCCCAAGGGGCTGGTGGCTCTGTGATCAGAGGGAGATGACTGGAAAGAGAGTCATGAGGCAAGTGAAAGAGTTGGCTGATGGTGGGGTTTGCAGGGCTGTCTGGAAGTTGAGCCACAGGCAGAGTGACTGCAGTCAGAAAGCCATTCTGCAGTTATATCAATGGGCTCAAGTAAAGGGAGGGCTAAAGTCAGATGCTTAGAAACCCAAGGCTGGGATGCAGCTGTCTTGATGACCCACAGTTGGACTGAGAAGATCATGAAGAAAACTGGGAAATTACAATGTCAAATGATGAATCAAATTTGAGGTGATGACTCAAGATGAAGTGATTGGGCTGTCTGGGTAGGTGATTTCAAAGAATTAACTTCCTTGAAAAGGTCAACTGACTCCAGCTGGAGTTTCATGTTTCTTGCAAAGCATGAAGAAGAAGTAACGAAATTGAAGACAAAGGGTATGAAATTGTCTAAGAAAAAAATAAGCTTGTAATTAGCAGGCAGTGTAACTGCATTAGAATAAAAAGTGTCAAATACTGGGGAAGGTGTGCCATAAGCCTGATATTTCTGCTTGGTTGAGTGTGTGAGGATAACCAAGCAGACTACACAATGAACAGGGCAAACACACATATAAGGGACACCTTACTAATGCCAATCAACTTATATGCAACTTTGGACTGTAGGAGGAAAAACCCACATAGCCACAGGGTATAAAATACTTATCTACACTGAAGATCGGTTCATCCCAGGCCAGAACCAAGCATTGCAAGGCAACAATACTAAATACCACAGTTTAAGGAACAACTGGGAGAGGGTTTATACTGCCAATACCCCACATGTTAGTGTAGGAGGCGGTTGTTCATTTCCCAGTGCTCCAAATCCACAAGTGAACGGCTAGGGATGTGGGCAGTAACAACCCTTTGCAAATGAGAGGTGATCCCTGTGGATTGTGTGGTGCAGCCAGGGGCAGTTAACTTGATGTACAGTACCAGTCTCTGAGCCTGAGATACCCTGAGCAAAGTGCACAGAGATCCTCATTTAGGTTATCACTCAGATAAGTGGAAAAAAATGGAAGCTTCCTTGGTAGAACACTGGCCGCCTTTAGTCCTAGATTCTCCCCAATGGAGGTAAGTACACTGTGCCAAATCCTAAGTACAGTTTTGGGCTTGTCTGTCTTAGTCTGGGCAGTGACTTGTCAGTGTGGACAATCCTGAATCATTGATCCTAGTGTAAGCCACTTAAAAAAAGCATATTAAAAGCTGTAGTCATTCTACTAATGTTATTTTTTCCTTGAATTTTTGGTGCTGTAAAAAAATTGGCTTGCGTGCTGACTGTCTTTCTTTCTGGATATGTCCTGGGTATGCCCTGTCCCTCGCAGAAATGATTTTCTTGTTTCTTTTTACTTTTCACCAGATTTTTGAAGCACAACTTTTAATTTGTTTCATTAATAAGTGGAATTCAATCATGACGATAGCAATCCTCACTACTCGATCATGCCTTTTCCTGAAAGGTTATTGATGTGGATTTGATGCAGCTATTCTTGACAATTTTAACTCAACTAAAGTCAACTCGCTAGCAAACAGTGCTTTTATTAAATCACATAATTTAAGTCCTGTACTTTATTATCTGAAGCACCAATACTTCAAAAACTGTCATCAAACCCATTTATTCTATATTTAAAAAGTAAATAACACTGTGGATGTTACAGGGCTTAGCGGCACCAGGCATGTTTCAGAATAAGGTTACCCTCTTGAGACCTAGACAGTGCAGGATGCAGAATGCAGGAGACCTGGTCTTGCGGGATAGTGGAGTTTGCCACTGTCTGGGGAGTGGGATTCTGTGTGCTCTGAACCCATGAGTGTCTGAGATTCAGTTCCACCTGGTGCACAATATAGCTGTACACATTTTACATGTGCACACTGAACCACTGATGTAAAATGCAGACTGTTGTATTTCCATTGAGCATCCCTGCTTATTGTGTGATGTGTTTCAATCAAGGTGAATACATATTTTCATAACTGTTTACTGTATGTGTTTACTATACCTTTAACATTATATTTAATTTAAGGACCATGTGCACCAGTAATTAGCAGTGAGTCAAATTATGTTAGTATGCACAGTGCCTACAAAGGTATTTGCAATGTATTTATTTATCACTCATTCAAATTAGAAAACTAAGAGACAGAAGTAAATAGATCATTTATATGAAAGAAAATGGCAAAGAATTTAAACCTTTTGCTGTGACAAATCTAAATAAATTGAGGTGCACAAAATAACCTAAATAAGTCATACAATTAGTCGAATCACCTTTGTCAGTATGAAGTAATAGTGGTTCACTTGATTTCAGAATAGATATACTTATGTTATGACCCCAAGTGTCTAGGGGTAAAGGGGTGTAACATTTAGGATAATTTTTGGATGCAGGTGGGTTCTGGTGAGGGTCTTGGGAAGTGTGATAACAAGGGTTGGTGCAAAAAGTGATCATTTTAAGGTGAAAAAGTGACTGGTATGAAATTAGACACAATAACACACAGGGTGAGGGAACTAGAGTGGTGCCAAAGAAAAGAAAATAACAAACAAAATTGAGCTGGCTAAGAAAGTGAGGGAAAGCTGACCTAACTACAAAAGAAAACCCGAAACATTCAGTCTTCGGCGTCTTCAAACACCCTAGCTAACCTCCACTGACTACCCAAAACCATACAAGACAAAAGGCACTCTAGACAAAATTGGCTTGTCTAGGTCCTAAACTTGTGTTACTAGTACAAAAATCAACTACGTGTGTGCAAAATGTACCCAACATAAGTGAACTACGAATACAAACAAGAATAGACAAGTAACAGGGTAAGTAACCGAGGTCAAACGAAAGGCCTCTTCCTTTTGAAAGCCTCCATGTTTTATACTGAATAAGATGAGTTGTGATTGGTCGAGAAGCTAATTGAAGATGATGTCTTATGGAAACAGTAGTGTAATGATGGACCAATGGGGGAGGGAGAACAATCAAAGTCAGAAGTGTGGAACATAGCAACAAAAACACACATAGACCACACACTGGGACGTAACAACTAATCATTGTAAAGTACTGTACCTCACTCCAGTACTGAATTTCAAGCAAAGATTCAACCACGAAGACAAAGGAGCTTTCAAAACAACTTGAAAATGTTTTATAAAGGCATAGATTAGAAGAAGAGTATAAAAAAAAACATTTCAAAGACCCTTAATATCTCTTTGATTATGGTGACGTTGATCATTAAGAAGTGGATAGCTCCCAACACTGTCTAGATCAGGCTGTCCCTACAAACTGAGCAGACGGTAAAGAAGGAAACTGATTAGGTATGCAACCATGAGGCCAAAGACAGATGTTGAATTGGATGAGATGGGAGAAAATGTGTCAATAAAAGCTGGTCACTCTATAAAGCTGGTCTGTATGGCAAAATGCAAAACTCATCTCAAATTCCAAATTGTGTTTGCAACGAAGCATTTAAGTGATAGTGCAAACATGTGGCAAATGACAAAATTGGAACTTTTTGCTCTAAATGCAAAGTGTTACATCTGACACCCAAGAAAGTGCATCTGTCACAAATTCAGCTCTCTTTGCCACTGCCAGGATTAAATCCTGGTCACTCATAAGCTTCAACCAATGCTCTGTAGACAGCAGACAAGTCCACATTGCCAAAAGGCTGGGTACACAACAGGAGAATTATATACTATACCAGTTATGAATACATCTCTATCCTGTTCCTGCCAGGATTCAATCCTAGCAGCTAGCCTACTCAGAATCATACTCCACCAGTCAATAGTCAGCACAGAATTTCCCCAAACCACTAGACCAGGTCTACTACTGCAGCATAGATTTACATGGGCAACATTTAGAAAGGTAGTGATGTCACTCACTAATTGAGGCTTGATATAAATCACAAACTTGTGGCTGTAATTGCTGACAAAGGTGCTCTTACCAAACATTGAGCTCACAGGTCTGAATACTTATGCAATCAATATATTTGAGTTTGTTTTCTTTTGAGGTATTTACTGTAACATATCTTACCTTTAGAAGACTTCAGTTTGAGCATTCAGGTCCATCTATCCATTTTCTAATCCACTAGAGGGTCGCGGGGAATACTGGAGCCTAACTCGGCAAGCAATGGGGTACACCCTGGATGGGACTGCAGTCCATTGCAATCCATCGCAGGGCACACACACACACAGAGACACACACCAGGGTCAATTTTACAGAAGCCGATCAACCAGCCAGTATTAACCAATGTATGTACAGAGCACCTGGAGGAAAACCATGTGAACATGGGGAAAACAATGGCAAGCCTGATACATTTCTTACGTTTTAAAAAATAATGTATTTGGATTTGGTTTTTATTGGAATGGTTTGCTTAAAATCATATAATAAATGATGATATGGAAAATATGAAGACATTCACATTGTTGATATGGTTTTGAGTGCATTATCAAAATGTAAGACAGTAATATGGAAATGAGCTGGACAAATAAAAAGAACAGGTGGACCAAGGAAATGTTGAACTGGATCCTAAGGGTCCAAACACATCCAAGCAATAGACTTCCTGTAAAAGAGCCAGATACGTCAGCAAGTTCACAATAGCAAGCAGGATGGAACTATTAAAGTCACACATTTGTGGATGTCTTGAAGAGGAATCCATCTGTGGATCCATAAAGGCTGAGAATGATTTTGATATCCAAACAAAGAAATGCAGAAAGAAGAAAAAATGTGTTTCAGTTGTAAAGTGTTCTTCAGGTGTGTGTTGCTCCACAGAAAACTTCTGAAACATAATAACATTATTGTAGAAAAAATATTTAACAAGTTCTACTGCTCACATAGTGTATGATATAATATTTAATAAAATTTAACATCAAAATTGTATAATTAACTTATACATTTTAATAACTTTGACCAGGTAAATGTAATGTTTCTGTACATGTACTGCAGGAAGTTTAGGGCAAGTGTAATATAATTATTATAATGTAGTCACACCTACTGTAATTTTTGAAAATATTAAAATGATTGCGTCTGGGTTTAATATACACATTTGCACACGTTTAAAACTGAAGACAATATGATGCAATTCTTTATTGTTTCGGAGGGTAATCTACAAATGCCAAAATATTCTTTTAATCTCTCAGAAATTAATGTGGGAGAACATTCATACTTGAAATCGGCTTTGCTTGATAAAAGGAAGGGTCGTTTTAACTGATTACTACCCTTAACTGTGAAAAGTAAACGACAAGAAAAAGTCTGATAGACTGATTGGACACTGTGGGCCTATTCAGCAAATAAATATGGGGAAAATGGAAGTGTGAATGACGTTTAACACTTCCATTTTATTGTCGAACTGGATAGCTTTCCCCCTGTAGAAATGCTCTCATTTGAAATCTAGTGTCGGTTAAAATGCTTTAGTTCCTCATTTCCTTAAGCATGCCTGTAACTTGATCGGCAATTTCCTGGGTTGAGTTCCCCTTTAAGGGGGCAGCGCTCAGTGCTGGGAATTCACGTCATTTCAGCACTTAAACACCCAGATCAATGAGCAAAGCGTTGTTTGCCTTTCAGTTTCAGTCTTCCAGGAAGAAAGTAACCAGTAGATCAACAAAATGTAGTAAAAAAACAAAAGAGGGAAACAAAGTAAATGTATTTATTTTTTAATTGCTACGCAAGTTAAAAAAAACAAAATAAATAAACTTGTGTGCTTTTCTCTGTTGGAATCCACTACAAGTAGACGGATGTGGATGATTTTCTGGTTTATTTCAAGGAAAAAAAGGGGAAAGGAAAGTGGAAAAAAGGAGAACTTCCTGAATTGTGTAAGACATGTCTGAAGCTTCGTTGCAGCTTACAATTAAGGTATTTACGGATTCTTTAAACATGCTTAACTTTTGAAATGTGGACACTGGGTAAGATGCACTTTACAGCAACAAATCGCTGATAAAAGAAGCGTTTGTTATCATCTGTTGCAGGAGGAGCTTTTTTTTCACCATACTGTACACGGCGCTTGGTAAGTGTGCCATGCTGGGTTAACTGATTCAGCTATGCATCTGAAGTGTGTGAGTGCGCGCATTCACGTTGTATTGTTCCATAGACTTCACCGTATAATTCTACCGTATAGGAAAGCTAAAATCCGATCCACTGTTGAACGTAGATACAACGTTAAAGCACCCTTTCAAGTTTAAATTCTGTTTAGCTACTGTATTCTCAGAAAAATGAGAAAACCACTGGATTATTATTTTCAAGAGTATTTGAATCTTTGTTTCCCCATACAAATACAGATCAGGCGTACTGCTCTACTTTGGGAATTGTGATATCATTATTTAAAAGACAAAGTTTAATATTTGTCTTTTGACCTGCATCTTGTTTTGATATCGTCACAGACTTTCTGTATTCGAAGGATAAATAAAAATAAATGCTCTCGGTAACATCCTAAGACTAAGGAATAATTTCAGATTAATTTTTCACTTTTTAGACTGATATGCAGACGTTAAACAGAAATTTGAATACCTTAAAAGTTCTGCGGGAGAGAAAAGCTGCTTATGTTTTGTTGCTTTAAACAAAATGGTTGACATTTAGTGTTCGACAGTTAACCAGCTTTGTAATATATATATATTAATTTACTACGCTCACTGCACTCAGAGTTACTAATTTATGAGATCACTAGCTGACCAGTGAACACGTTACTCAACTTCACGGCAGGCAGGATTTGAGAAGGGGGGAACTTCCTGAGCTTTGCTGGGGGGTGGAGCGTGATGGACATTTTTCTGAAGGATTGAATGGATAGTAGCAATGGTTCTAGGTTGATCTCTGAATATTGAATCGAATTACAATTTTAAACGCTGGCATGAGAAATGATTAAACATTTAAATTCTCGTTCATTCCTGATCTGGAGGTGTAAGCTGTAGTTCAAAATCAAAACTTGCGGTCTTAAGTACAATTTTGGGGACCAGATGGGGCAGTAGGGGTGATTTTTTACTTTACATTAGTTTCTAATGTATGGGTAAAATAAGAAATTGCATATCTATAAATAGTGTGTAGAAGCTGTCCTGCCTGAAAGTATTGTCCTTTATGGTATTCAAACATGGTGTCTGATTAACTGAGTGGCCTTTTGTCATTCTTGAAGATGTAGTGATCACCCTCAGTGTGAAGTATTCAAAAGGTCGTTTCACAAGTGCTAGTTGATTATAATGTTAAGATGTTGAAGAACATGAAGTAAACTTTTCCACTGTTGTACATGAAAATATTTTTTTTGTACAATAATACACTAAGGATGTTGTGTCTTACTATAGTACGTAAAAACAAATTACTTAAAAAATGAAAAACAAAACTCTCATTTCAAGTTACAATTCCATTTTACCAAGATGTAAAGGCATTATTTTGTTGTAAAACACAAGATCTGAAGTAACAGTTTTACTTTTAAAGTAGTTAATGCTGACAAGAGTGAAGTTATCTTTGTTTCTGGGATGTGTCCATGATTTCCTGGTTTTGATTTGTACAGTAACACCAATTATATCTGTCTAGGTGATCCCTTTCTTTCTAAATTTCAGTTGATCTGATTAAAGTAAGAGATTATGTTGTTTGTACTTTTGGTGAAGTAATACTTAATCAAAGTGTACTGCAGGAGTTTTGTGTCAATTTATAACCACATAGTTGATCATCAAATATGTTGTTAATTCTCAAATATTTTTTTTTATTTAAAGTTTTCCTCTGTGTTTGGAAGAGACCTTGTCTATATCTATTTTTTTCAACTTGTCTGCTTCATCTGTTTACTTACCTGACAGCCTGTCTGTTTTGATTTATGATGTCCTCCTGGAATAAACAAGAAAGTGGATTACCTGTCAGAAGCAAAGTAACAATTAGTTGTTAGTCCCAAAATTCTTGACTAGTTGCATGGATTGCACGTGGCTGCAAACCTATGAATCATTTAGCAATATGCCACTTTTCCCCTGGGGAGTTATCTCGGCAAAACCTACCTCTATCTCCACAAATTGTCCAGCTTCATCAAGTAGAGTTTAAGGGACAGCAGGAAAAAGTTTTCTGAGGGAGGGGCTATCGAACGTATACCCTTTTCCTTATGTGCAAGTAAGCAAGCTTTCAGTGAACAAGGGAACATTTGGCCCATCTTGCTCCTTTTATTATTGTTTATTAATTCAAAATATTGTTTAGCCTTTTCTTGAAGAAGCACATGGAATCAACTTAAACAACATAACAGGAAAGTGTGCACTTGGTTCCCACAAACCTATATATAAAGAAATGTTACCTACCTTTAGTCTCAAATTCACTCTATGTTTCCCCGATCTGCTTGGGTGCTCATTGCACTGTTGCTCCTCAGGGTTGACTTTGTTTATACCTGTCAGGACTCTGTGCTGCCTTCATTATTCAAGACAAAATATTGAGCTTCTAAACAGTGATTATTGAGCTGTCTGTCTAAGACTTTCTGTGAACCTATCTGCCTTTTAGAAGATCATGAACCACTACACAAGCACCACACCTTGACAATTCTTATTTTTTTCTTCTGCAGGAGGCAGGGACTACTAGTAGTTGTGTTATAAAGAGGCAAGGTGCCTTCCTTTCTCTTAACGCATGAATGCAGAATCCTTACGCCAATGAGGACAGTTTTAAACTGTGTTAAAGAATTTTGATCTTTGTTGTAGAAAAAGAGAGGACGAAAATGAAGTTTAACATATTAACCTTTGTGAGAAGTGGAAACTGCATATTAGTCTTGAGTGACAACATGTTCAAAGAGATATTCCAACAAAACCTTTCCATGTTAATAACTACTTCTGCAGCTGACATAGAAAGTGGTTTGGTATTGTTTCAAACATTACAAATTATACAATCTTGTTTTTTTTTATATGTCAACATTAAAACACATATTGTGATTCTGCAACCTTTAACCTTACCCAGGTTGGATTACATAACCTTGGATTTTTATAAGCACTTCATGTACCAATAATAAAAATAAACTTATATCTTAGAACTGGAACACATTCAGAATGTTATCAGGAAAATCACAATATTTCTGAAGCAGGTGCATTGACATTTTACTTACAGACAAGATTTAGGTAAATTAATTATGCTAATTCACATTTGTATTAAATGTGGTCTTATGTGAAAGTGACCCAATAGTATTATGTTGCTAACTTTGGAAGCAATACTGGCTGTACATTTTTTAGAGTGTGGTGCATACTTTGAGCCAAGTTGCAGATGCTGTCTTATTGGATTTTATCATATTCCTCTTGTACAGACTGGACAATCAAAAGACCAGAGACTTTTTACTAGTGTCCGAAGCCTAGATTTAATTAACCTTTATTGCCCTTAAGTTATTTTCTCTTGCACATGAAGAGCTCATAAACATAACATTGTCGTATAACACATATGACAATAATACAATACAACAACAGCACAGTACCTCGATACAAAACAACATTTAACAACATTGCTCTGTCAGAAGTCAATCCAGTCTCATAAGCTTAAAAATAGATTTACCTGCTAAAGTGTCTAAAACAACAACAACAACAACAACATTTCTACCAGCAAATTATTTTTTTCAGTGTTCAACAACTGAATGCTTTAAGGTTTAAAGCAAGTAAGTGCTCACTTAGCCTTTATACAGTGGATCTGGTATCTCTTCCTAGAGGGTATGAATGTATATTCTAAAAAGAATGGATGAGAGGGGTCATCTAAAATTGTATGTACAAGATTAAATATGTTTCTCCATTAGACATTATTGAGTCCAAGGATATGTCAGTAAATTTTTGTTCTCCCAGGACATGGCATCTCCCCAGCTCTGAATAAAAAAGTTAGAATGCCCTGAATAAAACATATAAAAAGTCAACATTTTTCTTGCTACTTTAAAACTTCTTAACTTTTTTAAACAAAAATTGGGGAACATGATGGTGCTGATCACTTCCATTAGCTCACTCATGCATACTGTCACTTATCTTTGATATGGATTTATCTTCCTACATATGTATTGGATATGTGTATTAATACATAGATATTCCCTTGTTTACATACAAAGTCTAACAACATCAATGTCTGAAATCAGTTACTGGTAAGAAAACTGTATTTTTACTTGGTAAGTGTATGATATACTCCCATATCCAAAAGCTTCTCTACCAACGTTTGCATCCAGAGTGTTAAATACTGACAAAAAGTCAGCAAAAAGTATGTGCACATACTGTCACATACATACTGAGGTTCTAAATACTTGCAGACTTGATTTAACAAGATGGCAGCTCCTCATTTTACCCTGTATGCAGACTGATAGGAGTCCTTTAGTGCACTGGTTGCACTGAAATTCATTTAATATACTGTACCCTCCAAAAGTATTGGGTCAAAACCCCATGTCATTTTCCTATTGTGCGCACAAGAGATTAAAGTTCACATGAAACAAATTATTCTGAATTGGAGTCACTTTTTATTTTTAGAAAATATGTTGCAAACACACTTAATCATTATTCAACCAAAGCATATGTTGTATGCAGTCCGTCAAATTTAGGTGACCAAAAGTGCTGGGACTCTGAACTTAAAGCAAATTGAAGGAGCGAAAAAGTCAGTGTTTTGTTGAAAATCCCTTGCTTCCAATAACTACATCAATCCCTTGTCCAATTGACATCACCAGATTTTTTGTTTCTTCGCTTGACATGCTTTGCCAGGCTTTAATTGCAGCATCTTTAACTTGTTACTTGTTGGTTGAGCTTTCTGCCTTCAGTCTCCTTTTGGGAAAAAATGAAATATATGCTCAATTGGATTTAGATGTGGTGATTGACTTGGCCAGTCCAAGATGTTGCTCTTTTTCTGTCTGATGAACTCTTGTTTTAAGGTGCAGTATGTTTCGGTTCTTTGTCCTGTTTGTATAATGAACTGCCACCCAATAAGTCTGGTGCCATTTATTTCTTACATTTGCAGACAGTATCTGTTTGTATATCTCTGAATTCATTTTTCTGATCCCATCTTCAGTAAAGTCACCAATAAAGACCATTAAGTGTTTCAGAGGTAGCCATACTGTACATGCCCAAGCCATGATACTCCCTCCACCATGTTTTGCTGAAGAAGTGGTAAGCTCGTGGTCATCGTCTGTTCCTGTTTTACTCCTTACTTTAGCCTTTTTATCATTTTGAAAGTTGTTTATTTTGGTCTCATCTTTCCATAAAACCTTGTTCTAGAGCTCCTATGGCTCATCTCGGTATATTTTTACACCTTGCAGTACAGCCTCTGGTTTCTTGGTGAAGTCTTCTGCCAATTGTGGTACTTGAGATTTGCACACCCACACTCTGGAGATTTTTTTTTGATTTCACTAACAGTAATTGTGGGATTTTTCTTAACACCTAGAAATATTTTTCTGTTGTCCACTGCATTTGTCTTTTTTGGATGCTCTGTTCTCAGCCTATATTCGACGACTCCTGTTGTTTCATTTTAATTAAGAACATTCCAGATTGCTGATTTTGCAATTCCAAGAATCTTACCAATTTTTCTGATGATCTGATTTCTCATATTTTCAAAATGGCCTTCTTTTCTGTCATAGATAGTTCTCTGGTCTTCATGTTGGTTTTTGCTAACTAATTCAAGTGAAGCACTTCAGAAGCAGTTTCAAAAGATCTCGACCAAGCCTAGACCTTCAGTGCTCTTTTGTGTGTGAAAGGTTTGTAATCTGTAACACCTGGGCAATCAAACACCTTTAAACCCGTTTTTCTCAGTACTTATGATCATCTAAAATGTGGGGGATTGAACAAAAAAGTGCTGTTGTTGTATAACAGTAAATATTTATGCATAAAAATACCCATAGGTAAAAGGGGGTATTCTCTGCTTTTGTCTCTTATTCATCTTGTGATTTGAAATCCAAATTTTCTGAACTATAATATTTTTGGAGGGCACTGTAATTCGTTCTGAATATTTCGTTGGACTGAAGTTAGTGCTACTGGACAGAAATCTTTTAATTCAACAAATTTTCAGGTTTTGTTTTTTTAGGTATAGGTATGTTCTCCACAAACTCTGACACATTTGCAGTTCCAAGTGACTTCTGAAAAAGTTTACAGAATACAGGATTAAGCTGTTTCTGACATTTCTGCAAAGTTTTACCTTTTAGTTTGTCAGGGCGCATTGATTTTTTCAGTATTGGTTTGCAAAAACTCCAGTGTCCATTTAATATAGTAAAGGGAAATGCACCAGTGTGCTCAATTACATTGTCAAAAAACATCTTTTTAGCGAGCAGTATGACAGAATGCACTATCCTGCTGGAATGCTGTCACATCAGGATGAGCCTACATGAAGGGCAGCAAGTGAGGTTTGAGGACTTGATCAGTATAGCCCCAGTGCAGTCAGATTGAAATCAGTTATTATAAGTGGAGATCTTCAGCAACTAGAAACTACTGCGAAGACCACCACATAAGAAGTAGCACATTGCTCTGCATGTCTGTGCCACACTTAGTGGCATCCAATATGGTGGTCTACACAATACCTTGATTAACTGTAAGGAGGACTTGACTCCATTGCTGGTGAGTCCATCTGTGGTGTTGCTCCACTATACTGATAGCATGAAGGCCTCTTGATTTGACTTACTGATTTTGAGTAATTTGAGCTAGATCTTTTCTTTCATCTGGGTCATCTGTGTTAGTTGCTTGATTGTTTGATAGTCTTCTCCATGTTTGTTGGATTGAACTAAAAATCTTTTTTTTCCTAATATGATCAAACGTATGTGAAATTACCGGAAAATAAAATTATATTGTACTTCTAATTCAATATTTTTTGATAATCATGAGATTAATATTAAAACAGAAAGACAACTTGGTTGACTGTAATATAAGTTTTTGTGGAATTGTACCAGGTTTAAGAACACAACTTTGTTTGTTTTTTGTTTTTCACTTTTAGTGACTACATTTCAATATGGCTGTTTATATAATTTACCTGTGCTGTACTTCAGTCACATATTAAAAGGTTGACTTAGTTGATTCACATGAATCTGTTTCAGATGAACCTGGTCAAAAGAGCATATGCTTGATTCTGAATAAGTGTTAAGTTATATACTTGTCTTGGTTAGATTGTTTTACCTGAGTGAGGTTAAACAACTAATAAATGGAAAAACCTTTTCTTACAATTTACTTATGTAATTATAAAATTATAGAATATCCCTCTTTGTACGTTTTAAAGCGGCAACTGCTTTGTTGGTAGCAGACTAAGCAATAGCCATGAAATTATTGGCGAGGGGTAGAGTATGGGTCACCTTTGTTGAATTGTAACTCATGAAAAGAATGCCTTTCATGTCTAAAGTATGCACTGTAAATGTTTTTCTCCAGAGAAAATATGCATGAGTTTCTAGAATCAAAGTAAATGAAGTGAACTTTTGAATGATTGCTTTGATATGGATTGACCTTCCTATATATGTATTGGATATGTGTATTTACTTATAGATACTCACAATGTATAATGTATACACACAATGTCTGTCATCAGAATCTGTCTTGAAGAGATGAACCTGTTCACTAAAGGGTTTAAAAGCTCTGTCAAGGAATGGTATATTTTACTTAACATACATGTACGCACATACCGATTTTTCTTTTTCATACAAATTCATGAGGAAATGAGGAGCCATTTCCCCATATCCTCTGTGTTGAATATAAGACGGAATCTTATTTAGAATTTTTTCACCCTAAATTGCGGCTAATATCCTCGGATAACTGGCAGAGGTCAACTCAGTGTGCGAAATCACTGGGAGCTGCTTGTTGCAGCTGGTGAAATGAATAGATTGAATTTTAATTGGGAGCCCCTGGCTATAGGATTCATCCTGCACACCAAGTGTCTCTCTTACTGGATGAAGAGTCAGTTTGCAGCTCTTCTGATAGCCATTTAACGAATTAATTTTAACTTTAACTTTAACTAAAACATTTTAATCTTTTTGAGATTTTTGAGAAATCAAGGCAGCAGCATTATATGGATTGATTGACACTTTATTTGAATGTATCTCATGTTTAACCTGTTTTTGTTAATAGATGTGGTACTGTAAAAAGGATTCTAGACCCTCTTATTATAATTATTCTTCAGTTTAGTTATTTTACATTTTCCTGTATAGTAAACTAGGCAATTCAGGACCATGGATAGGTACTGATGGCAATTATTTTTGAATTCCACTCTAATCAAAGCACATTTTTTTTGTACAGGCATATTATTTAGATTGATTAAAAAGTCACCAGTGTTTTCTTTTCTTTTAATATAAAGTTCAGTTTTTCTGAATATTAGAATTTCCTATATATTCTATTCTCAAACAAACCCCAAAACAACAAAAATAAAAAACAGAAATAGAGCCATAAATAATAGAATCATATATTAATATAAAATAATAGATATTTGCAGATTGTTATTGCTAGTTTGGGATTAAATTGTACATCCTAAACCACTAATGCATGGTTATTGTAACTAACAGTAATAAAGTATATAACAGGTTACGTGCAAAACACTAGTACTGCCTTAACTGCAGAGGTTTTGTTGTATTAGGTTTCGTACTTTATCCAAACGTTTGCAAATGCACTGCCACACTATAATCTACCAGAGCATTTTACTTTATTTTACTTCTGCATAGTGTTATTCAGAACATAGTTACATTTTTACATTTTGAGTTGAGGTTAAGATTATATTCAGTTTTCTTTATCAAAGTCCTGGTCATAGGAGAAGTCAACCAATTTGCTCTCTATTAGAAAGTTTAGGTATAAAGAAAAAATGTATATACTTGCACCTTGCACTTGTACTTTTGTTCTATGTGAATAATCCATCTTGTTGTTTGGAAACGTGCATTTGCTTTAAATCATTTTATGAATAATAATTAACAAAAGGCCATCATCATCCTTAATCTTTATTTATAGAGCAAGATTCATGTTAAAGAGTAAAACAAAAAGAAGTAAGCAATTAAGTCATTAGATTTTAGAAAAAAACAGTTGTAAGAAGATACAATCCAGAAATACATTGTGAAAGTCCCTGTTTTATTTATTTTTTCAATAAAGTTATAATGAAGGAAGCTCCAAATCTTTGGACTGTTGAACCTAATAGACTGGTCACCAAATGATTTGTGTTCAGATGACTAATAAGCCCTACCCAAAGGGCCTCAGAGTGTCAGAGGGCACATATAGAACCAACATCTCCCACAAGTAGGATAGGGCTAAATTCTGAAGTCATTTGTAGAAGAATGTTTCTGAAAATCTGCCTGGGAGTGGATTGCAGGCCCATGTAGAGGAGTGGAGTAATATGATCACTCTTTATAGAGCAGATGAAAAGCCTGGTGCATACATTTTGAACTCACTACAGCTTAGAAGGGGTTTCTGCTGGAGTGTGGTATAGAGAATTCCAATAAGCAAGTCTAGAAATCTGGCAACATGGTGCTGAGGTAATTAATACTGATGGTTCACAGCTCCTTGGTTTGATTCTGGACTAGAGCACCTTCAGTATGGTCTTTGCATGACTCACCACATTCATTAGGGTTTTCCCCAGGTACTTGGGCTTCCTCCCACATTTTAACTGTATGCTGACAATTATCTCTGAATTTTCTCACTGTGTGTGTCCTGAAATAGAGTGGTGCCCCATCCAGGATGTAGTTCCACTTTTCACCCTTTATGTCTAGGATCGGCTCTGGGTTGTTGCAACTCTCACCAGGGATATGCATGTGTTTGGTAATGGTTGGATGGAAGTCTAGAAATGACTTGTGTAAATACAATTCTAGAGGGTTTTACTTGGAAGACCGAAATGGAGATGCACAACAATACAAAGATGGGAAAAAACCCTAAAGTGACTATATCCATATTCAATTGTCTCTTTTTTCTGAATATAATTTGTGTTCGTTTAAATTGGCAAGTATCCTTGGAAACATAATAGATATTACTTGCTTAAGAAATGTATATGTTAAGTAAAAAAAATATTCTAACCATTCCTTTACTAAAACATTTATGTGTAATGACGGGGATTGGGGCTTACCTTTATGTTTTATTATTTAAAAACTGCTTGGTGGCACAGTGGAAAGTCTTGCAGTGCTGCGGCTCTGGGTTCAGTTCCAGACCTGGGGTGCTATCAACAATGAGTTTGTATGTTCTCCCTGTTTTCTCCGGGTATTCCAGTTTCCTCCCACAGTCCAAAAGTCATACTGGCAGGTTAATTAGCTTCTGGGAAAATTGGCCCTGATATTAGTGTGTGCTTGTCTGTGTCCAGTTGAGCCCTATGATGGACATCTGTCCAGGGTGAGTCCCGGCTTGCACCCGTTACTTGCCTTGATAGACTGGCTTCCCCACAAACCCGAATAAAGCAGTTAGAAAATGAATGGATGGAAAAAACATTATGTATATCTTCTTTTGTTGTTGTTATGGACATATTAACTGTATATCTTGCATTACCATTGACTACATGGAGGATAAATTAATATTAATTTATATTTTCTTTCGGGACTTTAAATTGCATTAATGTGAAATATAGCAACATGATTCACTGAGTATGAAATTGAATTTCTTGTGGCCTCTCTAAGATGTTTCAATTTGGGGAATTTTTTTGAAGTGTTCCTTGTGATATCATTCAGATAAAATGAAATAGACTGTACTTTGTGGTTTTGAAGACATTATAAAAAACATCTAAACTGTTTTCACTCTGTTACTTGTTTTTCTAGCTTCTATGTTGTTGCCTTTGTGATCTCTGACAGAATGGGTTTGGTGATCAGCTAGGAAACTTGAAGGCGTGTATTTTTCAAAACTAACTATTTTTATGACTAAGAGCAGAATATTTAAATCAAGTACAAGTGTTTGCTAAACAGTTAAGAATCTTCCTTTTGTAAATATTTTATTCAGAGCAGTGAAGCCATTATTTTTCAAGTAAAACAGAAATTCAACTTGTCTAACAATACATTGTTCTCTAATAAATTTACAAAAGGGCACTTTAACATGCAGGCTTCCCTATACAGATAGCCTTTCTTTTTTAACTATCTTAATTGTAACCATTTATTATGTAGCATTAAGCAGTAAGTAAAAATGTTCCTTATATCCCTACATTGTAAAATAATTGATCTGAATGTTTTTCAGTTTTACAGCCAAAAATTGTTTCTTGCGTGCAGTGTTCACCAAATGATAGGCAAGTGTGCCTAAAATGTATTGTTGTTTGTAGTGGAATTTGTCACACAGTTCTTCTGACTGCCAAATATAGTTTCATTTCTTTCTTTATACAAAAGGTGGCATATCCGTTTTGATGTAATACTGTGTGAAACATTGCATTGTATTCTCCCTTTAAAAGAGTCAGATTTCTGTATCTCGTGGCTTTATACATATAGTTAAAGACATTTTCTTCTCAGATACGTCTTGGACAACCAAATATATGGAGTAACATAGTGTACTAGTAAAACATATATTATATGTTTTAAATTGGTTCTCTCTAAATCAGAACATTCACTAATCTTAAGTGTCCATTTTAATTGTATCTGTCATCTGTACAGGTGAAATATTGTGCTATTAAAGAAAGGTTTTAATCCACAATTTTCAAGATAGTAGTACCATATGTCATGATTTAACATTTCCCATTTTCATGGTAGTTTTGATTTTGAGAGCATTTAAGAACATTATGCTGAATGGATTTCGTATTTGTCATTGCTATACATAACTATAACATAATATGAAATGCCATAAACTGCAGAAAGTGTTTATTAGTACTGTACTATTAAGGAGGAGACTGGATGAAATATTCTTTAAAAAAAACAAGCAAAACAAGCAAACAAAAATAGAATAAGAGACTGAAGTATTTTCCATGGACAAGCGCTATAGTTTAGCTACTGTTTGATTTAACCTGTTTACTGTGTGTACTCTGCAAGTTTTAAGGTGTGCTTTGCTATTTGTCTTTTCACAGCAGGAAAATCTCTCATTCAGTCCTTTAACGAGCCCTTTGCCAAGCTCCACTTCCTCTGCAGTTCATGTTCCAACATCACGGCAGGCTAGCAGGATGGAGGAAGAGCCAACAAGACTGCCTGCACACCTGCGTGAGTACTGTATAAAGCCACAGACACACATTCACTGTTAACTGCCTGAGGGGGAGGGAAAGAAGGAAGTAGCTACATTATCAAGTACCTGCTTGACTACTTTGTGCGAAGAGCATACACAATTTAACCCTGAAAATGCATGTGAAATCCATTCAGACTCATACTCCTTTGGTTTTTAATAACATGGGAAAACATGGATTTTATTTTTAATTCGGTTATTTAAGTTTAACAGTCAAAGCGAAAGTGAGCAGCTAACATTATGGAGGATAAAACTATTACTTTCTGTTGTGTACTAAGCTTATTTACATGGTCCAGATAGCACATACAGTAATCCCCTTTTTGTGTTTTTCTATTTTTTTAAACGGCCCTCACTTCACTCTTCACTATGTTTTGTGAATCACGTAGCACGTGCATCTGGTGAAAATGTTTGTGTGATCACTTCGAAGACACAACCATGCTGAAGCAAGTGGAAAATATAACTAAAACGTCTTGCAGTTGTGGAAATAAGAATGATCATGGCACGTATGATTACTCAGAATGTAGTGCTGTAGTACAATGAATGTGGAATAAGTTAAAAGCTGAAATCTAAAATGCTGGGATGATGGGAGGGAAATAAACGTGCAGCTTGTTTTCAGAATCTTATAAAATCTTTTGCACAAAATTGTTATGCTAATTTATCATGACACAATGAATGTATTACATTTTCCACAGAGACTGGAATAATTGTGAAACTTTTGTAAAGGAAACTGGAGATAAAAGTTTTACAGGAGGAATCCATTAGAAGATTAAATGAGAAATTATTAACAATTAAATATCAGTTAGGGGAATCGTGCTAATTAACTTACATTGATACATTTATCCACAGTTAAGTGATCCTACTAAACACAATATTAAGTAAAGTAAAGCAGAAGGTTAGTATTTCTTTTGCTCTTTTGACATGCTAAGCATTGATTAATTTAAAATTTAGATTAAACAACTCTGAACAGTATGCTGAATCTACAACATATTTGGTGCTACAGATTACATTCATTAAGCTGAGAGAGAACGTGGCTCAGTCACATGTATGGTGTTTCTTTGTGACAGCCTTTTCCTATTATTAGAATTATCATTGTTGGAAGTATTTTGTTTTTTTTTACATCTGACTGTCAAGCCCTTACTTTATGATGATTCTGCCAGTGACTCCATGTCAGGTTTCTAAAGTTTTGAAATGACCGTTCATTTGCATGGTACATATCTGGTGGATGGGGCTAATTCTGAATCTGATTGGTGGATGTAAATGAGATGGTACTATGGCCAATCTGTGTGTAGGAATACAGCTCTCTGTTCAGATATATTTCTTCTGGAAGGCATTTACATACTGTACCTTTAACATGCAGTAAAGCTGGAGAGGAATTAAAATAACTTGGTAGGAAAACCTGTCACCACAGTATTAAATTACTAACTGACTAAAAGTTTAGATCTTAATTTTAATCTAGTTACTTTTCAACAATTTTCATTTTCATTATGACCCAAGGAAGGTAAAATAAAAAACCCGAGGGGTAAAAAAAATTTTTTGAAAAAGTTTTAAAAAGTTTGATGCTTTTATACTTCTAAACATTAAGGTACTATTACTACTTAAAAATACTTGTTAATTACTTGTAAAATTACACATACATTTTTAGATTTTAATATCAGTATCATTAATGCCAATTGCTTCTTTCAGTATTAAGGCTACGAATTGTCATACACTATCATATTAAAAATGAAAAATGATAGCCTGTGTCTTCCTAAAGCTTTCATACCTGTTCTCAGCACTTACAAGCTGCAACATGTTTTTTTCTGTTTCCTAGAAATGCAAGTTCAGTATTATGGTCTTGGTAACAAAAGTATATACTTTAGGAAAGGGGAAAAAAGCAATTTGCTGTTTACTAATCATTACAAACTGGTATTCAAGAAGCTGAGAATTAGTTGCTGGCTTGGAATGTAAGGTTTTTCTGCTTCATGAGTTTTTGAAGGTGAGGGTAAAAGATATGTTAATATGTAGATTGCAATGTGCAACCTGTTTTATACAGAGTTCACAACTGAAAATGCTGCTGCACATAAACAGGTTGTGGTAAACATCAGTAAAACTGAAACATTTAGTTCTTCATACTGACATACAGTAAACAGCCACAACTTCTGTAGAGTATAAAATTTAACTTTCTTGTACAGTGACCGCAAGGATAGTCTGTTATAATCCCAGTTGATAATTTCAAGGGAGGTTTATATGACCAAGGCAAAAGGATCAGAATCTTTATATTTTAATCAAACTCTTCAGAGGGGCTTATTTCACAATATTCATGGGTATTTACATGTATATTTGTTACTTAATTGATGATCAATACAATTATCAATCTATTTCTGGTATAAGAAAAACCTATTTATATAATTAAAAAGTTGGTGTGAAAATTGTTAATTTTGCATTCATATCAGCTTCTGGTTTGCATGTTGCAGTATCACAACCATATGAAAAATGATCCTCTTCACGTATATTTTGGGATCAATATTTAAAAAGACATATTGAAATAAAATTATACCACCATAAATGGAATGATTATATATTAATTTCTACAATGTTAATATGTGGATATGATAATAGGAATACTATAGTAAGGTTGTGTTCTGAAATTATTATTTTTTAGCTGTTGATCAGAAATCTTCTATATTTGGTTCGCAAAACCCACCTTAGAAGATCTTGAGCTACTAAATTTCTGACCTTTGAACTCAAATGTTATTCATTAATGTTTAACATATTCTGCTGCCTGAAGAGAAAGAATTACCAATGCCTTGTAGGCTTTCATGGTGGCAAGAATTATAATTTTCATTTTTTCTTTAAAAATTGAATTGCCATTTCATTTCCTATCTGATGCACTCTCAATTTGAAATATTCAAATTATATTCAGTTCAGAATGCTGCTAAACCCCTTCACTGCGGTAGGAAAATAATGAGTGGTAGTTATTTTACAACATTGCTATGTCAGAACATTTTTCACTTAACATGCTGAAAGGCACAGTGGTTATCATTGCTACCTTGCAGCGCTGGGGCCCTGGGTTCAGATCTGGACTTGGGGTACTTTCTGTGTGGAGTCTTTATGTTTTTATATCCACATGGGTTTTCATCCAGGTGCTCAAGGTTCCTTCCATAGACCAAAGACATAATGGTAGGTAAAATGGCTTCTGAGAAAATTTGCCCTGATGTGAGTGTGTGTATGTTTGCATGTGCCCTGCAATGGATTAGCATCCTGTCCAGAGTGTGTCCTCCCTTCTGCCTGTTGCTTGCCAGGATAGGCTCTGGCACTCATGTGAATTGGATAAAATGGTTAGGAGATGGATAGATGCTGAAAGCACCACAGTACTTTACAGAAGAGTTAACATCTATTGGAGAAGCAAACTGTCTCTTAGTGGCAATAGCGTGAGGTGCTCAGAGAACTATTTGGCATTAATGGAAAACTTAGTTTGCCCAGTCTGAATCAAGCCCATTTGGTCCTAGCAGTGCTTGGCCAACTGTGTACTACTGCATGGGGAATACCCTATAGTTTTCAGAAAATATTAATTATATAAACTAGAAAATATTGAGTTTATCCTGACTTGACTAACCTTTATGTAGCCTTGATCCTTATATTCATTTTTAAGGGTTTGTAACATCACTGCTGGCATCAGACTTTATCACAGGTATACCCTAGCTGTAACTGCTAAGCTTCTACTTTTAACTAAAAAATACATAGTGATAAAAATAAGAATTCTGTAATATTAAAGAAAAAAATACATAATGAGTAGTTTGCTTCTAAGAGTAAGTATTGCCCATATTTTCCATAGGTTCCATCTGAAATGTTTATCACAGGTAATTTTCCCGCTTTGGAAAATTTACAATGCGTGATGAAGTGGTAGGTGTAGTTAGACCTACAGGGAGATGCTTCCTAGATGTGGCTGTCCCTCCATACTGAGCAGCCATGCAAAGGAGAAACTGGTTATTACAGTAACCAATATCATTACAGTGTACTGTACAGTACTGTAGCATGATGGACCGGTGGGACTGTTCTTTAACCCTGTAAAATGGGGGAAATAGACCTCTTCCCATTTTTTGCCACATAAGATATTTGCTAATGCTAAGCTTTTTCTCTCTCTTTCAACCCCTCTCAGTGATTAGCTCGCACCTGTTAGTTATTAGGTGCCATGAAGCCCTGTGAACTTGCAATCTTGCTGTCCTACTTCTACTTCTTGACCCTCTTCAAAAAAGAGACCAATACAGAACACGAATAATAAAAATAATTAAAATGAAAAGCATTGACTGTAAGTTGTTGGCTTAGTGGGTCCAATTTAACAACTCCTCCTAGGTTTCCAGATGCTGGTGCTTTGAAGAGAACTAGAAGATCTGTCGATGTGCTGGCTGTCTGTGCTACAGTATAGGACTTTCTTTCCTGTGCAAGAACCACATAAATCATTGTTCCTGTTCAGGAACAAAAATGACATCACAACATTTGACAAGTCATATACCTGTATCTACCTTACCTTATTATCAAAGTCTATACACTGATTTTTAGAGTTCTTCACTCCCCTAGAGACATAATGTCATGTCGGCATCAAGTCCGTGACACTTCAGTTATGCTTCTTGCTAAGGATGAATTTACTGGCTTTACCTCAGCTCCAAAGCTGTGCCCTCAGAATTTAAGATTAGTGCTGCCAAACCTGTGTTGAGAAAAAAAGCTTAATGTTGATAACTTAAGTAAAGGATTATTTGAAGCCCACCTTTTTGTCGAATAATCACAAACATGTTGCAGTACAGTAATTGAATGTTTGTTAAACTTTACAGACCTAGTCAGTCAGGGTTTAGATGGCTTCATAACAGCAAAATGGCATGCACTTTCTTAGGATATGTTTAATGGCTACATTTTTACTAATCAGATTTACCTGCAATCTAGATCTGACAAGAACTGGTTGCTGTTTTACTTATGTATGGTGAAGTTGACTTTAAACTTTGGATGCAACAACATTGATAAGGTGGAGGTCGTGTTGCTAGGCTATCTAAACTTGATAAAACCACTTTTTTGTGAGGGCACTTTTTCACCCTTTTTGTCCTCCTTTGGGCTGCATATCCAGCACTTCACCAAGATCTCTTTTTTTAGAAAAATTGGTTCCATTCTATTCTATCAGTGCCTGTTGCCGATAACCTCCTAGTAATACTTGTATTTGTATGTGTCCAAACTTGACTTTGGAATGCTCTACTTTCTTTGTCAAGAAACATGATATTGATAGGAACCATAAAGTTCAAAACTGCAAAGCTAGACTTCTCACTAGGTCTCATTGTGGCAAACGTAACCACTGTCTTGGAATTCTTGAAGGCTTCCTGTTAAATTCTGTATATACTGACTTCAGTTTGACTTTTGCCATGAAAGTAATCTCTTCCTTGATAATTCTGACCCCCTGATAAGTGGGCATATTCTTCATTGCTCTGATTCAAGCACTTTTTTCTTTCTCCTGACTAAGAGTACTGATAGTGTTAGAGCCTCCTTAAGCTATGCACATAGACTGTGGAATGCTGTGCAAGATAAAGATTTTCACTTTCTTTTTACATTTTGCATTCCTTTTTTAAAGTAAAATTCCTATTTTAATTAGCAAATAGATTTAATGATATTTTTCTGTTGTATACTGAGATGCTTTGTAAGATTTCTTTTTTGTTTGCTCTTGAGGTTTTATTGTATATCACACTGAGTTTTGAAATGAAAAGGCATTTTATAAAATTGTTTTTTTTAGCGGTCTTTGTTTTTCCATTTATAAACTAAAGTAATATAGTTTCTACAACAGTTGTTAAGGATTGTAACTGTATTGGGGAAAACTTCCATATAGATTAATTTTTTTTCACCACACATCAGTTATCAGTGGGGAGGAAAAACAAATTAATAAAGCCAATTCATAGATGGGGATTATTAGGAGGCCATGATTAGTAAAGGCCATGGGAAATTTGGCCAGGACACCACCGTCCTTCGGATGAGACATAAAACCGTGGTCCTGACTCTCTGTGGTCATTTAAAATCCTAGGGCGTTTCTCGTGTAGGGATGTAATCCCGGCGTCCTGGCCAAATTTGCCATTGGCCCTTACCAATCATGGTATCCCAATAATCCCCATCTATAAATTGGCTACATTATTCTGTTCTCCTCCCCACTAATAGCTGATGTGTGGTAAGCGTTCTGGTGCACTATGGCTGCCGTTGCATCATCCAGGTGGATGCTGCACATTGGTGGTGGTGGAGGGGAGCCCCAATTACATGTAAAGTGCTTTGAGTGGAGTGTCCAGAAAAGTGCTATATAAGTATAAGCTATTATTATTATTATTATTATTATTATTATTATTATTATTATTAAAAAAACCTCTATGGTCTTGGGGACTTTTAATGACCACTGAGAGTCAGGACCTCAGTTTTACATCTCATCTGAAGGATGCCACCTTTATTTTACAGTATAGTGTCCCCATCACTATGCTGGGGCATTAGGACATACACAGACAGTAGGGTTAGCTCTCCCTACTGGTACCACTAACACCTCTTCCAGCAGCAAAATTAGATTACACAGAAGGTCTCCCATTCTGGTACTGACCAGGCTCATACCTACTTAGCTTCAGTTGTTTGAGAGTTGTGAGTTACAGCTGCTTAACTAATTAAGACCAGAACAGTCAGCTGTGGTCCTTGAGAGGTGTTGGGATTTTCATTTCAAAGTACAAAGTGTACAAATTACTTCTTTAAGTGGCTAAAAGGATTTTTTTAGAACCATTTTGAAATTGATGACTTAGGTTTGATCTCTAAAACATGCTGGATTGTGTCTTTCCAGGACCAGGATCTCCACCCTGAGATAATCCAGTATAATTATTGCTGAATTTCACAACAGGGTTCTAATATCATGTATAGATGTTTTCTTAATAAACCAGAAAAGAGCACATGTAGGTCATGCCTGTCTTGTATCGCCAAGATTTTCATATCCATGACCAATCATCATACAGGTGACAGCTGAAATGAATAAATGATGTAGCCAGTTTGTCCACATCAGAGTCGCCAATTAGAAGGCAATTACCATATTTATTGATGCTTCTCTTGTGATACTGTGGATGTGAGAGGCTGACATGGGCTACAGCTATTTTTAGATCTGTCTATACAGTCAGGAGACTGAAGACCTGAAGAAGAATCAGAGAGAGATTTTTGAGGTATCGCATAAGAAAATGGAGGGGGAGCATTTATGGTTTGGGGTGAGTCTTCTGTGGAAGACAAAATGGACTTATAATGGAAATGGTATGCTTTTCAGGATTGTGCATTGCAAGGTGTGACAGGCACTATAGTGTGACCATATGAAAGAAATTCTTTTGAACGTGTATGGGACCCATTAAATCATGTATTATCAGTTCTTCTTGTTCAGTCATGGATCCTGGCTCCTGCTTGCTCTAAAAAAGAATGGGTGACATCTTTATCAGTACTAACTCATATTTGATTAGCAGAATAAGGTGATGATGATTCTAAAGCTCATGACACAAGATAGTGAAATTAATCTAATCCTTACTTATATCTTTTTAGTTTCTTGTTATTAGTTATACAAAATGTGAAAGATCTGTTATTACATCCAGCAGGTAATTGATCACTCATGTACGTGGGATGGCATTTCTAAGATACTGTCCATGATAGATCTGAATCTTCATAGTCTTATTTCCTTTATTAATTACTTGAATTTATCTTGTAAATGTTTTGAGGGTGTATATTGATAATATGATTTAAGGCAGTGTTTGTTAACCGTAGTTTATTAAATATAAAATAAATGTTATCAATACATAATATCTTAAGAGCTTATTTTGCTGTGTATTGTAATCAGATCCAAGTTCATGATCTGTCCAAAACCTCCTTAAGTTGAGTTTTCTCTCTAGAATTTTTTTTATTGTGCTTCAATGTCCTAATAACAAAGGAATGAAGGAAGAATAAAAACAAAAAGCCAGTCAGTTCATAAAGGAGGCTGTTATAGGTTATCTTCCTACATACCTTTGTATGTTACAAGACCTCAGACTTTGTGTCAACAACGTCAAACGGGAGCCCATTGTCAGTGTTGTACTTGTATAGTTCTGCATAGCACCTGGCAATCTCCTCATGACAGTGAAAAAAGACCTGAAGAGGTGCTTAGGAACTAATACTCTAATGGAATGTAGTGTGCAGGTTCAGGAGTACAATGTGAAAAAGAGGTCATTTGCAACACAAGCAGGTATCAAGGAGTCAGAGAATGAATTTGTTATTCCATGTCAGTTGAAGTGACAAACCAAATTGTCAGTTGACCACTACAAACTTAATATGTTTATAGATGTACTTTATTTGCATTTATTTTAATTAAGTCAGTGAAAAATGACATTGAAATGTAAGTTTGAACTTGAACTTTATTGCCATATGTAACCGGTACATGTACTGGTACAATGGAATTCTTACTTACAGAAAGTCTCTCGATTGTTGAAACAAGTGTAAAAACACAAAGTGCAGACAGTACATCAAGACAATATACAAACAAACAGTAGACAATGTACCAGGAAACAGTTTGAATGTAAACAATACAGACGTGTAAACAATGACTGGAGATGTGCAATAAATAAGAAATCATAATGAGGTGGTAGGTGTAGGTGTGGTGTGGTCCGATGAGCATGGCTAAATGTGTTCGCCAATCGCACTGCTTGTGGATAGAAGCTAGTGAAGAATCTAGTGGTTAGTGTCCGTATGCTCTTGTATCTCTTGCCTGGGGGCAGTGGGGCGAAGAGCTCATGCCCGGGGTGGTGACTGTCCTCTCTGATGGCCAGAATTCTACCATGCCAGTGGTCCTCAAAGAGCTGTTTAATCTCGGTGAGACCACAGCTGATGATCTTCTGGGCCATATTGACCATTCCCTGCAGTGCCTTTCTTTCTCAAGAAGAGGTGTTGCCGTACCACATGGTGATCCTGTTGGTGAGGATGCTCTCGATGGTGCAGCGGTAGAAGTTCACCAACACAGGTACTGGCATCCCCCATCACTTGAGGCACCTCAAGAAATAAAGGTGCTGCTGAGTCTTCTTCATGATAGAGTCAGAGTTCACAGTCCAGGTTAGATCTTTAGACATGTGAATTCCCCAAAATCTAAAGCTGGTGACTGTTTCCACTTCCGTTCCATCAATACTGAGTGGGCTGTGAGTGTGTGGCCTGTGTCTCAGAAAGTCCACTATTAGCTCTTTCGTTTTATTTACATTCAAGTCGAGGTTATTGCTATGACACCACCTAAGCAGCTGTACGACTTCATCCCTGTAAGTGGACTCGTCACCATCACTGATCAGTCCTATTATAGTGGTGTCATCCGCAAACTTAATGATGTGGCTGTTGCTGTGTCTTGCTGTGTAGTTGTGAGTGAACAGGGAGTACAACCTTGGACTCAGACAGCAGCCTTGTGAGGTTCCAGTTCTCAGGGTGAGTGGTGTTGATGTTTTATTTCCTATCCACACCACCTGTGGTCTCTTGATTAGAAAGTCCAGCAGCCAGTTGCAGACAGAGTTGCACAGACCTAATGCCCTGAGCTTTGTCACCAGTTGACTGGGTATGATGGAATTGAATGCTGAACTGTAGTCCACAAACAGCCTTCTCACATATGAGTTCTTAGTGTCCAGGTGTTCCAAGGCTGTATGTAGAGCCAGGGAGACAGCATCATCAGCTGATCTGTTGTTCTGGTAGGCGAACTGCAAGGGGTCCAGGGACTCCTTGATGGAGGAATTAATGTGTGACAACACCAGCTTCTCCAGCCATTTCATCATCACAGATGTTAATGCTACTGGGTGATAATCATTCAGGCACGTCACTTTTGCCTTTTTGGGGAGTGGAACAATAGTGTTTTTTTTTTAAGCAGGTGGGGACAATGGACTGTGACAGGGAGGAGTTAAAGATGTCCATAAATACTGTGGTCAGCTGGCCTGCACATGTCCTCAGGACGCGAGGTAGTATCGCATCAGGCCCTGCAGCCTTACGGATTTTACCCTGCTCAGAGTCTTCTGCACCTCCTGCTCTGAGAGTTTCAGAACAAACTCACCCTGCACACTTGGGGTCTTCTCAGCAGTGCCCGTGTTTAGAGCATCAAAGCAGGCATAGAAATGGTTCAGCTTACAAACCATTTAATTAATTACTTATTACTTATTAAGTAATTAATATAATGGGCAAATCTATTTTTAAAAACACTGTTTGGGGGAAACATTTTTAAGACTGTGCACTTCCCTTAAAATGCTATCATAAAAGAAGAATTACACATTTGTTTTATGGTACATAGGAAAGTAAACATTTTTATTATCATAAATAGGGTGATTGCATTTTAAAACATGATTGTGAAAAGATATCCATTCTCTGTATTTCTGCAATACTGTAAGGTGTATTTTTAGCATCAGAATTATGTACATACTATTCTTTGCTAAAAAAATCATTTACACAATGTACAACTGCACAGGTTTGAACTAAAAGTATATCTTTAAAGATATTTTGGTGGACTGCTCTGTGTAGGCCTGTTTGGTTCAGTAGGTCTTCTGAAAGGAATGTGTTATGCTGCTTTCTGAGGGGAAATTTCCTGCCACTGGAAGCTGTTTTTTTCTTTAGGAATTTCCTGAGTGGGCAGACTGTGCTTCCTGAATAAATGTTTCCTGAAAGGGAAACTGTTTTCACACACCAATGGCCAAATAAAATGCAGAGTTTATTTTCCAGAAATGGTTTGTCTATTTTTTATTAAAAAGAAAGCATTTTGTTAAAGTTTGGATTTGTGGAATCCCTGTCAACAAGAAGAGGGCAAATCAGACACTTCTAAGATCTTTAATCTGGGACACATTTTCTGTTCTGTACTGGATTGAAAGCAGAGGTGAAATAAATATCAATAAAGGAAGTCCACTTAGCTTATAATGTTAAATGTTCTAGCTCTTAAATTCTGTACTTAATCCCCTAACCCTTCACAGGGTGCTAGCAAATTAACACATTTGTTTCAATAACATTTTTATTGCTATAGTGTTGTCAGACCACAAAAGGCATCTTTATCATTAAATTTAAACATATTCTAAATAGACATTATCCACTGTACAATCTGTATAAAGGAGGAAATGGTAAGAGGTTGTGATGTTTCAGTTTAAAATGTCATAGGTCACATCTTTTTGCATGCGTCAGTAACACTTCCACGAAGAACACACCGTACACACAAAAGAAAACAAACAACAGAGGTTATCAACTGTGGTCCGCAGTCACCTGTTTCTCCTTGGATGAAAACTTTTTTTTTCTGCACTTACAAGTTCTGACTTGCACAACGCAAGTTGTTAAAGCACATTTTGTGCAAAAGTTGGATAAATGAGCAGCGACTTGCTGTGTATAAGTAACTTGTGAATACATGACTTTGTGTATCATATATAATGTGTATGTCAAATTGCCTTAATGCCACTGAGAGTAGGATTGGGAATAGTCAGCCGACACTATCTTGAGGACCCCTCCAGGATGCCTACAGAGTCTTGCTGATGTCATTGAGGGACATACATCTCCTCCAATCTGCCGTGAGTCTCCTGTACATTGCTGCAGGGCTCATGGAGTGTTAAATTTATGGTAATTTTGGAAGAGCCCGTCTGTACTTTCTCATTCTCTCTGCATAAGACGAGACAAACATAATATTAGCAAAGCCATAATTTGATGGGCATGATAAAAAATAATTGGGGGTTCTAAGTTTTTTTAAAAAAGGAAAAAAAATATTACTATAGTTAATTGCCTGTCAATATATGTACTGTGAATATAGCACTTAATTCTTCAAATAATTATGAAATTATATGATTTTCTAAAATGTAGAGCAGTGTCTGTATTCTATAAAATGAAGACTAAATTGAATTATATTTTCACTTACCACCCATACCATGCTATACAATGTTGTAGACACCATTATAAAGGGCTCAGGATTCTTGTACATTTCAAACAGTTATTAACGACATGCGATTGGAGTATTTTTTTAAACCTAGGATGAGACAGTTTATCTGAAAAATTAACTGGTGCCTTAGATTATTTCTTCTTTCTGGGTCGAATTCATTTTCTTGAATGGAGTCTAGAGTCCCATTTAAGATTACTTCTAAAAGTTTGCATATCACACTGAACATAACATGCTGAAACAGATTTCCATTTTGTGATCTTTCAGATTACAGCATTAATCCTGTAGATGAAAACTAATTTTATGGTTTTCCCAAATGACCTGTCCAACTGAAGCCCCATTTTAGATTATTTGAATCTAACAAAGAGGCACATTTAAATTTGGGCAACAAGATTCAGCCTGCCACCTGCCCACTACATTTCAAAATACTTTCAACCATTTACAGTAGATGCCAGTGACGCACAGAAAGTAATCTTTGAAGTTATTTTTTCTGGATGAAGTCCAAAAGCCACAGGCATCCTATACAAGAAATGATCTGGCCAAGAAAATTGAAAACTTTATCATAGTGGGACTGTTATTGCTGCATATTATCAAACAAAGGTCATTCTATACTTTATAATGTACGACATACAAACTCTTGAGAAGTGACAAGAGGGGGCACGTGGTCTTATACATACAGTATAGTAGTTGAGCTTAGTGGAAATGTTAAACTTGTTGATTGGTTAAATGGAATATAGGGCTCCCATTTTCATCCAGAATATTTAAAAAAACAAACTAAAATAAATTCTCACTTTATATTTTAGTGGCCTGTGGCATCTCCTTTATTATTCTCTTTAAACATTAACAAATAACATGAAGTGCCAGCTCTTGTAGGACATTCCTCTGAATACAAGCAAACTGTAAGAATATTTATTAACTTATTTTGACCTGTTGTAATACAGAGCCTAAAGACAAATTAATAGTTTAACCAACAGTTCTTTTCTTAAATTATATTTTTAAAGTGTGTTTTTGTATATGTGAAGTTAACAAATATATTTACATAATAAGAAATACGTTGAAGATTTAATTTCTTAGGATAAGGCTTGTCTTTAAAACAAAACAAGCATATTAAATGTAGACATTGATGTTTAGTCCTCATAGTGTACTCTAAGGGTAGATCTGTGGCCTACTGCATGTGGGTGTTGAACATTAAAGTCAGTGTAGATAATAACAGAGTGAGTGTGTTCAACCACAAGTCATGTCAATTCTTCCCGCTTTGGGCTGGCAGTATTTGTCTGGTGCATTGCAAATTTCTCCATTCATTTCAGCTAGACCAACACACTCTGCTGCAAAGTGCTGATAAAAATGAACACAACTGTCTGTTAGGCCACAGGAAATTTCCTGTGCAGGAAGGATTCCGGGGCAACTTCCTGCCAAATGGTGCGTTGTGGGAAGTTTGGCTGCTTCTCCCTCTCACCAGCTGCAGATTTTATAGAGGACTTTCACAGATGGTTACAGCTGAAATCTTCAGGGTACTAACAATGTCTGGTTTCATCATTCAACAAACACTGAATCTAAATGTCTAAATTGCAGTGAAATACATCAAATTACAAGAAGGCCTTTACATTGTGATATTTGTTTTGAATATAGTATTAATTATATTATTTATTTTTCTTGAGAGGGAGTATACATATTCTGTCACATGGTGGAAGGGTCTTAGTAGTTTGCAAGGATAACTATGTCTTTTATGTCATTTAATAAAGTAGGCTGTAATTCATTATTTTTACACTTTGTGTGGAAACATTTTTCTCTTTCCATTTGTAAGAGTCTTAGCTGCCTTTATGAATCTAATTAATTTGCATGCTGTGCTAAAGATCATGGCTATTATCTTAATGTGATAAGTGGATAAGGATTTAATGCATTATTATATATTTAGTATGATATTTAAGGGATAATGCTTTTTTTCTTTTTAGTGCAGTTACTTTATCCAAACATTGCTAAACCAAACAATTTTTTTTACAGAAGTAATCTACCTGGGTGTCACAATTTCTTCTTGAAAACCCTTTTGATATATCAGTCGTGAATCTATATAAAAATTAGCCAAAGTTTATGATAAAAATAAAACAAACTAATTTTCTCCTCTTGTTAGCAATCAAAGTAATTAATCATAATTAGCTAACATGAGTTGGAAATATGAAAAAGTACAGCTGCTGGTTACTTTAGTTCTAGCGTCTAGTTTTTTGGACAAACTTAGGGTTAAAATCCACCAGTGTCTTAACTCAACCACCTCTTTATCCACACTTCAGCATCGAATGAGATTGGGTTTGTTTTGTTTCTAAAGTTTAGGTTTTTCAAATCTGCACCACTGTCTCACTTTTAACAAATAATTATTGGGTATTTCTATTACTGAAAAAAGTAATTAAGACATGAAAATTACGCAGTCAGGTAATGTTAACATGTAACATTGATAATGAACATCTTCTTGGAATTGTATCTAATATTAAGCATTTCTGAAATGTGAGAAGTAAGTTAAGGGTTATATCCAGAAGTGTTTGTTTTGACGGTAAAACGTATACAATATATATAATCATAAAATGAAAAAAATCATTATCTCTTTCAAATAGTGTGTATGTATTAACTGTAAACATTTCACCAATGTTAAAAACAAATAATGCTACCAGTGAACAATAACAGACTCAATTTCTGTTGAGGATCATTTTGTTCTTTATTTTCTTATAGGAATGTCAAATGTAGACATCTGCTTCAGTACACTACATTGCATAAATGTCTATTCAAATACAAAACATGCAGTAACTTGTCCGTGTACCCTCTACTATCAAATAAGAGCTGCAGTTCTTAATAGTTTTCACCTCTATTTGTACTCTACTTCAATTCTCAAGCAATTAAAGATGAATATAAACCATACTGATAACTCTTTGTCCACAGGAGATTTCCTGTGATGGACATTCTGGGGAAACTTCCTTTTAGAAACCACGTGAAGGAAAGATAACGGAAAACCTAACCACAGACATAATGCCTTCACAGTGCGCATATCACATGGTTTGTTTTTTCAAAACAGTACAAATAAAGCGGCAGATTATGGTGTTATTTTAAGTGAATAAACTATAGGAGATCATATATTTATTAATAAAAAATAAAACTAACATATATTCTTTACCAAAGTAATATTTAAGTATTTCAGAACCAGGGAATTTGCCAGTACAAAACAGATGACGTGTCTAAATAAACTTAGACAATCTACAGAGAGTTACAGCTATCTTATAATAGTAATTTCAGTTTATTTTAAATGTTGTCATTGCATTAAACCTAACCCTTGAAAGTCCTTGCAGTAACTGGCAAGCTAATATCTGTCAAAATCAAGAGTAAACAAAGGTCAGACTAGAAAATGTGGTCATCTGCTGAAGTGCAGTACAAGTTCTTTCCACTATACTGTATGTTTGGGTGACAGCTCATCATGCCATGTTCTGTTCACCAAGAGGGACCTGGGAACAAACTCTGGGCGCACAATCTGAAATAACCAATCTAACTTGCATACGCTTAGGAGATGGAAAGGAACCTGTTGCAAACCAACACAGAGAGGTCTGTGAGGTCACAACGGCCACTGTGTAGTACACTTCATACAGTGACTATACTGTACAGTGGTACTTACACTGTTATTCTACAACTCCTTCTCCTTTGACAATCATTCCACAACACCTCTTTGAGTGACTTTCCATTTCTTAATTTTACTAAATTTGTGTAAGCAAAAAATTATGCCTATTTAAAATTCTTTTGGCTCTGTTTATTTACTTGCATAAATATAAAAGTTAGTCATATGAGTCTTGTGTGTTCCCTCAGAAGAGTCTGAGGGTAACTGATTTGATAAAAAGGGTAGATTTTCGTGTGAAAATGTCCCGTGTTTTTTCAATATTTTTAGTTGAAATCTGACATTTACCTTAGCTTTTTCTGTGGACTGGATTGGCGTCACAAATTTTCTCTCTCAAGCTCTATATACAAATAAGGTATATCGGTGCATAGGAAATTAACCATACATGGAAAAAGTTATTTTGTTTCAATCATTTTTTATAAGCAACACAGAATGACATTTTTTAAGGTTATATCACTCCATCGTGTATTTTAAACTAGATCATGTAGTAGGAAGTATATTTATTCTCTATGGATTCTAGGTTTTAAGGATTTAAGATTTAAGTTTAGTTAATGTTTAATCATTTTATTGCAAATCCACTAATTCCATATTCCAAACGTCATTATTTTTTATTGCAGTAATTGTTTGTCTTTAAAAAATGTGCAGCACCCTCAGGTAGGCAGTCTGTGGCTGACATAATTGTTTTTCAATACTGTAAAATACTTAAAACACTAAGATGACATTTATACAAGAAAAACAGTTTCTTCCTACATAAGGTGATGACAAAGTAAAAAAGAATAGTGCAGCCAACATAAATATGTTGTTAGAAAGGACTTAGACTGAAAAAGAAAAAATAGTAATATGCAGCTACAATTGTGTGACTAAAACACAGTACATGCAGTTTTTGCTGGGAATGTGACATATTTAAGGATAAAATTGCATATTTACACAGAACGAAGAGGGAGTATTAAGTTTTTAAAACAGAACTAATGTTGCTAAATACCCTAAATATGGAGAGTAGAACTGACAGGACCTGTGCTCTCCAGTTATCACAAGACAGTATACTGTCAAGGTTTAGATTTCTAAAATGTAATTTTTCACACATCTTTTTATAATGCCCAGCCTTATTGAATTGAAATATTCTTTTCTGAATGATCTATGAATTGCTTTATATACAAACTACTGGGTTATGATTTTTTTTTTATTTGAACCTCAAACATACAACAGGTTTACGTATAGCACAGTCCTGTAAGGGGTAAAGGCAAATTTTATTGCTCTTGACAATTCCAAAGTGCCATGAGAAGATTATGATGTATCTTTTCTTGCCATTGTTGCCCTAGAGGCACCATTACTCAGAGTGTGGACGTTAGCATTTTCATGGTTTATCGTGATATTGGCACATATTCCTCCATTTGATTTTTGGCATAGCGATGAGTCATATCCTGTTATCTGTGTGCAAAACACAGGATCAGTCATTACTCACAATATTAATAAAATCTACCACAGAAATGGTCCTCAGTTTGAAGAGCTCTAAAGCTGTACATTTCAGTACAGCAGGCTGAAAAGCTTATTTTTTTCAAGTGTTTAATTTCCTGCTGCATGCAAGTCATGTGATTAATGGTAAAATCACAAACATTATACATATACATTTTTGATTACAGTGGTGTGTTTCCTCACAGAATAAACCTACATGCATTTTCAAGTTAATTTGCATAACGGATTGGTAAAATGTTAAAATGCAGTGTTTTTTTTATTTTCTTGTGGTCTTATTTGGATGTTGTAAAGCAAATAAAGTAATTGATCTGCACTTGGTATACAAGGAACTAAAACTTGAAAATCAAGCTTTTCCTGCTATAGAAACTTATACAGTGAAGCTGGAATTATGAAGAGTAAGAGCTTCAGGTATTAGATGTTCAGGAACTAGTTGAAGAATTTGGAGTCAAGATGTCAGCACAAATGATAGCATCAGTGTGAAAGAGAAGGGATTAATTGAAAGGAGCCTTTCATTAGTACAGGAAAAAAGAAGAAAGGAGCTTTTGCTAAAAATACCTCCATATGTTAGAGTTAAAATTGATTTTTGTTAGATACAAAAGAACAGCTTTTACTGTGTTACTGTGTAACATTGTATTTTCAGTTAGAGCTTTTTAAGATCAACATTTTACAGTAAGAGCTTTTTAAGAAGATCAACATTTTACAGTAGAATACATTTCATACAAAAGCAAAAAGAAGTGGGGAAAAATAAAGCACAAGAAATTGATTTAGTGCAAAAAGAATAAAAATAAGATTTGGTGTAAAGGTAGTCCTTTAAGTGAATTTTGAAAATGGTGACAGTTACAGAGTCTGAGTCTCTGAGTCACAGAATCTAATAGATGTGGGCAGTGAGGTCCTTGGACTTGGTGCTTGAGAAACTATTGTTCATTGTATACCTGGTCTTCAGTAAAGTAAGAATAAATTTGCAGATTTTGGATTGAATGACAAGCTATACACGTGCAATAATGTCTTAAGGCAGAGGTGCACAATTTATAAAGCTGTCTGCAATGGTTTCCATATTCAGTTTGGAACAGTGTAAATGTCTAATTTCAGAAAGATAAATCTCTTGAATAAAAAGAAAATTAGAAGAACAAGCTATGTAAAGTTTGCCACACAGTAGGTACATGGTCATTATGTGATTTTCATTCATTTTTAAAATATCCCAAATATTCTGGCGAGAGCAGATATTTTCATGCAAGTTGAAGGTAGTGTCGGCACACTGACAGATTCATATAAAATATCATCCACACAGGTATTGAGTCAAAAGAAATAAATATTCTTTGAATAGGTTCAGCTTCAACTCCTGCTGGTAAGTAAACAGAACCTAGTAAAGTGTTAATTAAGAATGATTAATTCAGTAACCCTTTTCGTAATTATGTAATTATGAAGACTTTCTGATTTTAATTCTTCTACTCAGGCTTACAGCCGGTGTACTGGAGCAGAGATGATGTGTCACAGTGGTTGAAATGGGCTGAAAAGGAGTTTTCCTTGCATCCTATTAACAACAACACCTTTGAAATGAATGGCAAGGCGCTTCTACTGCTGACCAAAGAGGATTTCCGCTATAGGTCCCCGCATTCTGGTAAGACTCCTGGTAAAATTGCATTACAGGCATAAATGTAAAGGTAAAATGATACTATTATATCCACTTGAGTTTATTAATAGGAATAAACTAAGTGGATATTGAAAACAATTGTCTTATCCTACAGGCTGTAAAGTCATTTATCACTGCTAGACCCTAATTGCAGTTGCCAAACTGTCCAGTAGTACATGTGGTTCCTGAAATCTCCCTTAGATTCGTTTTTTTTAAACTTCTTAAGACCTTGTTCCTTCCCAAAGATGACCAAAAATATAACAATATACTTCTTCTTAAAGGATTTTTTTTTCTGTGGGAGAAGTTAAAACCGTTTTGGTAAACTGACAAGCAGGAAGTATGAGAATGTCATCTCATATGTGCACTCACCACATCTTTTGCCTGTAAAATTAAAAAAATTCCCTGAAGGGCAGGTCTTTTTCATAATATTATGAACTAGAAATTTAGAAGTGAGAAGTGAAAAAGGAAGTTTCTTCACTTCCTTGCTGGGAAATGTTTTCTTTGAGCTTCTCTGTAGATTATTGAACAAAAGCTAGTCTTATAAAATAATGTTTCCCTAGTAGAACACACTAATTGTGATGTTCAAAATATTGTGTTTCACAAAAGTAAAATTAAATTTAATATACCCTGGGTCAACAGTATACTATGATATATTCATAGTTAGAAACAATGTTAGTAAGAGCATGAAATCTGAAATACTGTACAGACCTTAAAACATTATTTTTATCACACTCCTAATTTAAGTTTTCTTTTTCTGTTATTGAATATCCAGACAATAATTGTTTGACATACTAGTGTATTGTCAGCACTAGAGGGTCTTGAACAATCCTATAATTTGATCTTTTTTTTTTTATGAGGATGCACTTATTTTGATGGTCAACCTTAAGAAATATGAAATATAAATCATGTTAGGTTAGAAAATCCATTTAAGTGCTCACCTTGTAATAAGGGTGAAAAGTTTTGATTTCATTTTCTATTTTTTTTCAGTTGAATAAAAAATGGATAAATGTGGTGACAAGTTAGACAGTGACTATCCCAGCAGCTGAAATAACTTTCTTTTCATTGGCAGGTGATGTTTTGTATGAGCTCCTTCAGCATATTCTGAAGCAGAGGAAATCCCACTCTTTCTATCCATCCTTCTTCTACCCAGGAAACTCTTTTCAGACACAGCCTGAGGCAGCCGTTCAGCATTCTAAACTTGAAGGTAGGGAGCCTATAGTATATAGAGTGGAAGGAAATACCCACACCTAATTTACTTTTAAAGGAGCAGGGCTTGCTACTTCTACATTTTTGCCTCACTAGTAATGTGTTTTGTATTAAATACGGGAGCTTTATGTCACAGAGAATTTGTGAGAGTAATATCAACTTATACATGTTATCACTATTCCTTAGAACAGTGTCGGTTTTAAGGTGCCTTTGACCCTAATGTTTCACTTTGTTGCAATTATAATTCATATCTTTGTACTAAATGACGCATTTTGACCTACAAAGGTTTGAAATATTTTAATATCAAAGGATGTTTGACATATTTTAGTAGGTGGAAACCTTGGTGTGGCAGCTAGCCCTGCAGCCTCACAGCTCTTTCTAAGAGTCTTAAGTCTCTGAGTTTGGGCTTATCTCTGGTCTGTAGCACCTTCTAGGTCAGGTTTACGTGTTGTCCCAGTTTCTTGATGGGTTTTCTCTGGGTATTCTGGGGTTTACCCTAGGTCAAAGGCATGCTATGGCCTTTCCTCATATTATTCCCTGTATTTATACATGTGCGCCCTGTGATGGAATGGTATGCCATCCAGGGTGTGCTACTGCCTTATGCCAAATCCCTAAATTGTTAGGCTTAGGCTCAAGCAATACTGTACTATGAAGATGCATTTTGCATTCTATATTTGTTTATAAGTCAATTTTAAGAAAAATGAACACTTGATAATAGAAAACAGCAGTGTCAGAACATCAGACAACAAAGGTAGTGGTAAGAAGACAACTAAGAACAGTTACAACGGTTTGAGAACAGCAAGTTATTCTTTGTGACCCCACACTGAGGGTCTGAGATAAATGTTAACATTCTGAGATGATAGACATTTTCAAAAGTCCAGAATCCATATCTTATTATGTTTTTGTTCTTATTAATATAAAACTTTAGATATATTTATTTATTATTCATTTCAGTGCATTTAATTTTTCTATTATCTTTCTGTGCAAAACAAAGGTAAATGGTCCAGTTTTCATATTTTGGCATTGCCATACATTTACTATTACTGGATGTCTCATGCAGGAAAATACAAGTACCTTATTGCTCATATATTGCAACAATACAGTAAGATATAATTGCAAGAGCATTTTTTTCTGAAAAACTAGATCTGTTTTGTATTGTATGTGGATACTGCCTTTTGCTATTTAGTATACATTAAACATACTGTATGAAACCTACACCATTTGGTCAAGAAAATGCAATGTTTTACTTTTCGGGCCACATATGTGTATTGACTCAAATGCAAATACAGTATACGTTACTTTTTCCGATAGTTAATAAACAATTGCGTAGCAGTCACTATTGATTTATATTGTGGCTGTGCAATGTGTAGTGCTAACTCTAAAGCAGTTATACATAGCAGTGATATGGAGTGAGGGTAATCATGAGATGGAACAAGTAATAGATTTATTCCATCCTGAAAAGAGAAGAAAAAAAACACAACGTTTCGGCCGTGGAGCCTTCTTCAGATGTGTCTTCAGGCTCCATGGCCGAAATGTTGTGTTTTCTTTCTTCTCATTTCAGCATGGAATAAACCTATTACTTGTTCCTTTGCAGCCTACACATGCTGATACAGCTACGCACCTGAACTACTGTAATCATGAGATGCCAGTGATGCCTTAAGCTCCATTTCTACTGATTATTAATACCAACAAGCACGACAAGTATGTTCGATAACTTGCTAGGCAGTTCCGTGCAGCTATGCTCCCCGTGCATGCCTACTGCCTCTAGGAAGATTTACAATACCTGGTAGCTTTTGAATATAATACATTACGAACATGGAAACAGTTTATAAAAAGATTCCAGCTGTTAAAAGTGAGATTAGGAAGAGATTCTAAATTACAGTTGGGGTTAACCAGGAGACAATTTTATTTGTTTTTGTTAAATCACCAAATGTGGAATCACCAACTGTTTATTTTTCACACCTCGGCTTGCAGCTATGAACCCTGCAACAGCACACGAAAAAAATAGGAAATGCAGGCAGACTGCTTTGACCTGCCAACCCTCAAGCCACTAAACTTTAAAAATGTTACAGACTACGCAGCTATGAGAGTAGCATTTCCCGTACTGGTAACACTGTATGTCTGAAAATGCCAAGAGGTTCATGTAAGCCCAGTGTGTTCTGGCTGACCTTCCCCATCCTACCTTTGGTGGTGCCCAGCCAAGTATGCATCTCTGCTTAGAGAATCACGGTTACAAACAGGCTGATATGACCCAACTATGGGACTTGGTGTTTTTCTCCACTTTTCATGGCCTGTCTGTGTCAGGTGGTCATTTTTAATCTCACTAATTTTGTTACTAGTACTTATTTTTGCTGTGATTTGATTAATATGATTTGTGCTAAACTGATAATACATTAATGTACTAAGAGACTTTAAAAATGCAACAAATGTTTAGTAGTGGAACCAGCAGTATTTGTTGCTTTTTAATGCCACTTTGTGTAATAAATTCTAATAACCCTGAAACCCTGGTTTCTTTCAAGAAATGGATGGCTGAGATCATTGGATCAATTAACACAGGATAGATGGGCCAAATGGCATCCTATTGTTTGAAACCCATGTTCTTAGTCTATTGTATTATACTGTATGTTTCATAAGTGTTATTCACTAATTGGAGCAAATACATTTCAATGAACAAATCTAGTTTCTTCCATACATATTGCATTTTTGTTAAAGTGAGAAATCACAGTTTCTCAGGCCATTTATTAAGTTGACAGTATCACAAAAACTTACAAACAAATAAGTACAGGTCGTGCAGCAGACATTTCACCAAAGAAATGTTCCAGTGTGATCTGCATATAAAGTTAACAAATAAGTTGGATTTGTCAGCAAAACTGTCTTCAACTTGAGAGCAATATTTCTATTGGATTGAAAGACATGTATTCAGAAGCCTGCTTGTTTACAATGTAATAAGGCTGCTTCACCTCACCAGATGCTTGGTTGCCTCATTCTGAATCACAAAATATGGCGCTGCACATACTTGGAAATTTTTGTTTATTTTGTTATGTAAATTGGAGGCTTTACATGTTACTGTGTACATTTTACTTTCATTGTGCTTTGAAAAGCACTCAATGGCGATTCTTTCTAACCCCAAAACATAAAAGTAGCCTTGCAGTTTCCCTTTAAGCAGGATCTTAAATAATTTTACATATAGGTGGGGATGCAATCCATCAATATTTGAAGTACAGCTCCACTCGATTTTAGAATCTCCTATCCCAGTCCAGATCAGAACCAGCCCTACCTAATTTGAGTTATGACATCAGCCTAGAATGTAATATTGCTGCTGGCTGACTTGACAAGAATGCTTGTAATATATAGGGTATGAAGTAGAGGCCTGCGGGACTGTTTTCTCTATGTCAATCTCACCTGCTTCCACGAGTATTTTAGTGCCCACCTGACCTTGCAAGGGACCATGACCACATCTTCCTGTACCACTGATATTTTAGGTCCAACAATACTACCCCCACACCTAGACACAGTTTTTATTGTAGGCATAATATTTCAGTGTTTCAGATGTATTTAACCATAACATACATTAAACTAGTAATTGAGCATTATGTAACATTATAATATGCTAATGTTCACTTAATCCAGTTTTAACAGTCCATTAGAACTCTCAAAAATGGGCTTCTTGGTAATGTACTATGTAAAAGCGGGCAAACTCACAAAACTTTCAATTAGCATATTTTAATTTACCATGAATAAAAATGTCACTGACCTCACTGTCAGTACCTGCATTGTGTTCTGCCACACTAATATTAGCGCTCAGACACTATACTGAAATGCGGCATGAGTTTCACATCAGTTTTTCATGTTATATACCTTATTAGTGGTAGATTGAGAATGTTGCTTCAGCGTAACATTTCAATGTAGGGTCTTCTCAGTACTTAACAGTTATGAAAGATAAGTGTCCTGTATTATCCAACCCTCCTTAAGATATAAATCCACTTGCTCCCACTTGTTGTAGTGTAGATTTGTCCCATGCCTGCTCGCACCAGTTAGGCTGCATCCTGTGGGTTCCCAGTGCTGCTGGAGGGCTGCAGTATGAATTTCTAAATTTCACCCGACAAATCAGGCAAGATGTGGTGTGAGGATCAGCTTTCACCAATCATGCAGCTTCCAGTCAGCATGTCACCTTAATACCTGTGCATTTGAACGTCATCTTTCATGCCTCCGTGGGTCTAATTTTAAGCCAGCAGCCATATCACCCTGCAACTCACAACGGGCAACCCACTGAAGCTCAGCAGGTCTGAGCCTGGTCATTACCTGGATGGGAGACCTCCTGGGAAAAACTAAGGTTGCTGCTGGAAGAGGTGTTAGTGGGGCCATCAGAAGGCATTCACCCTGTGGTCTGTGTGGGTCCTAATGCCCCAGTATAACGACGGGGACACTATACTATAAAAAGGTGCTGTCCTTCGGATGAGACATAAAACCGAGGTCCTGACTCTCTGTGGTCATTAAAAATCCCAGGGCATTTCTCAAAAAGAGTAGGGGTGTAACCCCGGCGACCTGGCCACATTTCCCATTGGCCCTTACCATTCATGGCCTCCTAATAATCCCCCTCTATGAATTGGCTTCATTACTCTGTTCTCCTCCCCACTGATAGCTGATGTGTGGTAAGCGTTCTGGCACACTATGGCTGCCGTTGCATCATCCAGGTGGATGCTGCACATTGGTGGTGGTGGAGGGGAGTCCCCATTACCTGTAAAGAGCTTTGAGTGGAGTGTCCAGAAAAGTGCTATGTAAGTGTAAGCAATTATTATTGTTAATATGCACTTTTAACATCCTTATTCTTCCTAACAGGATGGCACTCACCTGCCCATGAGCAACCTGTAACTGTTGTACCATTGCATATCCTTGTAGTTTCTGATCTAGCTGCTTGATTTTTGTGGAACACGTTGGATGTTACAAAAATGGCCAAACATTTAGAGAAGATTGAACAGAAACACCTGGAGTGTCGAGAAGAGTTGTGATTCTGTATCAAAAATGGATTGTACCTCTAAAGAACAGCAGCCTTTGAACTGGTAGATCAAACGGAAGCAATTCATTGTATGATTGCAACTGGAGAGTACAGGATTCAGATGCAAAATGTTATTATCATCTAAAATAAAGGCTGTAAAACTTCCTGCAAACACTTTCACTCCAAGTGAAAATATGTCTGTTTCAGGATGTCAAGAGCTTTTGTGTAGTAGACAAACCTAGAGGTAGAACTAGCACTCCTCCAGGCTGACCTTTTAACTCCTGCCATCAAACTAGTATGACTGCTAACACTGATTTGACCAATTGTCACATTCCAGATGCATGTCAAACAATTTAACAAACAAATAGAAATTATAAAATAAATCTTTTAAAGAAACATTCAGAAATGTACACATTCAATTATACTACACAATGTGTTAAATAACATTGTTAGCAGTTCAGTCTTCTCTTAAAAGACGCACGTAATTAAGACACTGGATTCCAACCCAATTAAATATGAATGATGTCTGTTTTGTCATAAAATAAAGCACACAGTACACATTTTACAAATTCACAATATGACATTACACATTTAAAAATCTTTCCCTTGTGATTTCTACATTTTCTGTGCCCTGATCTCATGGCTCTGCTCTAAACCTTACCGTCCTCTAGGTAAGTATGATTTGAAGATTGCAGTGACAAATATGCTAGTTGTTTAACCAAGTGAAGGCCCTTTATCACATCAACCTCCCCTTCTGAGATCTCAAAACTGAGGTTTTGGCACAGGTAGTCTGATACACATTTTGGTGATCCTCATAGTTCAAGCACCAAATCTCAGCCTGACCATGCTGCAAGCTTGTCAAAGGTTCATTTACAGTCTTGGGCCTATATAGTGTATGTGACCAGCATTTACATTTACATTTATTTCAGAGGACACGGGAGCTCGGCAAACTTGGAGATAAAACAGTGGTAACATCTGACCAACACTGAGATTACTGCAGTGTCTTCCTTTTGGAAGGAAATGAACATTTAGTGATGGCCATAGCATTGTTCACTTCAAGTCAAAGTAGTCCATCCCTAGTATACACATACATGAGAAACTGTACTTCAGTCTGTGGTAACGCACACTTTGATCCATTAATGGTCAGTCCTGTTTTCTCTATCTGACTTAGCATAGCATTCACATGCTGTAAATGCTGCTCTCAGTACAGCTTTAGATTATTGCATCATCCAAGTATGCAGTAGAAAAAGATGGTGCGCTTTGTCCATTAAGTACTGAAATATGGCTGGAGTACTATGGAGACCAAAAGGCATGACTGGAAACTGAAAAGACTTAAAAGGTGTTCTATGCACATTAACTTCCTAGTATTCTAGTATTCAATGGAACCCTCCAGTAACTCAGAATCCGATCAAATAGGTGTGGTATGCTGAACATATATGGCAAAAATAGGTTGCTCCACAAAAGAGTATTTGTCTACTGTAGAAAAATGCAGCTGTTTTCTTTGTTTTTCAGGTGAAAGTTATTACAAAGTCAGAGAGAACACCAGTGTGTGTTCCTGTTTTCTCTCCCTAAATTCCATTAGAATGTTCACTGAAAAAAATCTTTGAAGAATGTGATTTCTCAGGTATTGGGCATTTATAATCGACCTATTCTGCTGACAGTCTGGTTCATTGCAACTTAGCAACAGTTTTCCGTCCAGTCTCGTTTACCTGCAGCCAGTACCAGCATTTTGAGCTTTTCACAGGGGCAGTGTTTACATAATAATATACAAGTTATATACAAGTTAGCATTTTCACCCTTCCCTGGCATTTTCTGCTCTCATTCCACCCTCAGCACATCCAGGGGTCTTTTCATAGGTCTTTAATTCGACATTTCACAAGGGAGATATCCCAGCTGATGCCTGCAGCACTTATAAATAGCCAAAAACTACACAGCTTAATAGTATCAATTAAAACAAAGCCTTCCAAGATCTGATTCACAATCCGAAAATGTTTCTCATTGTCTAAAGCGCACTTGGTGAGTCGATCTCTCATTTGCTCGGCTCTCTTTCTTTGGTGCAGTGGAGAGTGGAGGATCTATTCTTTTGGATAAATAGTACACACAGAGCTTAAACATCCACTTCTCGGGGTTTATTTTGTCACCCAACCAGTTGTCTTTGGTCTGGTGATGGCAGATGGAAGAAATCATAATAAAGGGAATATACAGTACAGTAGCTTAGACAAGGACCCCCACCTTCCCTCCTGACTGCATGTGGGTCCAGGTAGCTCAGTGTTGTTGTTCACAACTCTGATAAAGTCATGAAAGTCCTGAATTCATCTCTCAGGTTGGCATCCTGCCCTGCTCCATAACGTAGTCAACTAAACCTGAAGAATGTATAACGTTTGAACCAATCTGAGATGAAATGGAGCATAATTTCCATGTTTGGTCAACTGCACATTGCCAAGGGGTTTTATTCAATGTTTTAAATAAACTCTTTTTATCATTAGAACTAAAGATTTCATGATCTCCCCATGATAGCATGGATTTATGCCCTTTGCATAAAATATTCAAATATTAGAGTAATCAAAACTGTACATTTTAATAAAATACAATTAAGTATCATGTGTAATGCCACAGTATTTTTAAGACATTTTCTTGTATTGCCTTGCTACTACTTGTTAAGTTTGCCTTTCCTAAAGTGACACAAAGGAATGCAGTGCTACAATGATGTGGGCTGCCTAGTGTTTGCAGCAGGTACACAATAGTTAATCTAATTTGGAAGCAATTGCATTTTTTCATCAAAGAATTGATCAGTTATCACTCATGCATCAACAGAGTGACTACAGTACATTTTGGTATATTTATTGTGCTTTGGTGCCTTGTTGAACTGTTCCTGTACTCATATGAATAGTTTTAGATTTTGCCAGTTATTTAGTTTAGGATATTTTACGTCATATTATATCTGTTTAGACAAACATGACAAAAAATGTAGCAAACATTATTGCCTTCATTGTATAATTCTTGCCTTCATATCTTGATATTTCAATCATGATCTTCAGTATTGCCCTCTATAAATGTAATTAACTTGGCAACCTGATAATCTTGGCATTTAAGCAAGTTCCATGGAACTTTTCAGCTTGTTTTGGTATTGTTAATTAATTAGGTGTGTGGTATGCAACAGTGATTAATTGTTCATTATTTAACAAATTTGTTGAGTTAGACCATGTGATTACAGTGAGTGCTACTGTTATCAGTGTTTGTATTGTCGTTTTCTAAACTACATGATATCTTACAATTTTTCAATTGAATTTGTTGCTGTTGCTTTTATCATCAATGATTAACACAGGAAAAAAATATATATTTCTTTTTAGGCCTCATAATATGAGACGTTTAAATAAGAAATATGCAAAAGGTACACTAAAATGCACTCATTAAAATCTCACCCTGAGGGCTAAGACTGGATTGAAAGCTTAAACTGAGTGTTTCGGTTTTCATTAGTCAAAGTGTCAATATTTTCTAATATTTTTTGAGGATCAGCTTGTACACATTTATGCATTGAATGACCAGACAAAAACTGCTGTCAGTGCAATGCCACCACTGCAACTCATTTATATTAGTATTGTCTATTGATATATTTTTTGTAGTATCTTTTTATTTTTTAGAAATTTAGAATTTCCAAGTATTTTGTAAACCCACCTCATTCTGGGGTTTTGTTTTTCGCTACTTGGTTCACAGTTACATAGCCCATGACCTCACAAAGGGGAGAATGAATAAGTGTAGACAGACTTCTCCAGCCCACCCACCTTCAACCCCCTTGTCTTTTACCAATGTCACAGACACCACATTGATTTGAAGTGAAACTTATGATCATTATAAGCATTTTTTTAAGTCTCTGTACATCATAGATGCTACTGCCTACATAAACCTTACATGCCCATATTAAACTGTGGCTAAATACTGTGTACACATTTGTGTTAAGTATATATATATATTAAACCTTGTGCTTGTTTTCTAAATTATTTCATTTTACAATTGTCACAAAAGCCCATTTTCTTTGTCTCAGATCAATGTCAATATTTAATGATTACACACAAGCTATTGACATTTTGCAGGTTAAGCAGCACTGTGGTTATCTATATGTTCAAATTGTCTTTCCATCCTTTACTTCTAACTAAACTTTGTGCTTACCTTACTGGATGTAGGATAAGATAAGTTATTCAAGTTCACTTCTTTTATCTCTGACAAAAGTTTTTTAAAAAAGAAATATCAATAAAGAGAAAAACACAAAGCTAAATACACTGTAAACTATATGCAAACGGTTGCATTTCTGAAACATTCTGGAACCTTCAGACTTACAGTGCCTTGCGAAAGTATTCGGCCCCCTTGAACTTTTCAACCTTTTGCCACATTTCAGGCTTCAAACATAAAGATATAAATTTTTTATTTTATGTGAAGAATCACCAACAAGTGGGACACAATTGTGAAGTGGAACGAAATCTATTGGATTTTTGAAACTTTTTTAACTAATAAAAAAATGAAAAGTGGGGCGTGCAAAATTATTCGGCCCCTTTACTTTCAGTGCAGCAAACTCACTCCAGAAGTTCAGCGAGGATCTCTGAATGATCCAATGTTGTCCTAAATGACTGATGGTGATAAATAGAATCCACCTGTGTGTAATCAAGTCTCTGTATAAATGCACCTGCTCTGTGATAGTCTCAAGGTTCTGTTGAAAGCGCAGAGAGCATCATGAAGACCAAGGAACACACCAGGCAGGTCCGTAATACTGTTGTGGAGAAGTTTAAAGCCGGATTTGGATACAAAAAGATTTCCCAAGCTTCAAACATCCCAAGGAGCACTGTGCAAGCGATCATCTTGAAATGGAAGGAGTATCAGACCACTGCAAATCTACCAAGACCTGGCCGTCCCTCTAAACTTTCAGCTCAGACAAGGAGAAGACTGATCAGAGATGCAGCCAAGAGGCCCATGATCACTCTGGATGAACTGCAGAGAACTACAGCTGAGGTGGGAGAGTCTGTCCATAGGACAACAATCAGTCTTACACTGCACAAATCTGGCCTTTATGGAAGAGTGGCAAGAAGAAAGCCATTTCTCAAAGATATCCATAAAAAGTCTCGTCTAAAGTTTGCCACAAGCCACCTGGGAGACACCCCAAACATGTGGAAGAAGGTGCTCTGGTCAGATGAAACCAAAATCGAACTTTTTGGCCACAATGCAAAACGATATGTTTGGCGTAAAAGCAACACAGCTCATCACCCTCAACACACCATCCCCACTGTCAAACATGGTGGTGGCAGCATCATGGTTTGGGCCTGCTTTTCTTCAGCAGGGACAGGGAAGATGGTTAAAATTGAGGGGAAGATGGATGCAGCCAAATACAGGACCATTCTGGATGAAAACCTGTTGGAGTCTGCAAAAGACCTGAAACTGGGACGGAGATTTATCTTCCAACTAGACAATGATCCCAAACATACAGCAAAATCTACAAAGGAATGGTTCACAAATAAACGTATCCAGGTGTTTGAATGGCCAAGTCAAAGTCCAGACCTGAATCCAATCGAGAATCTGTGGAAAGAGCTGAAAACTGCTGTTCACAAACGCTCTCCATCCAACCTCACTGAGCTCGAGCTGTTTTGCAAGGAAGAATGGGCAAGAATTTCAGTCTCTCGATGTGCAAAACTGATAGAGACATACCCCAAGCGACTTGCAGCTGTAATCGCAGCAAAAGGTGGCTCTACAAAGTATTAACGCAAGGGGGCCGAATAATTTTGCACGCCCCACTTTTCATTTTTTTATTAGTTAAAAAAGTTTCAAAAATCCAATAGATTTCGTTCCACTTCACAATTGTGTCCCACTTGTTGGTGATTCTTCACATAAAATAAAAAATTTATATCTTTATGTTTGAAGCCTGAAATGTGGCAAAAGGTTGAAAAGTTCAAGGGGGCCGAATACTTTCGCAAGGCACTGTATATTTACTGTGTATAACAGTGAATTTAGATAGTGTACTCTATAGGTGAAGAAAGGCAATGCAGGGACTCTATATTGCGTAGATATATTTAAAATATTTGTCAATATGTATAATGCATTACATTGTTTTCATTGCAGCAGTTTGTACACACTAGTGCTTCACAACTGTGCCTTAATATAATACCAGGAGCACAAGAAAGATAAATCAAAGTTAGAAAAACTTACTTTTATTAATGTTACTCCACCCTATCTTTGATAGGTTTCACTAGCATCACTTGGTGAATATTTTTCTATTTGTTTTTTCTATGCTGGAAACGTATCTCAAGGATTCGGTATGTAAATGTCTCGTTCTCTTTCTTACTCACAAGCCTTAACAGAGGCAGTCATTCAAATTGTGTTTTATGCACTGGCTTCCATTGGCTTTCATTTGTGTTATACAACACTAAAATGGCAAGAACTCTGGTTAGTGATACCATAAAGAAAGGACTGATGTTATGTTTGGAGTTTTTGTTTTTTTATATGGTATTCTTTACTTCATATTTGCCCTGAATCACAGAAATATTATGTATATCTGGCTTACTGGCACATTTAATTTTTAAAACTTGGAAAAAGATTTGCAACTAATTACAATAGAAATTTTAACACCGATTTAATACACACAATTTTTTATTTATGATTTCTTGATTTAATACACACAATTCCAGATTTTTTTCTCTGGCAAAATCTGAAGAGGAAAAAAGGCCATTTCTCTCTGTCTAGGTAAGGCGCATATCCAGAAATGTGGATCAAGACATTAAGAATCTGTTAAAATTTACACTACCTACAGAACATCTACACACCCATTCTGTAATCGCACATTTTGTGGCCTAAAAGCCTAAAACCAAGCCATGTTAAATCAGAATTTATTTTATCTTTATTTACACATTGTGACACATAGCCTCCAAGTGAAAAATGATTGTTCAAACATTCAGAAAAGTAATTACAAATGACAAATTAAAGAAATTGGTTTGGTAAGTGTACACACACCTGAATTAGTACTTGATGGAAGCACCTTTGCTTGAATTACAGCCATAATTCTGTTTGGATAGCTCTATAGTAGTAAACCACACCTAGATTTGGCAATGTTAGTCCATTTCTCCTTACAAAACTGTTCAAGCTAAGTCACATTGCAAAGGAACTGTTGATGGACTGCTGCCATCAAGGCATTCCACAGATTTTCAATTCGATTAAAAAATAGTTGCCACTCTAGGACATTTACCTTACTCTTTAGCAACTCCACTGTTGTTTTTGCTGTGTCCATAGGGTAAATGTCATGTTGAAAAGTAAACTCCTTTCCCAATTTCAGCTTCCTTGCAGAGGGCAGCAGGTTGTTTCCAAGAATCCTTCTGTATATTGCTCCATCCAGTTTCTTTTCAGTCCTGACCAGTGCCCCAGGCCCTGCTACACGGAAACACCCCCATAACACCTTCCACCATGCTTTACAGCAGGGATGGTGCTCTGTGTGTGATGTGCTACTGTATATTGTTTGCTTTTAGGCCAAAACGTTTCATCTTGGTTTTATCAGACTACAAATATTTTTTCCCACATGGCTCCAGAATCTCTAAGTTCTTAGTGTTGTTTTGCATACCGCAAATGAGTCTCAATGTGGGCTTTTTGGAGAAGTGCTTTTCCTTGTGCCACCATTTATACAGATTTGTGGAGAGCTTTGGATATTTTTGTGATATGTACGCACTGACCAGTCTTTGACATAAAGGCGTGCAAGTCATTCAAAGTTGCCATTGGATTTTTGATGGTCTGTCTAATCAGTCCCCTCCTTGCTCGGTCATCCATTTTGGAAAGAGAGATAACCTGATCTAGGCAAGGTCCTGTTGATGTTGTATCTCTTCCACTTATTAATGAAAATTTTGACTATATTCCAAGGGAGGTCTTTTGATAGCTCCTTGTTGCCCATAGTTGACTTTCTACATTGTGATGTAGTACAGAGCAGAGGTGACATTCAGGAACATCTGAAATCATATATAATGGTTATCATTATACTAATGTATATATTATATGTATTCATAAATAATCTGAATCGCTACAGCTGAACACAGGTGGAGGCTAATTAGCTTGTTGTGTGATATGGAAGGCATTTGGTCACACCAGAGCTGATTTACAATTATTATTGCTAAGGGGTGTAATTACTTTTTCGAATGTTTGAACAGTTGTGTTTCACTTGGAGGCTGTCTGTTACAATGTATAAATAAAGGTAAATTAACTTCTGATTTAATGTGTCTTGATTTAAGGCTGTTAGGCCACAAAATCTGTTACAATAGAAAAGCTGTGTAGATGCTAAATGAGTGCTGTAAATAGTGATTAGGAGTTTGAAACTGTCTATGAGACACAATTGTTTATGATGCTTGTAATGTATAATTTAGATATTTCTAACATTAAGTTCTTTCAGCTTACCATCAAATTCCCCTCATGTGAAGTGTTTTACTTCAACTTTGTTTTACTGCGGACTTTGAACTTCTTGCCTTGAAGCAGTTGTAAAAATCTTGCTGCATTCAGTGAGCTGGCAGGTACACCAGGGCAGGGAGCATGTCTTCCTGAAGGCTTACAGTCTAACCTGTTCCACAAGGAAATGTGCCCATTCTAAAATTAACCACTTGACTTCGAAGCATTTTATTTATCTAGGCGACATATTTATATAAGGAAGTAATGATATATGTGAAAACAGGCTTCAGAGCTTCTTTGTAACATTTCATTGCCAGGTTTCAGTTAAAAATTTCTACATGTACAACACCCATATAGAGAAAATGGTTATTTCTTTCTAATTAGTTGGTAGTTCCATGAGCTATAATGTTAAATGTAATAAAAAGATAAAGACTCCTTCTACAGCTCTTAAAATAGCAAAAATATACAAGCCGTCATCAGAATTTTCCATTAATAAAAATAATTTACTTCAGCATACAACACAAAAACTGAAAAGGGGATAGTGGCAAGAGATTACGTACAGGAAATAGCATATAATTCAGCCATTTGCTTGGGAATATGAATCACATTTGTATTAAGTATTAATTTTGTATTAAAGTGTGACAATGGATACTATACAGTATATCTTTACTGTTGAAACAATCATTTGCATCATTCTGTAGAAGGCAGCCTTAAAATACATTTTGAAATGTAGATATGCTTTGAAATTTCTATTTTTAGAAATTTTTATTTCTATTTTTAACTTGTAACTTTCTTCTAGGGCACGTCCTTCTTTTATGTCAAACAAGTCAGTCTTGCAACTTAAATACAAGATATATTGTTGGATCAAAAGTGTGTAAGCAGAATTTTGCAGACAAAAATGTGATTTTGAAATGTCCTTCTTTAAATTGAGTTGGTGGCTGTTTAAGTAACCTGTTTATATTAATCTCTTTATTGAGTATATACACAGAAATGATGCTCAGCAATTCACCACTTTTAGGGCATTGTACTGTAGTTGTCAGACAGTTACTTACAAGAGCTTTGTTTTTTCATTCAAATCCCAACTTTACTGCCCTGAATGGATTCCTTCAGTACCAGTTTGTGAGCTGTCAGAAACAAAAATTACAAAATGTTATCGGTTAAAAAAAATGTGTAATTGAAAGTATAGATGTAAAGATGTAAAAAGGACCATGTTAAACCAAATGAGATGGCCACTTTCAGTGACTGATCCTTTGGAATTTTTATATTTTTTTGAAAATCCTACCACCTTCTGGTAAAATGAAGATTTGCAGGACAATCCTGTGAAACTTTGTTGTACACAGTTTAAGGTAACACACCCATGTTATTCCACATCAGTTTATTTAGAAGTTTATTTTAGTATAAAGAAATATTTTATGTTTTTCTGACTTCTCCAGTATGAACATGCATAGCAGTGTAATAGTATCTATGGTAAGAGCTGTACAGATAGTGGACAAAACAAATGAAACCACTTATGTAAACATCTGCAGCCAATAGGGCTGTATGTGCAATGGCGTAGAGTTTATCTCTGGAATTCTGCAGGAGGGATGCAGTGGCATTCTTCTTTTAGAAAATCAATGAGCCAATTTAATAGAGGTCAAAAATCTCTTTCAAAGCTTCCAAGGTCTCCTTTTGCAACCATTATATTCTTAATTCTAGGCAAGAAAGAGCTTTTCAGAATTTATTTACATGATCCTAAGCGTGCTGTGATGTTATATGCTTAATTAACATGAGTCACACCTGAGTGAAAGCCCTTGCAATATACTGGTATTTACTCAGGTGTTTCCTTTTTTGTCCACTAACTGTACAAAGATATGCATTGATTTTATGTCTCATTTTCCCTTTCCTGTGCAAATGAAATATAAGATTATTCACATACTAAAAGCCACACCTGGAAATCACCAAAACTCTCCAGCTTAGTTCTGAGCCTCTTTTATCTTAAGAAAAAAACAATTCTGTACTTTATTTTGCATGTTTTTACTCTTATGTTGAGTATTGGGAGAATATATGTGGATAAAATGGTGAATTTATACAAGAGCACAATATATAACGTATATTTGCAGTAAAGAAAATAGTTTAAGCTATCATGTTTTATATCATAGCAGTAAATGTCCTACGCACTTCTTACTACGCACTTCTTACTTGAGAGATCTGAACTGTACTAATATATAACCAGCAGAAGATATGGACTCTCTGAAATGTCTGAGAGGTCTTACAGTACATCTTTTCATCAGTTGTTTTTACATTTACTTAACATTTAAGAGGTAATACTTTAAAAAGTATATGGGACAAAGACGTAGATAATGGGATGTTTTTCCACATAACAAACTTTTTCCTTTAAGCATCAGGCAATCTGTATTTCAGAAACATTTTTTTCAACTACTATTACAAAACGATTTCCTCTATGCGGATATATAGGAAGTCATGTCTAATGTATGATAATAATTTGTTATAGAAAAGTCTGAAATTCTTAAAATTATTTTATAGTATGTCTAAATATTAATCATATATACTGCAAGAACAAAATTGTAAAGTATGGCTGCCTTTTAAAGTAATTTATTGGAAAAATAGCATCAGTGGAATCAATTCTAGGCTTAGCAGTGGTACAAAGGATTCTTGATAACTGAAAAAAAGGGAGATAAATATAGAAAACATTTCTTTACACACATAGTTGTGGATTTTCCCCCAGGTAGTTGAAACCCAAAACTGTGGGCTCCTTCAGGTAACAGTTGGATACACATTTAGGCCTTTACTTGACTGCGAAGATGCTAGAAAGGCAAGATTATTTAAATGGCTTGCTTTCAATTGGTATGTTTTATGTTCCTAAGCCATTTGTATAATTCTAATATTTTCTCACTTTTCCTATAGAAACGGTACGGCGAACTCCTCGAGGTACAGAGGGCCTCCATCACAATCCCCCTACTATTGAACTCCGGCATCGTCCTCGCTCCCCTCGCCTGAACAACCAAGACCTTTCGCCAGATTCCCAGAGGTCCCCTCTCGATAATGCATCTCGACACCTGTCGCCCGAGGACAGGCTGCGTCCTGCTTCCCAGCCGCAAGAAAACAATCACACTGCATCATTGGAGGAGCCTTATCAACTGTCCGTCTCCCCAGAACAGAACAACAGCCACTGTCCCACCCCTACTGAAGGACAGCGCTCAGGCAGCCCATATCAAGACAACCCTCGTGTTATACAGCTTGTGCCAAGCGCCATAATGCATCCTCTGATTATTAATCCCAGGCAGACTTTGGACTTAAAGCATTCCCGGTCTTCAGATAATGGCTGGGAGGGAAAGCCCATGAACCTGACTCACAGAGAGGACCTCCTATACAGGAACCACATTATGATGCCAGTCTCTCCACCAGAGGAAAAGCCTCTGCCCATTGGCAGGATAGCTGGTAAGAGCAGGTTTCCTAAATAAATTAAATGTGTATTGCCAGTTATGGAAAAACGTTTGAGTGATGGTGAAATACAAACAGTAAACATTTGAAAGCCATGTTTGAATGTTTTATTGTTTTAATGTTCTTTTAATGTTTCTTTTTAACTTGTTTTGCCATTACCCAAAGTGATTTACATTTGTAAATATTTATACACTGGAAATTTTACTGAACCAGTCTGGGAGAAGTTTGTTCAAGGATATTACAGAAATGTCCCATCCAGGATTTGGACACACAGACTTTGAGTCCAGAGGCCTAGCTACACTTACATGCTACAGTTTTAAGTTGTTTTTATTTAGTAGAAATATTCAGCATTATTTCCTATATTAAAAGTCTATCAGAGAAAATATACATAAGGGTTTGGAAGAAAAGCCTTTTGAATGAACTGATTTTGTATTTGAATTAAAAATCTTTTCTGAAATGTTCCTTTTTTCCCAATACTGGGATAACTTAGATTGCATAACAGTTATTGTCTTACAATAATACTAATGCTCTGATTGTTATTTTCCAAAATACAGACATTTTCCCTTTTATTACTGAAACAGTACATGAATTCACAGGCATTTCTATTTCACCTTGACAGATTGCAGGCTGCTGTGGGATTATGTTTATCAGCTTCTTTCTGACAGCCGGTACGAAAACTACATTCGTTGGGAAGATAAGGAAACAAAGGTTTTTCGAATAGTAGACCCCAATGGTCTGGCTCGACTTTGGGGGAATCATAAGGTAATTAGCCAGGCAAATTCATCACATATTCTATCTCTGCTTACAATGAAAAAAAAAACACTTTTTTAATCAAAAAACTTTTAAACTTTATAACATAATTAGGCACTGAAACATATATTGCCCTAAATAAGCAAAATAAAAGGCTTATAGAATATTGTGCAGCTCTAAACGTAATATTCTCTGATATGGTGATCACATTTTTTGTTATTGCCTCACAGGCTAGAACGCTGTGTAACAGTATGTTATTTGGTTGTAAGTTATTTAACATGCAGAATGTCAGTAAGTCTTACTGTACATGCTGAAAGAAATGGAAATTACACCTGACAGAATGTAGTTAAAGTTGTAAAGTATGTATATATGCCCACCCACTTTACTTCTTTTACATGTATATAGCTACATATTTCTTTTACTTCTTCTTCTGTGTAAGAGTGAAATTCTGGGGGATTTCTCACTTCGCCTTTGGTTACAGTACACATTCTATTTAGAATTCATTTTTTTCTTCTTCTTTTTGCTTGACTTAAATATATGAGATTTTGTGAGTTAAGTTAAAATTACTGACATCTTTGGTTGAGAGCATTTAAGAAAATCTTGAATGCTCCAAAAATAGCTTTTATTGTAAATGCTTCCTTACAAAAAAGGATTTTCTTTGTACAAATTCATGGCAACAATTACAATTAAGTTTTCAAGGTTGAATTGGACATTTTATCAGAGCTGTACAATATTTCAACAACCTGAGCTGTCTTTTTTTCTATTTTAAACTAAGAACCGTACCAATATGACCTATGAGAAGATGTCGAGAGCACTGCGACACTACTATAAACTGAACATCATTAGGAAGGAGCCCGGACAACGACTATTATTCAGGTGAGATGAATATGACATTTTCTCAGGTTGTTTTTTATTGAGCATTTTTTCTCTGACGTTTTTTACAATTTAATAGAATTGTATTTAATACAATTTAATTGTATTTAATAGAATTAAATACAATTAATAAAGTGATTTACTTTTTGTGCAGAAGTGCAGGAATCATAATACATTGGTCATAAATAATTTTTCACTGTCAAATCAGAAGACAGAGAAAATACAAATGTTTCAATGTGTGTATTTATAGGCATTCGTCAAGAAAAGGAAACACCAAATGTAAAATATTGGGCAATGGGGCATTTGCACTCTCCGTATGGCCAATATGAACTGTATGTGCTGTGGCATTGACTCTACCAGCATCTGGAAATTTACAGGAGGGATGTGAGATATGTAACGTTAAGAAATGATTAGCATTGTCCTTGCCTTCTAAGGAAATGAGTACTCTATAACCATGTCAAAATCTGTCCCAAGACATTATGGAACCACCTAAACTCTACTGGGACCAGATAATCAGGGCTGTTGAGTTCTTTAGCTTGGTGCTACGTTTGCACTCATCCATTTGTAAAGACAATATCTCATTTTTTCAAAGCTCAGTAGTCCATTGCTTGTGTCGTTTGTACCAAACATGCTGGTTCGGTGTTGGATTAAAACACACCATTTGGACATTCAGTCTGAACCTTGCTCAGTACACACAATATAATCAAATATCTAGAACAGAAACAGGAAACAAACAAAAAAACACTTTTTATTGTGTTTCTTTGAAAGTCAATTTCTCAGGTTGTGATACCTAGAATGTAAATTTATTCTCTAATATGTTTAATCACTTGGCTAAGAAATAGAGTGATTAGATAGATAGATAATACTTTATTAATCAAAAATCTGCATGAAGTTTTATGAACAGAGGACCTGGAATGATTTTCTCAGCCTTCCAAAAACATGAAATAATAAAATATAATAATAAAAAATAAAGAATATTTTTTTTCTATTGTGTTGACTTCTGGCAGTGCTGGAAAGCCTATACAGTATATGGTGTTTATGGAGGAAAAAAAGTGTTTGCACTTTTTTTCAAACTTCTGGTGTGTATTTATGAAAGAATGACAAAAGGCTTCGTGATCTTTTTTTTTTTTACTTCATTGAAAGAAAAAAGAAAAACACTGAAAAAAACGGGCAATAGACATAACAGCAACCTTCCTAAGTCTCTGAATGATCAGAATGGACACCTGAAGAAGGCTGCACAGCCGGAACATTGTGTTTCCTGTCTTATCTTTTCAACATGGAACAAACCTTTAGTTGTTTCTAAAATATGAATTAGATTATTTTTCAATCACAGCGCTACAGGATGTATGCTCCTCAACTTCATATTACACCTTTTAGAATATAAAAGCAACAGGCAACTCACTGAAGCTAAACAGGTGTGAGCCTGGTTAGTACCTGGATGGGAGACCTCCTGGGAAAAACTAAGGTTGCTGCTGGAAGAGGTGTTAGAGGGGCCAGCAGGGGGCGCTCACCCTGTGGTCCACGTGGGTCCTAATGCCTTAGTATAGTGACGGGGACACTATACTGTAAACAGGCGCCTTCCTTCGGATGAGACGTAAAACCTAGGTCCTGACTCTCTGTGGTCATTAAAAATCCCAGGGCGTTTCTAAAAAAGAGTAGGGGTGTAACCCCGGCATCCTGGCCCTTATCAATCATGGCCTCTTAATAATCCCCATCTATGAATTGGCTTCATTACTCTGCTCTCCTCTCCACTGATAGCTGATGTGTGGTGAGCATTCTGGCACACTATGGCTGCCGTCGCATCATCCAGGTGGATGCTGCACATTGGTGGTGGTGGAAGGGAGTCCCCGTTACCTGTAAAGTGCTTTGAGTGGAGTGTCCAGAAAAGCGCTATATAAGTCTAAGCAATTATTATAATATATACGTGACAAATAGGCTAAATACTCTTTCCTATCTAAATACTCTAAACTGTCAATATATGATATTTCCTCTATATTAAAAATGTAATCTTGTTTCTCAAAATGTGTATCTTTCCATGTGGAAGAAGGAAAACTACCAATACTATTAATTTTACATTATCTTTTTTACATTAAGTTTCATAAACGAGTTATCCTTGTTTCAGTAATTTTGTCTCTAAATATGGTATTCAGTGGCACTCTGTCATTCAGTGAACCAAACGCATTTGAGTCATTTACTGACTGCCTGGTCCAGTAGTACTGTTTTGTTTAAGTGAATCACTGAATCACATGAACAGAATTAGTTAATCTTTTGAATCAATTCACCTGAACTGCCAATAAATTTAACTGAACTGAATCAAGTGAATCAAATCACTAGGAAAAATAGTATTGTCCGACTCTATTGCTAAGACAGATACTGTATATCTCTGTCCTTTAGAATTTAAGTTTTAAGTTAGGGTAGAAAAAATGAATAGCACTGAAGTAGAATGCATTGGGGGTTAATAACTTCACTGTCCAATCACAGTTCTGTAGGCAGAGCAATATCATGCATTATACTGTATGTCTTTGGTCTTAATCCTATATAGGAGATGCAAGTATCACAGAAATTTCAAGTACCAAGTTTTGAAGAAGAAGGTCTTTACTATGACGGTGAAGCAATGCTATAAGAGCAAATAAGTCAACATTCCTGTGAAACATGCTGAAAGTCTTTTTCTGTCTTTTGTATTTCAGGTTCATGAAAACCCCAGATGAAATCATGAGTGGACAAACCGACAGGCTTGAGCACCTTGAGTCAGATTTAGATGACCAAATGTATGTAAAGGAAGAGTGCTGAGCTCTTTAAAAGATGTGATAAGACAATCAAAATTTTCTCAAGAGGGATTTTAAAAAGAAACATTCTTGAAGACCGGGACCTCTGGAAAGCACAAGCTACCTGCTTTATTAATGTGTGACACATAGCCGAAAAACATTTTGCAACTTAGCCTCAAACTGAAGAAAAAACGCAAGATCTACTGATAGTATTCTGGCATTTACTTAGAATTCGATGGAAATGTCAGTGATTCATCCTTTTAAATTAAAAACCGCAATTCCTGCTGTGCCATTATAATAGCAATTAAGCACAGTTTATGGAAATCAATTAGCTCAAAATTTTGGTGTTGGGATTTTTAAAATATGCTTAATTTAGGGTGTTTTTGCCATTCAGTGCAAAACATGAGGGATTTTATAAATTTAGAATAAGAACTTTTTTAGGTGCAATAATGACAAACATTGGATCTTTTTTAAGTTTTGCTTTTTCATTCATTTTGTAAATTAATATCTTTCCATTTAATGTAAGTAGCAATTTTCCAAAAAAGGTTCATATGGGAGATGCTTGTCTTTACTTAGGGGGAACAAAAATGTATAGGAACATCTTTAAACTATGGAAGTTGAAGATTTAGATGTTTGTCACCATGCTTAGTGTCAATGAGTCTATATCATCTTCATTTTTCAAATTGTTTCCTTCATGATTTGTTTCTTCTGTAACGTTATACATTACATTTCTTTGTATGTTAGGATTGTAGAATGGATTATCTGCCTTTAAACAGGGTGTAATGAAACTTCAGATCTAAGCTAAAGAAAGCTTAGCCCTTTGTGAAACGGTTCACCTAAAATTTCCCCACTGTTGCAGCACAAGCCATAAGGAAAAAGAAATAAATACATAAATGGATTATTTGCTGGATCTTGCTGTATCTAATTAGTTTGAAGGGAATCAAACCAAACATTCTAAACATTTATTTTCTGCTGTACTGTCTGTAAGCTTATATACAGTTCCTGTATATATGTTCTTGTGTTAAAATTATCTTTTAAAATGTTTTTGTTGTAAATTTGGGGTTCATCACTTTAGGAAAGGTGGTAAGATTATATTCACCCAGGGTAATTGGTCAGATGCTTGGTACAGTATATGTTAGATCTGCATATACCAAGGAAAAATAGCACTATTTGTCTTATACTGTATATACAGTACCATTGGGTGATGCCAATTTGGCAGTATAAATGCTTAAATTTAAATAATAAATGATTGCTTTCTTACTCATTTTTCATAAACAAAAGGATTACTTGTATTGATATGTTCAAATGATCAAGTCCAAGACAGAAAAGAATTGAAATAAGAGAGCCACTGGGCAATTGTGATCACACAGTGGTGCCTTCTGATATTCAAAGACAGATCAAGAATTGACAGAGAATGCATGGTTACATTCTAAAAAATACTTCTAGAGGCACAGATACAATTCTTACCAGATGTAAATTATAGTCAAGAACCTCTAAATGGTCGAAAGTATAAATAAAGAAAAAAGCTTGTAGAAATAAGTTAAATTAAATGTTATATGTAGGATGGAACCAAAATACGCAGTTTACACTGAGAACAAACTCAAGAAAGGTATTAGAAGTATTGGTAAGAGTGGTGCAGTTACTAAAGCCTAGAATTATTTTTCAATATTGCAATGACAAAACATTGTTAAAAGAAAAATAATCTAAGTAATTACATAATGTAAGATGAGCAGGGAAGTACATATACAAGTGTTCTAACTGATTTCTTTACACAGGTGTTCACACTTGACGAAAGTATATAATATAAAAACATATCCCACGTTAAAATAAAAATTGTAATGATCTAATTGTAACAGGGTGTGTTAAAGGGTTTTGTAAACCATGAAACAAAGGCATCACCTGGTATTGATGAACAAAATGCACTATTCAGAAGAATTTTCCATTTGCCTTTTAGAATTGGGCTACCATTGAGAAAAGTTGCTTTTACATTTACATATACAATGATGATACAATGGTGTAAAAATACAAATATAATAACCAAATTAGAAGGACAACTAAATAAAAAAATAGCTGTTAAGAATTTGTCAGAAGTCACCTGAGCTCAGCTGCTAGAACTGATTTATTTCTTTCTACTTTTCAGCGTGGAATTAACTTCATTTTTGTTACTTGGCAGCCTAAATACTAACTCAGGTCCACACTATAACCTAAATAAAAACCTGGCTAGTGGATTGCACAGATTTAGTGGAGGCAACTACAGAAGTGTATGATGTCAACACACATGATGTGATATTTTTGGGTAGACTGGTCGTAGATCAGTAAATGTAGAAACCATTTGCAAAGTATTTGTATTATATGATTTAGGGTACATTGTTAGATTTCAGTGTGATTTTATCTACCCTGATCAACAAAACTAGAAGAATCCATAGCTATAGAAAATATGTTTTGGCTTACATGAACTTGGAAATAACTGAAACTGCACTTTCTGCAGTCAACTAAAGATAATAAGAGATTTCTTATATAAATACACTGTGAATATTGTATATATATACACAGGGTATTTTTGTTTCCGGTGTTTATTTTCATTTGCTTGCCTCTCTACAGTGAAAGCAGTCACTGAATCTTCATTAGGTCCCAAATTAATGAAAAATATTCATTGGCCTATGAGTTTGGGCTCTTTGTTATGAACTCTAAAGATTTTAAAGATTGTACTTGAGATTATTGTAAATTACCTACTGTATGTCTCCTTTTTGTTGAAAAGAATGTCTGGACGTCTTGCTTTACTGCTATTGAAAATAAAACCTAAACTATAAAAAACCCACTTTAGGCTAAATGACTCTGCATGACTGGAATGCAAGCAAAATGGGCTCTGGGCATAGTGATCAGCATTACCTTTAAACTCTGCTAGAGGGTTTGATGAGGCAGAATGATCAACAGCTGTGATGAGATATCAAAGGCAGCTTGCCTTCTTTTGTAATTAGCGTTTTATTGTTTTTAATCAGGAAAAATTGGCTTATGATACGTTTAGAGGGATCATGTTTATTTACAAATAAACACCGAAAACGTAGTCTTTTTTATACCATATATATAGTATATATTTTTTTAGATTTTTGTTAGACATTTCTGTTCTAAAAGAGCAATAACAATCCATTCAGCAGTCTATGTTATTCATCTTAATGATCTCCAGATCGCAACCCAGACTTCAGAATTTGGTAAGTACGGTTGATATGGGTGGATATTCATTCAAAGGTAAATTTGGTTTGAGGAATATACAGGGTGTGGGTGCATTTTTTTTAACTCAGAAATGATTTACACATTGCGATGTGTGATCTCTACTGTATTCTGTTTATTACATCTATGGAGGTTTTCTCTCGTTCAATTTTATTAAAGTCTTTCCTCTACTCCTCTTGTAATAAATAAATATATTTTTAAAAAATTAACAAGCACTTGAGATCATATTGTCAAGTACATGTGTTCTCTATATTTTAACTATACATAGTTGTCTTGTTCAGAGTTACAATTAGATAAGAGAATGCCTAGTCTGGCATGCAGTATATCCCTCCCACTCAGGCCCACTTGAAACCTGTGAAAAGTCAGTCACTAACTTGGTTATTGGGAGTTTCCCATCTCTTTTTTTATAACACACATGCATTTCTCATGCCTCTGTGGAAATAGCACATGGTATATGTGGAACTTTTTCAATTTTAAATGCTAATTGAGTATGTTCATAGAACAGTGTAATAAAATGTATATAGCTCATTGTTTATGAGCTATATACATTTAATATTACATTAAATACATTTAATATTTAATTTAATTTATAAATGTATACATTTAATTTATACATTTACAATTTATATACATTGAATTAAAAAGTATTCCTTCACAGGTTTTCAAGTTTATCTTTACAAACCCAACAGACGTGATGACAACTGCTCACAACTTTTCATTTTTATGGTAAGCAAAATAATAATGTCATTATACATGTATGTAACAATATGATATATTCCACTAGTAAAAGAATATTAATGATTTAACAGTTATAAGTATAGTTTACTTATCCCTACATTAAGAAAAGCACTGTACATTAATGCCTTTGTGCACTACTGTACCGTATGTAAGAAGAGGTTTTTAATTTGATTAATTCTACAGTGGAATCCATTAAAAAAAACTCAAACCAAAAAACACTTAATTTAATTTACAAGAATTAATAACCATGTAAATGTGCAGAAACTACCTGATTTTGGGTCATTTAGATGAGTCTCATTTATGTTAATATGCATTACACTTGTTGAATCCATTTTATCAAATATAAAATCATGATTTAATCTCAAATGTTATGCTATAATATCTTACTGTGTATACGGTATGTTTTTTGTGTGTGTGTGCTTGTAATCAGTTGTAATATAGTTGGGGTGATATTTTAACCAGGGAATTTTTAATTGAAAAAACAGTATGTGCCTTTGTTTCTTCTGGATGTAATTATTCAAAAAAAGTCTCACTGGTATTTTAATATAGTACATTTACAATTTACAGTCAACTGTCATTTATTCAAAATTGCACTCCTCTTGCCTTGACAAAACTATAACTCATTTTCTTTGATCCTCCCTATAAATTTAGAATTTATTCTTACAATTTCAGTAATGAAATATAAGGCAGTATATAACAATGTTATTTCTTACCAAAGCAATCTTCATTTATTCCCCAAGCCACACTCTGAGTGTCCCCTGAGATTAGCATTACAGTGTGGATAGTCTTCTCAAATGTATTCTTTTTGCCTGCCTCAGGGAATTCATTTTGGTACCTTTTTATTTAATCTGTAGTAATTATAACATGCATTTAATAACAAACATTTTTATTAATAAAAATACTTTTCTTTATGCTACAGTTCTGTAGGGGGCTTGCCGTGAAAGATGTGTATTCTATTATAACACCATTCTTACCTTCTTATAACACCAAAGATAAATTGGGGTTTATTTTTTCACTTGAATTATGGTTGTAGTTATGGTCAGTGGTGTACGTACAGGTGTATGGAGGTTGACCTCCTGATACAGGTGATGAAAGAGTGAAACAAGAGGAAATAGCATCTTAAACTCCACTTTGTATTGCTAGAGTTCTGAAATGTCTTATGTCAAAGAAAAAAAACGTTAACTTAGGTCTCAATGGAGCTCACTAACGTCTGAGAAATCACTGAGCTGTTGAAGTGGCAAAAATCTATGTTGAACAGACCTCATTAAGTTATCAATCATTTCCAAAAATCTTTAATGAGAAGCTGTACACTGAGAACATTTCTAAACTATGATAGCCCCAAATTAAGTTAAAGGAAAGTATAACAAGGTTAAGCAATATAGTTAATTAAATTCAACAGTCATGTAACTTTACTACCCTAATGCAGTTTTGAACTTGCATGCTTAATTAAACTGTTAAAATTATTAAAATAAGATTAAAATTAATTCTGACCTTAATCTATAACATTTTAAATCTAAATACAATAAGATAAAGTGATTTTAAGACTATTGAGCGAAACAAAAAACTACAGCACATACAGTAGATGCTGTTCCTTGATGACACTCATGGTGGCGACATTGTACAAGGTTTGATTGTGAGCCTATTCTCAAGTTCTCCAAGGATCTATTTCACACTCTTGGATACTGACACTGGTGTATTGTGCACTGGCGTGACAAGAAACCAATACTGGTTTACAATCCTATATTTAAAATGAAATTGCAAAAAAATGTTGGTACTAGGTATGAAAAAAATACAAGTCCACTGAGTATGTATGAAGTCAGAAACATTTTAAATTATGTCCAGCATTTAGGAAGTCTTAATGTTATTAAGCTTTTAATTGTATGCGGACGATTGTTTAAAATATTTTAATTGAATCTATTTGCAGTGGATCTAGCACTACTTTGTGCGAATCTGACAGAATCATGTAGTGACGTGACACTATGGTACTGTACCTCTTTTTTTTTAATTATAGCTAGGGCGTTTACCGTCCCTTTGAAGCTTTATCAAAACTCAAATCACTGCAAGATTAGCGCAGAAATCGCTATGGAGTTTCACTCAGTTGCTGCATCTCAGTGTGTAAGATTACTGGTTGAATTGGAGCTTCCAATTGCAATGAATTGGGTTCATGAATATGCGATGCTGTAGAGATGCCCCTTTTAACTTTCCTAACATATTATATTAACTCGTATTCAGTAAAACTGAATTTTATGTGCTCCAGCTTTCTACAGCATTTAAAGTAATGTGTATTCAAATCATGAGCTTAGATGTTTGTATTTAAGATACACCTGACAGAATATTAGAAGGTCTAACAACAGTGGTGTAGCTGTACAATATTATCTATTGATTGGGTAGGAGCGCACATAAACAGTGTGCTGTCAGACGCGGGAAGCTGCAATACGTCCATGTGCATGAGAAGTGAAAGGCTTAGTCTCCTGTCAAACACCGAAGTGTAAGGTCTATCTTTATCAGCAGGAGAGGATCTTGACTAAATCTGTTTACATATGTCACTTTTACGCGTCACCAAACATAGGCTGCTGTTCCGTGAAAGATTACATTTTTTCACGTTTTTATTTTTTTCATTTTTCATCTTCCTTTCTCATTTGCTTACGGTTTGGAGCTGACGCATACTGGCGCAATTGCATTTACCTGGGGATGAACGTAGTAAAAAGAAAAGACGGGAAGGTATAAGGTATAATGAACTAGTTAATCGCTCTAGGAATCCTTTTCATCAGGTAGAACGCACAACCGAAGCTCTTGATAAGAAGAATTGGGAGCGACTGAGGTGGCACTTAGCCTAGAGAGTTTCTTTTCTTCTGTTAACTAATTAGTTCCAAGCCTGGATATAGCTTTGTGGATTGAACTAAAACCTCTTTAGTTCTGGGCTTTGAAACATCTGGATTCTGCTAATTTTACATCTGGATGGGAAGATTTGGAAGACTGCATGGGTTTTAAGAATGGAAAGGGATTAAGAATGGTCTTTTTGTAACCCAAAGGAGGTTGAGAGGTGCACTAAAGGAGCGGGGCAGCAGGTATGCAATAAAAGTGATTAATGTTGGGTTTTAATGTTTATTTTCGTGGTGTTCTATTAAGTCAGCTATATGCATGCCATGCTTATGCATGCTCAGTTAGTGACGTGCTGCTATTAAAATGTTTTTGCCGGTCTAGAAGTGAGACATTTCATTGATCAAAGAATAGTGATTTTTGTTTTTGTCTTTTTTTTGTCTTAACAACGACTAAGAAATTTAGCGTTCCTTATAAATCGAAACACTAAATGAAATAACGAAACAAATTAGTGATAACGAAGAAAAACTTGAAAGTTCTGAAGGCTTGCTGTCTTCAGACGTGTGTTTGGAAATAACTGCGGCTTTTTTCATAAAGGATTTAAACAAAGATACTTTCTATCTTCTATTTTTCTGTTTTTCCTATTGCTTATTCGACCATGTGATCTGGGTGCCTCAGTCGGCTCGCAATAAAATAAAATTAAAACATCAGAGCGTTTACTTCTCAAAAAAGCAAAGAGGGGCTATTCTGTCAGTTTTGATTTAAACAAACAGCGTTACCTTTGTTATTCGATTTACAAACACTTAACGTAACTTTTATCCACAAAGCTGTCCACTATTTAGCACTAGTTTAACCACTTCACACCTTTGCAGTCGCGCGTTGTGAGCCTTCACATGTTCAACAGGGTTGTATTTTGGGATAACCTAAAACACATATATATATATTATTTGTGGATATCATAAATGGATTCTCACTTAACATCTTTGTACAGGTCGTACTAGTAATTGTGCTCCCTGTCTTTGATAAAATATAGTATTGTTGTCTGCTCCTGAAATATATCCCAACTCTTGTGACAGTTTCAACTGTCTGTTGACTAAAACATTATTCTTATCCGTTTGTCGTTTTTAAAGATAGTTTATGCCCTGTGAATCTGAGGTAGAGGTGTGTAGGTATCTTATTCTAAAGAGAATGTTTGCGACATCTCAGTTTTAAATTAATATTGACAAACACCTTTTACCCTGGGGGTTTCACGTGTTTATCCACCTAAACAGATATCTCACCAAGAAAGCCTACCTGTAACGTATTTATTGCAACAATATACTGTAAGAGTCCAAATATAGAGTAACCTCTAAATAGGTATGAATGAAGCCCATGTCACCTAACTTGTCAACTAAAGACTTGCGCTTTTTTTGAAGATCTGCCGAGTTGATTATTTAATTCTAAATTTCATGTTGGCCTGCATATCAGTAATGGAGTGCCTGAAAATACATTCATAAATAATTTGAAATTTAAGAGCGGAAGACCTATGAGTAAATAACAAAAATAAAGTAAATACATTGTATCGAGTTATAAATATAAAAATGACCTTCCTTTTTAAACTGAAGAGGTAGTTTCTGAAATCTTTGAATCTCAAAACTCTTCGGAAGAAATCTTGTTACATATTTAGATGCTCAGAATGTTAAACCCGCTGCGCAAGTTTAATATGTCAGCCATGAACTATTTATGATTTTTAAACGTACTACAACAGATTTTTGTATTGCAGAATACACAAACAAAATATATCTAGAAACATATCTCTAATATTGAAATTTTACCTCTTTAAATTTTATATTAGGAAACAAAGACTATGTTAGTCAACAACTATGAACTACCACTGTATTTCTTTAAATTTGAAACAGTTAAGCAAGTTTACTGTTTTACTGTTGTATAATGTATCACTTGTCTTGTTTGCCTTATAACGTCTCTGTTTGACTAAATGTCAAACAATAACAATATATGCCAATACTTGTGATATTTCTGTTTGTGCGTTTTTACGCATGCTGTTATTTCAAGAGATTATTATTTAATTTTGTTTTGTATCACTGGAACATTGTTGAGACGTAACGAAAACAAAATACGAATATAAGATTACACTGAGAAACATGTACTGTACCTAGGTTAGTTTGATCACTTCTGATGTAGAAATACATTGGTAAGTATGCAAAAGTATACAAATGAATATTTAAACAAATGTAGTCTCTATTGAAGTAAAATCTAGTTAATGTGACACGACAGCAACAGAATAATTTCTATCAGAAAAACGACTTCGGAATGCAAAAAATAAACTTGCAAGCAAGATTTCAGATTTGTCATAATGGTTTTTAAAAGTTAAGTAGGCTACACCGCACAAATTGAATACGTAAACTAAACACTTGTGTGAATAATTTAGTGAATCCTTAAACAAACATAAAGGTTTTAAGATTTTGGTGTGGATTTACTGTATGTAAGCAAGCAAAGCACAGCTTTTTTGTGATTACTCTGGTTCTTAGGTTTATTAGAAGTTTGGTATAATTAAAAAAATCATTAGTTTACAAACCCAGTCACACTAAGCTGTGCTACAATTGTATCTTAATAAGCTTTTCAGATAAACTTTCTTCTTAATGTTTGGGCGTTTAAACGGCCTTTAGGTGATGGCTTACTTCAGAGCCTCCTACAGTGTTTTTCTTGACAGCAGTAGCAGATTACATGTATTTTTTCAACACTGTTGTACAGTATTACATTTAGTATTTCTTACCTTCTAAGTTTGCACCTATATGTTATTAGAGGTTCTTTTCCCCCCTATATACAGTATATAGATAAATGTGCTGCATTAACAAACTAAAATATCCAACAGCCTGAGATTTACTTTTGTAAATATATGGGGGTAGCTGCCTATAGTAGCTCATATACACGCATATATTTATATAGTAATTTTATTATTTTAGCATTGAAATTAAGTATTATAAGAAACATAGTGTTATAATAGGTGGTGCTGTGGTTAGCATTGCTGCCTCACAGCGCTGGGATCCTGGGTTCAGTTCCTGCGATACTGTCTGCGTGGAGTTTGTATTCTCTCCCTGTGTTCACTTCTTCCACAGTCCTCCCAGACCAACTTTCTGTTTGGTTAATTGCCTCTAGTGAGAGTGTGTGCATGTCTGTGTTTGTGTCTGTTGCCCTGTGATGGACTGGTGTCCCATCCAGGGTGTATCCTGACTTGAGCCCGTCACTTGCTAGTATAGGCTTGGGCTCCCTGCGGCCGCGAGTTAGATAAAGTGGTTAGAAAATGAATGAGTAGTTGGATGGCTAATGTGACAATGGCTGAAGCTTTCTCTCAGTAGGTAAACACTGAACAGTGTAAATAGTTGACACAGTGTATTAAATAAATTGGTCCATAGTTCTCTTCACATGAAATTCAATCAATAATAGAGAAATATATTATTATAGATAGCGTGAAAGGTTTGCTGAATATTCTTTCATTATCTTTTTTGTGTACTGTATTGTATATAGTATATAGTATATAGTATATAGTATATAGTATATAGCGTATAGCGTATAGTGTATAGCGTATAGCGTATAGCGTATAGTGTATAGTGTATAGTGTATAGTGTATAGTATATAGTATATAGCATATAGCATATAGTATCCATTCATTTCTTAACTGCTTTATCCATTACAGGGTCATGGGGGGGCTGGAGCCTAGTATATAATATTTCAAATATAAATATTTATTATTGAAATAATTTCCAAAAGTCTAGTTATTATGTATTTGAGATAGAATAGTTAGAATTGTTTTGTAGATATAATTTGTCCTCAATTGTCCTTGTATCTCTTTACATTATATAGTGAAGGTAAACACATATTTCATTTTTTTAATGACAATGGTGTTCTTTTTATGATATGTTTTAAAATTTAACATTTACAGTATATACTTTATATGCGGTAGACATACATACTGTATTTGGAATGATCTTATCCTTCCAAATATGTATGTAAAGGATATTCTTTGTGTACCAGGAACGTCATGTGCCCAGTGCTTTCATTACTTTTTTAAGACTTCCAAGGACTATTACGTCCTATTCCTTACTGCTTTTGCAATTTAAGTAAATTTAAAGCATTTTGTTTTATCAGTAATTGGATTATGTGAATTGATTTTACCTTGTTCTAGAAAAACAATATTGTTATATGAAAAAAGGTGTTTAGAGTGTGGAGGTTACACTTTAGTACTGGTTTAAGAGGGTTCTCTCCTATATGTAAATTAGTTTTGAATTTTATAGGATGAAGAACAAAAAATCAAATGCAAAGAATTCTTATTATTAAACACATGCCAATGATTACATATTTATGATAGTAGATTATCGTAATGGCTTACATACATTTTTATATTTGTCTTAAAAATTGCATATGTTGCCGTAAAATAAAATAATGCTTTCCTGTATTGTTTTAATTAAATACTGCATGTAAACCTATTAAAATATTAATTTCCATGATCTCTGCTATTGTTGTATAAAAGGCACAACACAGATTTAAGCGACAGTGTTTATCAGCATTCAATGAGAAAAATAACTGCCAGAACTGCTTGATACGTAGCAATTGTAAACCAATGAAAATGACAGGTAGACAATTAAGTTGTGTGAGCATGTTATATAGAAACACTGTATCCATCATATTGCTTTTATGATGTTGTACAAAGCATAAAACAACGTTAAAATTGACATGTATTGAGAATCCAAGTTAAGTAGACAGGTTATTGATATAGTAAAGACAGACTGTACCTGAAAAAGAAAATTTGGAATGGCAGTTGGAATCAACATTTAAACACTGGAGAGTTAAGAACGATCAAATGTAGTATAATCCTTTTGATATGTACAGGCCTATTTTTATTCAGTGAATCCACAGTGAAAAGTACAGTACCTTGGAGGAGAGATTTGTGTCACTTCCTGAGGCAAGCCGAGTTAGAGTGGTCACATACCAGTGCTTCCAAGAGTCAAGGCCAGTATAGTGATCTCAGAAAGCATAAATGGTTTTGCCTCAACTGCCACTTCTTAAATTATTCAGTTATTAAGTAGGCTAAATGTTAGCATTTTCTTTTATATAGAAGATGTACACGTTTTCACAGATTTTGAAAGACAAATAAAGTCTCATTAAAATTTCTAAAAATTTGGAATTTCTCAAAAAAGGAAGAATGTATGGTATCTACTTTCAACAACAAATCCAGTACTGCAGCGAAGAAAGATGTCAGAGCCTTACTGTATATCTTCTTTAGAATGCAGAGTATATTTTGCTCATTTATCTTATACAGTACAAGGATAATGATAAAGTTAATAATAATGACTAAATGTTAGGTGATTTTATATTATTGTGAAAATACTTTATTTTTTCTTCTCAACTGCTTGTCAAAATAAAATAATCAAAATAGTGAGTTTAATTGTCTTACATTTTTTGGGCAGGCAGGCAGTAGTTTTAAAATATTTGGGGTATAAAATATTTTTTCAAATAACTGACTATAGCTCATAAATTAATTGTGTGTAACATTTAAATCAAAAGTCAATACATAAACTGGATGTAGTAGAAAAATGTCTGAAGCTGATATGGAGAATAAACAACCTACATTTTTATTATTCATGTTTCATTGAGAAAAAGCATCCATTGATATCTGTAGAATGTAAACCTTGGAGTTTATAGAATATTTACAGAGCTCAACATAAATATTTGTTCAGCATAAAATATGACATGAAGATACACCTATGATTTCTAAATGTAATCTAATTATTCTGACCCATAATTCCATTTAATGTTCTGTGCAGTACATTCTACAATAGTAAGGTGCACGTAATCCAGGTCATCAGTATCTACTTATTTTACCATCCTTTCAATGTCTATTATTATAAAACATCTAAACACTACTATAGGTAAAAACTTTTTATGAACAAACATTTTCACACCACCCATTTTTTAAAGAGTGAGACCGATTGAAAATAATTTGTAACGTATGGCAAATAAAACAAACAAGAAATGTTAATAAATTAATTCATGTGACACAAAAATGTGAAGTGGTACCCCATAAAGCAAAACATGAAACTATTCACCCATGAAATAAACAATTTTCTCTGAACAGAATACAGTATGTCTGTGATGCTTTAGCAACACATTTGGGCTTTGCTGGTGTGCATACAGTACCTGTACATATCTATTACCCCAGAGACCATGTGAAACTCAAATTTATCTGGCTTAGCTGTCTGTTGAAACCCCACAGAGAGTGTGTGTGGATCGGTACAGAGGGTAAGGGGGGATGTCTTTTTTTCAACTGTTTTATTAAACCTGCTGTCACATCATGTATCACTGAGTACAGTGCCCTGGCTCATGCCTCTGGCAGACGAATTCAAAGACCTTTGAAATCATCCATTGACACAGAATATTAATGCAGCCAGCACCTTTCCTGCTAAAAAAAGAGAGAGAGAGATCTTTTGCACCTTATTTGACCAAAGTCTTTTACCAGATCATTGATATCTTCTACTATATCCAAACAGAATTGTTGCAGATATTACAGTATACAGTATGTAATTGAGTTCTAAAAGACAGGTAATATTTGAAAGCCTTTAGGCTTTTTTCTTGGCTGTCCCACTAGTGTTCTTTCACTTGAGTACACACTTATACATGTGGTATATATTTCAAGTACAGTATATGGCAATAATGGTTGTAGTTTTTTTCAATGAGCAAACATCTTTGTAATGTGGTTTTTGTGCCTGATTAATACTTCTTGTTTGTTTTAGGCAGGTGTTCTACTTATATATTTATGGTTCAGAAGCAGATGGTGCTAAGTATGCATTCCATTAAGGCCAGCCTTTATGTTGTTCTCTCTGGTTGAAGAAATGCATACCATTATGTATCACTTTTTTAGTGCGTGAATGACACAAAGAATATCGGATCTGGTATGCACTGGGATGGGAAACCTCTGAGGAAATACAGTTTACTGCTTCAAGTGGTGTTGATGGACCAGTCAATAGCACTCTTTCTTGTGACCTTTCAAACCGATACTCAAGTACGGTTACAAGTTTTAGAAGTAAGAGCTTTTAATTGATACATACATTTCAGAAGCTTAACTGGAAGAAGCAACTTATTGGAACAAGTGGAGCCTTGTGGAGTCCTTCATCCAATAGTGGATTAAAAAAAGAGTGCCAATGTATATTTTTCTTGGGAAGTTTTATAGTAACAGGGGCCTGAGATAGGGATAATAATGGAGGCTTCCTGAGCACACCTCATCTGTTACATTTAAAATATCATGAATAAATTGAAAAAAACATAAATTGAAATTAAATGCATTAATGTATTTGCAGGCATTACATTTTTGCCTAAATTATATCAATCATATTGACAGCACTGGAAAATTAGGCTTTCAAATCAAATTTTGGACTTTTCCGTTCCGTTTCTGTTCTAAGGAAATTATAGTATACCGTCTACGTCTACATTCTGTTGGTTGATTTGATAAGCTTGTGCAGAAACTATAGATTGCTGATACTAACTAAAAACTGCATTAGGATTTAAAAAGCATTGCTGTTATGTCTGCGAAAATATGTTACTGCATTAATTTATTGTAAACCCATCTGTTTGCCTGACCAGTCCATAATCGTGCCTGCCTAATTATTATGCATGAACTAACTTGTAGTCATTGATTGGGTTTGATCAGGGGAGAACTGCAGTGAAAATTGGAGTAACTGTGGAAAAATGTGAGAAATGCACATGCTTCCTTTTTGTGTTAGAGCATATACAAGTATTTGTATGCTAAAAGTGGCAGAAAAAAAGAAACCTACAGCAAGAACATGAACCTTCACTATAATGTTTACAAGGAACAACATAAACATACCTGTAATAAAGTTGTTGTTATTATTAGAAAGCTGTCTTTTTGATGTCTGTAAGGTCATTGTTTTTTGTGCCAGTTTATTACCAAGCCAAATAAAATTGTTGACAAGTAACACCAAGCTCCAAGGCCAGTAAACACCAAGGTAAAAATAAATAAGCAGGGGAAGAAAACACACAGGCAGCACAGTGGTTATTATTGCTGCCTTACAGCACTGGGGCTCTGGGTTCAGTTCTGGACCTGGGGTGCTACCTGCATGGATTTTATATGTTCTCCCAGTGTTTACATGGATTTTCACCCATAGTCAAAAGACATGTTAATTGGCTTAAGGCCCTAGTGTGAGTGTGTGGTTGTCTGTGTTTGTCTGTGCCTGCCCTTTGATGGATTGGCATCCCTTTCAGGGTATTTCTTGCCTTGCGACTGTTGCTTGTCAGGATAGGTACCTGCTCTACCACCCTGTATTGGATAAAGTGGTTAGAAAATGGATGGTGATGGATAAAACACTCTGTTAAACTGAAATTAAATGGGTACATCGGGTAAAAAGCACATGCAGTGCACACCTTTAAACATTTTTTAAAAATTGTCAGCAATACAAGTTAGAATTTACTTTGTAGTTTATATATGAAAAATGGAAAACAAAATCAGCCTTCAAATCCAAACATTTATATTATGTGTTTGAGTACATCATACTTCATTTATATTGAGTTGGTTAAAATAGCAATATACAGTGGATTAGGACTAAATAATCAATTTTTCATTTAGCTGTATTAATGTGGAAATTCAGAATTTACGATCAAACAAGAATTCCAGTTCAAAATGAAATCACACCAAATTACATTATTGTAGTAGATTTTCTGCTTCAGCATATACAGCATAGTAACTCTTGTGCACTGTAAATTAATCAGGCTTCTCATGACATATAGTGGATGTTAAGGTTCTACTGTTCTAGTATATGGAAATCTATTGTGCTCCAAGTCATCTAAACACTAGAGGATATACATTGTGCTTACATTGGCTCAATATGTGTAAAAACTAATCTTTGGATTCAATTGGGTATTTCTGAAAATTACACATAAATAAAATTATATTTTTTCACCAATAGGTACTTATGTTTTTATGTTTGTGAACCCAGTAGACTTTGCTCTGTGGTAAAGATACAAGTATAGATTGATCTTCTCCTCTTCTATAAACATTCACTATTTAATACCCAGAAATCAACAAGGCATGTTATTTGGAAATAAAAAAAAGGTTCTTAAGAGGGTTCTTTTGTCTCTGTTTTAGTGCAAACAATAATAATGATGTTAAATATATTTAAAGAATTCTACTTTATTTTGTTACTTTCATATTTTGAAGTGTGCATTTTTAGCACGTGCAGTCATTTGCTCTCATGGTTTGGAGACAAAACAGACCACTCTAAGCAGTCATTAGAGCAAGTTTACAAGATATGAGCTGAGACAGAATGAGAACCTGGGCTGAGAGAAAGAAGGGTCATACAGTGTATCGTCAGATTGTGGCACAATGAAAGATAAGCTTGCTTGCTTTGGCTTACTTGAAAACAGCTTCTTTTTTAGATATAGTCAAAGAATTTTGCAGCTCACATGACCTTGAGGTTGCTGTCAGTGCAAATGGTGGAAGCATGGAGATGTACTGTATGTGGCACACTACATTGCCCACTCATGGCAAATTAGTCAAAGCTCTATTATAACAGCTCGAGTTTTGTTGTAATGTTTGTAAATCCTACTTTTGTGTTATTGTCTGCCTGCTCTTCTCTTTTTATTGAGTACATGCTGCATTTATGCGATACATATACATATGCAATATACAAAGCAGTGGTAGTATGTTGACTAAATAACTTTAATGTAATGATTTTATGTCATTACAACGCATTCATCAAACAACAAATAAAATATGAGGTAACTGTGATTGTTGAAATATTAATAACTGGTTAATATTGAGCATTGATATTTAAAGTAAGACGACCAATAGAATCCTTGCCTGTTTGATATGTGTGTGGCTATTATAAATGGCTATTTTTAATGCATGCTTATATAAGCAGATGTATGAAGTCATTTGCAATGAGGGGTCTAGGTAACCCAGCCTTCTGGTGAATCTCAGTATGTTCTTACTGCTCATGAGATAGCGGAAAACACATTCCCCTTCATGTCCACTGACGCTTCAGTAACCTTATGTCACCTCTTATAGCTGACTAGTTTAAACCTATGGTGACGGTGAAATTCCTCTGAAAGGAAATAAGTGGCTGTAAAACAGTTTCAGTATCTGCCAGCAGTAACAAGGCTGATATAGTCCACATTTTCCTTGTGAAGTCAGAGAGGATTATACAGTTGTGACTTGCAAGCACAACCATTTTGAAGAAATCCTCATCTTTCAATCTCTCCTTTATCTGAAGGATATCTTTAATATGCATCTTAAAGAAACATGAAAATGTCAAAAATAATAATTTTCTTATCCTTTTTTTTCTTCATCATAGCCACAGGGGGTGTCCAAAGACTTTGTGATTGAATTAAGACTGAATGACGTATCTGTTAAAGTTGTCTATCAAGCTATTAGATCGAATACACTAGCATTTCCAAAGGAGCAATCTTAACTGACTGAGATCTTCTAAAGTTTTCTTTTGTATGTCCCTTAACTAAATATGGAAAGATTATCAGATTTAATTTCTTTAACATAGCTCCCCTTTAGTCAATTCTTTATCCTCTAATCCAGTATTCCCATAATCAAATTAATAAATTGTTTACTCTGATTTTTACTAATGTAAATAAGAGTCATGTCCTGCATCAAATTATTCAACTTTAGTTAATTTTTATAACACCAAGGGTTCAGGGGTCATATTTACAATGAAAAAAGGAAACTGGCCTTTATCGAGAGCACTAATTTTCCTTGCACCAAATTGCCTATGCAGTAACACATCAGAGAAATCAAACATTGCTGTAACAGAATTCTCAAAGATCCTTGTTCCTTCTGTTCTAAAATCTCTTTAGGTCATGAAAGTAATATCACATCATCTTGACTAACTTACACTAACTTGACACATGCTTAGGACATAAAGCAGGAAAATGTTCATTCCTAAGGAACATGTATTGTCTTCCCCTCCACATAGAACTCTGACCCTAACTTCTGTACCGCTTTAAATACCCTGAGAGTCTGTGTTTAAATACAGTTGTCTTGGATGATTATGTACTCAGGTGTTTGGTCTCTTAAGACCATCTGCTGTTGTTTCCTAGTATAGCACAATTTGTATATAGAATGCTACACTTCAAACATGCATGATAATAATGCTCTGAGGAGAAAGCTCAGAATATTCTATTCTGTTAATTCGAATCTGCACAGCTTTAGATGTCTTTCCATGATTTGTTTTACTTTAAGTTGAGGCTTTAAGAGCAGAAATATCTTGCTTTAATATCTATATCTCCTCTTTTAAAACTAATGACATGTTAGTGCTTGATTGAGAATCTACACAGCATTCTCAAAGCAGAACCTTGTTTTCTAAAATTGAAAATGGTTTTGTTTAAACATAACAAATTATCTTTTAATTTGTAGTTATTTTATAGCAGCCTCTGGTCCAGCTGTCCAGCTGAGGAGCTAGTTCTGGAGCATTCTGTGAAGACTTCACTTACTAATGATTATCAATGGAATATGTGGGTTGTTTGATGGATTGATGTTTCATTTTTTGTATTAGTTGTCTAAACATAAATCTAAGGGGAAGACGTTATATATAAATGTTGTTTTCCAAAAATATTTTAAACTGTCCTTACAATGACCCATGGAGTCAATAAGTTGCAAAAAGATCATATATATTCTCACAATAGAAATCCTACCTTGTATGCAGGACATTATACAATAACATGACCATGTGGTTCTCTGCATGTTATTTTACAACAATATTTTAAAATATCTTGAGAAATTTGCCTAGGTACAATAATTGTGCTAACTTTAAATAGATGACATCGATACCAGAAATCAAGCACAAAGTAAGTGAATCAAAAGAGGAAAATACACAGTCGAAGCCTGGCAGTGTAGATTGTCTTTCCAAGTGTGGAAATGAACATAATTTACTAACCCTTTTCCTTAGCTGGAATCAGTATAGCTTTATGCTTCTGGAAGAACATATTAATCATTATATGCTGAAAAATCAACAAAAACGACAATGTTTTGTTTTTGGAGCCATCTTCAGGTATAAAGGGAAAAAAAGTAGGAAAAGGTATACTTTTCAGTGTTGGATCCACCTTTATATATTTCTTTGTAACCCATTCGCGGATGTGGATCCCCAGTTGAATCTCTTTACACTGAATTGGTATACCCTTGTTTGTAAGCAGCAAGGGTTAGAAACGACTTTAAAAAGGGTAGAGAATTCTTTAAAATGAATTATGATTTGTGATTGTTTGTTAGAGATACTGACTCAGGTCAGACCTATATAATTTTATGTTTAACATATAAAATTAGAAGTATCAGACACTGAATTGGGAAACTGTCAGGATTCAAACCTAAAGAACTACTATGCCATCTTACATAGGATTGGTAGTGTCAGAAATTGAACTGGGAGTATTGACTTGATTTAAGCCTGAAGAACAGATTTGGTTTCTTTATAGAAGGGACTAATGGCAAAAGATCCTGAGTTGGGTCACTGAGGTGAGTCTGGAGTGAAGAGCCACGCAGTAAGACAACAAGATCCTGTTATGGATCTAGCACTTTGGCATTCAGGAAAATTTACAGTGTGTTTGGAATGAGAACTGTGTAATACATGGTAAACAGAAAATGCAAATAAGGCTTGGATGCTTAAACTGCAGTAATATAATTAGTGGAGTACCTTAGGGATCTGTACTGTAATCACTGCTCTTCCTAATTTCCTAATTTATAACAATGATCTCGATTCTGGCATAGTTAGTAAACATGTCAAACTCGCAGAGGATACCAAAATATATGAGGCCAGGCACATACAGTAGGGTCTTGCCATTTGTGAATTTAATATTCACAAATTTGCTTATTCATAATTAAGTCTGGCCGATGGAGTCTTGAATGGAAGAAGCAGAGTGGGATCAAATCGAGCCGAACGTTGTAAAGCACAACTTTCAAATTAGCTGTGCAACAGCCGAGTATCGTGAGACAAATCTAGCTGGTGAGTGAGCCTCTCCCTGCCCCCTGCCTAAGTACCCACTACCCAGCACCAGTATCTCAACGTGCTCTTGTTTTTTGTGTTGTACTGAATGCTTTCAGTTCTGTCAGCCACGTTGGGAATGACAGGCTCCCTGACAGTTTTATTGCCTTTTCAGTACAGTGGGGCGTACTAATTACAGAGGCAGAGAGAGAAAGCGCAGATATCTACTGGAAGGAGACATAAAACTGAAAGTGCAGAGTATTAGACAGGTATCAAAAACATAAACTATAGATTTGAAATGGGAAACACTGTGCTTCAAGATGTTAGTTGAGGCAGACTGAGGTGTTTATGTTGACACATCATTTACATGTTCTAGACAATGTCCCCAGAAGAGCCCAGTGCTGTACTCTCATTTGTAACCTTTTTATTTAAAAAAAAATATGTCAGGGCTTAACAGAATGTTCTACAATGACAGGCTGCATGAACAGAAACTTTTTAGTGTTAACCAGAGACGACCATGAGTATACCTGACTGAAGCTTTAAAATCCTCAATGGTACTGACAAAGTCAATAGATTTCTTAGGAATCAAGTGAAACACAAACCAGAGGACACTAATTGAAGCTAAGTGCATTTAAATCCAACATGGAATTATTCTACTAAGAATGTCAAAATATTACTACATTTTGTCTATCACAAAAAAGATACCTTGGACAACAAATGATACTGCTTCTGTAATTAAAATGAATTTTCAATTTCAGTAGCAGAATGCTATTTAATAAAGAAATCAATATAAATTTGCCAGTCAAGAAGTACAACTTTCTTATTCTACCTTGAACATTGTGATATGTCTTCAACGCGGATGTGAAGCTAAGCCGTGAATTTAATTACAATCTTACAACTTTCTTATATTCAGGTTGGTAGGACTGACACAAGGTAAAATATTAAATTATACCAGAGAAACAGACTAAGACTGTTTAGACAGTAGAATTTAGATTATGTTCAAGAAAAAGTATGTTAGAATGAAATAACTCAGTTATGTACAAGGCAAGGCTAGGGCACTGGGATTTCATTATTGGTTTAGATTGAAGGGCAACAACAGGACTATAGATGAGATTCAATCAGTCTTATATTTATTAGCTGTTATAAAGCCATCAATACAACAAGAAATCCAGCTATTACAACATTTGCTACGGTCACTGCTAAGACCATACAATAGTTATTGTATTTGTTGTGGATTTAATTATGTTCTGATCAAACATTCAGTAACACATTTAATAGGGCTGTTTTTTACAATGTAATTCAAAATTAAATTAAATAAAAGTATCAATATTATCCTAGTATAACTATATTATCACAATAATATTACAAAATAATTTACATATTTCAGTGAGATAACTAAGTGGAAAATAGCATTCTGTAATAACAAATGTAAGTGTATAATTTTATCTCACAATGTTGTGACAAAAAATCTCCAAACTACAGAGAGGATGTGCAGAGCATTATAAAATACTTCATATACAGAATGTTAGATGGTGCAGTTTTGTAGAAACAGTTCCTTACAATAATGTCTGAATTTTACTTTGGTCAGATGTGTTGTGTGTGATAAATGAGACATATTTTGTGACTATGACTGATATAGTATTGCACAAGATATATATATATAATAGTCATAAAAATTGAATGTGATTTTTTTATTACTTATATCTATTTACCTTTTCAGGAACTTTCCTTTCACAATCTGTTAATATTATTATATATTTAGCAAATATATTAATACAATTAAAATGTTTTACATACATAGAATAGCACTTATTCTGGTAAATTAGTCCCCAATGTTGCCAGGGGTATCTGCTATGTGAAAGTAAATGTAAATGAACATTAAAAGGAAGTATTCAGAATACATTCTGGTGGTCTAGTGATGATTGTACCATGCAACAAACACAGATTATGGCCATTGAAGCATAATCATGTTGCTTTTTAAATTACTTCAGTTTATATTGAAGGCAGGTTAGTTTATTTCAGGGAAGAATATTTCAGTTAAAAAAAGTAATTGATATGAAACAAACATGCCATAGAGAAATGAAAGTGAAATGTTACTAAGATACGTAAAATCTTCAATCAAACAGTCAAATCAAGCAGCCACAATAGAAAAAAACAGAACTATTTAACAGAGGGAGGTGCAGCTGTGATAGTGAAAGCTTAAGGATATTCATTTATCTCTTCATATAGTTTAAGACCTCTCAACCAAGATACAATGAGTTCAATTGTAAAATAACTTGTGTCCTTACCTCTAGGCACCAAAATATTAAATTAAAACAAAACCATTATGCTACAGTTGCAAGAAAAAGTTTGTGAACCCTTTGGAATTACCTGGATTTCTGCATTAATTACTCATAAAATTGAGGTCTGATCTTCAACTAAGTCACAATAATAGACAAACACAATCTGCTTAAACTAATAACACACAATTAATTGTACTTCTTGTCAATGTTGAACACAACATTTAAACATTCACAGTCCAGGCTGGAAAAAGTATGTGAACCCTTGTATTTAGTAACTGGTAGAACCTCCTTTAGCAGCAAAAACCTCCACCAAATGTTTACTATATCAGCTGATGAGACTTGCACAACAGTTAGGAGGAACTTTAGACCATTCCTCCTTACAAAACTGTTTCGGTTCATTAATATTTCTGGGATTCCTTGTATGAACAGCTTTCCGTCATGGTCGTCATCCTTCCTCTAGAGGGCGCTCCTACCTTTCTCGTACTGTTCTTAGTTTCTTTAGTGTTAGTTGCGTTTCTTTCCCTTTCCTTTATTTAAGCTTGGTGTCTTTGTAATTCCGGGTACAGCTTTGGAAGATGGGCGCCTGGAAGCCCGCCTACCACCGGGCTCATGGGGGGGCCTGGTGGCACAGGCGTCATCACAGCATCCTGACCCCTGAGTCCGGGACTCGGAGCCTCTTGCCCTGTTATACTTTTAACCTTTCATGTTCCTGTTTCCAGTCCTCCGTTACTGTTTTTAACTGTCTGCGTCTCCGATGGATCTCCTGGTTTCTGGATTTTGGACTGCGCTTAACTACCTCTTTGGACCTCCTTTAGACTTGTTTGCCTGCACTCCCCCCATGCACTGGATCACCTCAGTCACTGCCCCCTGTCTGTCATCCAGACCTTACCTCGCTGTGCCTTCCCTGACGTCGTTCTCCAGACACTTTCAGATTATACCGTCACGCATAGGGTCGTTTACAACACGATCCACGGGAGTCGGATTCTGCTCTCGTGACACTCTTCAGGTCATGCCACAGCATCTCAACTGGGTTGAGTTGTTGACTCTGACTTGTCCACTCAGAACACAAATTGTCATCCGTTTCAGCCATTCTGTTTCGGGTCATTGTCTTGTTTCATCACCCAGCTTCTAATAAGCTTCAGGTGACGGGACCACTACCCTGAAATTCTCCTGTAAAATTTCTTGATACAATTTTGAATTCATTGTTCCTTCTATGATGGCAAGCTGTCCAGGTCCTGTGGCAGCAAAGCACCCCTAAACCATGATGCTCCCTCCACCGTGCTTCACAGTTGGAATGAGGTTTTGGTGTTGGTGTGCAGTGCTTTTTTTCCTCCAAACATAGCGTTTCATGTTTCTGCCAATGAGTTCAACTTTTGTCTCATCTGCCCACAGAACATTTTCCCAGAAGCGTTGTGGAACATCCAGGTGGTCTTTTGCAAACTTGAGACGTACAGCAATGATTCTTTTGGAGAGCAGTGGTTTCCTCCATGGTGTTCTTCCATTAATACCATTCTTGTTCAATGTTTTTCTTAGATTGGACACATGAACAGAGACTTTGGCAAGTTCAAGAGATTTCTGCTGGGCCTTTGCCGTTACCCTAGGGTTCTTTTTCACCTCCTTCAGCATTGCACGCTGCACTCTTGCCGTGATCTTTGCAGGACACCCACTCTTAGGGAGAGTAGCAACAGTACTGAATTTCCTCCATTTGTAGACAACTTGTCTTACTGTGGATTGATGAACACCCTTGCTTTTGTAGCCTTTTCCAGCTTTATGCATCTCTGCAATTCTTCTTCTAAGGTCCTTTGATATTTCTTCTGATCAGGGCATGGTTCACATGAACAGCTCTTTCTTGAGAAGAGTAGACTCTGTCAAGTCACCAACCTTTGTGTGCCTTTTTTATAGTGCAGTGCACCTCCAACCCACAACTTCAAACTCATTTCATTGATTGAAACACCTGACTCCAATTAGCTTTTGGAGAAGTTATTAGCCTAGAGGTTCACATACTTTTTCCAACCTAGACTGTGAATGTTTAAACGATGTGTTCAGTACAAGTACAATTGTTTGTGTGTTATTAGTTTAAGCAGATTGTGTTTGTCAATTATTGTGACTTAGTTGAAGATCAGACCACATTTTTATGTAATTAATGCAGAAATCCAGGTAATTCCAAAGATTTCACAAACGTTTTCTTGCAAATGTGTGTACAATTAATGTACAGAGCACTTACACATCAAGGTTTAGATGGATGCAATTTAGATATTGTCCTGGAAGGAATGCAACTTTGGAATGTCTGCTTTTCATGTATAGCCTAGTCTAGACAGGACAGGTCAAGGGGTATCAATCTCTAGTGGCAGTTAACTAAAATTCCTTTGTGAAGCTTTGTGTTCTGACTGCTTTTTTGTGTTTGTTGTCCAGATTTTAGTCTTTAAATTGCTAGTTCTAATTTATCTTAATTTAATTTAAACAAACAAGTTGATATCTCTTTCTAGCTAGTCTCTAGATTGACAAATTTCAGTGTGGTCAACTTTGCTTGTCTTTGACTTCCAGTTACCATCTGTTTAATAGGTATTGCTTTTTAAGGAGTTTGAAAATGCTGTAAATATTTAGCTAGAAATGTTAGCTTTGTATGTCTCACGGTTTAGGTGATGCTGTGTACATTTTCATATTCCTCAGAATAAATAGTATATTTTATTATATTTTCCTTATTTTTACAAAAATATTTTGTTGTCTTTGTTTCCTTTCATAATATGGTGTCACATTCATTGCTGTGGTCCTGCTTTAAAGTAAATATTTGGACTGTTACTGTTTAATTTGATTGTTTTGAACTGGTGTGCACTGCTGGGTTAGTTGGTGATAAAGATGACCTAGAGGGAATTCATTAGACTGTAGTCAGGCAATGTAGTCCAATGTGGGGCCGAGAGCCAAAATAATTTCTAATCCAATCTAAATTGTTATTGCCTATTTGAATTAAAATGCAATTTGTTTAATTGTCTTTATAATTAAATGCCATTTCTTTCAAGATAAAACATGACCTCTTTGTGGTGGAGATTGAATCTTAATTATTTCAATAGATTAATTTAGAGTTTAAAGTTTAATGGTTATCAAATGAAGAAAAAGAAAATCAAGTTAAGAACAGTTATATCTCCATTATTACTAAGTCTATGAAAATATTAAAATGGGTGATTTTGTTTGTGAAATCTGTATAAGGCTTTGAATGGTTTATAATATCCTTTCATTGAAATCTCTTTGAAGATAGTAGGCTACACCCCTTAATTCAACTATAGATAAAACAGCAGTCATGTGGTTGGTAATTTTGGACAATATTCACAGTTTCATACTTTCATATGATTTATCTTAGCAATACTGTTTATATAATCATGGTTAAACAAGTGCAATGTTAAGGAAATAATAAAAATTACATATAGTTCATTTGGAATGGAATTATTTGTATACAGTACATCACTTGTGTTTTTAATTGTAAGAGTCCTATAGTGATGAGTAATAACTGAAAAAGGTATTCATGAAAATGTTTTTAAGGAAAGACAGCAAAGATAGATGTGAATTCACAATCCCTTAGACAGCATCTGTAGTTTGAAATCTTTGCTAAGTGGCAGAAAAAGGAGACAGTTATTTGTTTTGCCCATGGGCAGTACATGTGTTGAGATGTGAAGCTACCTGATGATTGCAAGCAGAACTGCTACTCGATACACTTTAGTGAAGGTAATGTCTAAAAGTTTTTACTGACAGAAAAAAATACATTCAGAACATTGTAATAGTGTCTTAATTTGAAACCAAGTCTAATTTTTAGGCACAAAATAAATGTTTTTCTCATACTTGATTAAGGGCAGGAGTTATTAAGCTGAAGTATAATGAATGAGGTTGTATGTCAGGAGTATTATTCTTCAATTGCTTAATGATTTTTATATATTTTAAAGAAAAAAAGTAAAGTCCACACTAGTGGTAAGTGACCTAGAGAACATATAACTCCTCCAAGGATGATGGACTCTCATCCAGTCCATTAAGCTGTGATGGACTGGAGCAGAATACCTCATTCAAGGAAAAATAGCACGGTCTGCAGCAGGGATATGAACTCACAACCTGTAAGCTATGTGTCCAGAGTCTTACCTGCTACACCATACCACTCCCATTTAAGGACAAGGATTTCCTCACATTCCCTCTGTTTTGCTGCCTCTGGGATATAGGTGAATGGGGTTTTGGTGTTTGTACAGTTGGTAAGAAACCTCAACTGAGTGCCAACATGCAGATTCTTTCATTCAAAGGTGTTGAGTGAGAGCACTCTAAAAGAGCATGAATGTGGAATAATGAAGTTAGAGCAGACCATTTAATGGCATTTCTGGATTTCTCCTAGATGAACCAAAATTAGCCAGGTTTCTAAAAACTGAAGAGACATTTGTTTTAGTAAAAGTTAACTATTTCAGTTTCCTTTTGTAAATTTGACTGGCAAAATTTGTGTCTTTTGTTCTACTGGGAAGCAGTTTTGTTAGGGACCAATGTGTTTTTATTATACATCAGTTCAGAAGTTGGCTCTTCTGTGGAGAATTATTTGGTTATTGAAAATAACCCTGTTTTGTCACAAACCTTTGATAGGGATAACAACAACCAAGTTCAATCAGACACGGCTGCCAGTAATTAGTGATCACTCCTTACTCATTTCCTTTCCTAAAACAGTAAATATCATATGTAATTCCTTTTTCTCCCTCATGTACATCTTTTGCATGGACTGTACTATGACCCCACTTCACTATCTAAACTTTGCAATAGATATCCCCGTTTGCTGCTCTGATATATAGCCTGATCTCAGCCAGGAACTGTGAACCTCCACATTCCCCGTGTACCGGCAAGTGTTTCATTTGCTCTCTTGCCATCTCAGTTACTTGCTTTTCAACCGCAGCCAGCCTCATCCATCAAGATTCCATGTCTTTCTGAAGACTGAGATCTGAAGTTCTTGTCCTGTCGTTCTGAAACAGACAGAGTCACAACTCTCCTGCTATTCTCCTTTTACCTATCAGAGGTATATAATAAATCCTGGGCTTCCATTAAACTTCCAGATCTCCCAATGTCATCAGCAATGCTACACCCAAGTCAGGTGCAAAGACAGAGCTGCCAGTGCCTGCTGACCTGCTGAGCCTCTCCTTGTGTTCATCCGACCATTCTGTGAATAAAAAAATGCTGATTGTTTTGCATCTACCTCCTTATATTTACCTCAGTTATTCTTGCATGCATTGCATTCAGTTTCTATGTGTGTACTGTGCATCAAACAACAAGCAGGGAAAAGAAAAGTACAGAATGAAGGAAAAGAAAGACACACCGTTTTCACCTTCTCACAAACCCTTTTAATTGTTAAATTGAAATACACCTAAGAAAGTTTTTACTCTCTCCAAAGTTCATAAGCAAACTGTGGCTATTCAGCATGTTTCCGCATTTGGTGATGCTGTCACTCGGCACACAGCAGGACAGAAAAACATTTAGGTCACTGTCACTACAAATCCCTGGAACATCCATACTGCATTCTTTCTATGTTTGTTTCTTGTTTCAGCATTCTTGCTCGGTCTGTTCCGCTTCTTCTTGTTTTCTTTCTTATGGCTAAATTTGGTCCTTTGAATCTCAAACTCCACGCTGCATTCTTTCCTCCATGTTTTTATTCTTGCCTTTTCTCCTGTGCTCTCTTCTTCCATCTAGTTTGGCCCCGAGTTCATTACTCTCACCTCCCACTGCTACTAATGCCATCTCCTCGTCCTCGGGTTTGTCTGGCATCCTGCTTCCGGCTCAGTCAGCAGTTGTCCTACATCTTGTGTCCCTGTCTTGTTTGTGTCTCTATCCCTTGTGTCCTTTCGACCTTGGACCCGAGTTCATTCCTCCCGTCCTCTCCTGCTATTGATGCAGCTTTTCAGCCCTGGGTCTTTCTAACGTTCTGCCTCCGGCCTGGTCAGCAGTTATGCTACGGATAATATCCATGTCTTATTTGTGTCTGTATCCACAGTGTCCAGTTTGGGCCTGGGTTCATTCTTCTTGTCCTATGCTCCTACTGATGCTACCTTCTCGACCCCAGTTCTGCTTCAATTCACTTAATATTTATATTTCTATCCAGATTTCTCTATCCATGACTGGAACATCGCACAGTTCACAACATGCATCACTTAACAGTTCTCTTATGTTCGTCATGCTTTCCTTTATTCTGTATTGATGGTTTGGGTCCCACTTGGTTCTTTTGGGGTCCTGGCCTCCTCGTCCTGTGGCTGGGAAGTTAGCCCTCAGCCAAGCGGGTTAAGCCAAATTTTCACTAAACACTCCATAATCCTTTCAGGGCACTTTATTCTTGGGTCTTGTTATTCCTAGTGAATAGAGGTTTATGTTGACTTTTAAGTTCATTACAGTAATAAAGGTTAGGACCTAGTAAAAGACATTAGAAATTAGATTGGGCTCTAGAAACTCACCTGTTGTAAATTAGAAATAAAGGAGAAGGTTCTTGGATGTTTGTGTCCTGTAGTTGTACAGTATATTTGTCTAAGAAATAATTGGTTGTTAACGTACTATAATAATTATTATATCTTTTTTCAGCTAATTTATTTCTGCACTATCAAATTGTTCATGGAATATAAAGCTTATGATTTTGGCATGTGATCCCTGACAATGTGGTGTTGGGTTACGTTAATTTTGATATTTTTAAAGTATTGAAGCTGGTGTTAGGACCTGATTTGTAACTTAAAATTTACATCCCCAACATAATAATATTTTAAGACTAACAAGTCTATATTGAAATTACATGTTAGTGCCTTATTTAGAAGTACATTTCTGAAAGTACTGTAATACAACAAAATTTCATCATTTTATTGGTAAATGCCATTCAAATGTACATTTCTGAATTCATGAGAACATATAATAATTCAAATAATAGTACAGAAGTTTAGAGTGATTAAAAACTCTTTCAACTTTAGAAAAGTTTTTGTTCTGTTTATCACAATGTCTGGGAGAATACTCAAGTGGATAATTTGGTTTATGAAATCTTTAGAAGACTTTGATAGTTTAGGTTTCTATTTTAGCAGGAGTCTATTGGAACATCAAAGATTAGATTGCACCACCATATTATCATTTAGATTTCCAGGAATACCTCCCTCAGTGATAATCCAACCCTGCAATTATGTAACACTCCACATTTTATGTAAATGTCAATTATATTAAAGGAGAACTGCAATTGTATTTTTACATTTTGGAGTTATAATGAATCAGCAATGATGAGCATAAATTTGCACTTAATTGGAAATTTGAAAAAAGTTTCAATACCGTGAATTAATTTATTTTGTAAACAAGACTTAGTAACTAGGCTGAGATATTGGGACTACAGTTCCTCGTTAATACCAAAAATATAAGGCTGAAGACCTTAAATGAGATTTATTGTCAAGGAAACAATTAAAAATAATTCTTAAAGGACTGACACATATTTATTTCAACTGGCATCCTCTTCAAAATTGAAGCACGTCATCTTATATTGACTCAAAATATTGGAGTTCAAAATTAATCCAAAAAACACATAAAAAGAAAGCAGATGACTTTAAAACATCACAATAACAGGGGCCATTGAATTAAACCTCCCAGGGGGGTAGTCTGTCAATCAGAAAATATCCAGTAAAAAATAAATACAATTATTTTTAACAGTTTGTTAATTGGCCTTTGGCTAAATGGTTTGTCTCATAAAAATTAAGGGAGATATGTTTTACGAATATAGTTTCCTTTCCTGTTGACTCCTGCATAATATTGACAGAAACTTAGCCTGACGGGGAGAATATTTTAGATATTTGTTTTTGATATAGTAATCTTGTAAATTTGCACACTACATACAGATATACAGTATTATAAATGTATAATACATACAGCATATATTTATTGTACCTTCTCCCTCTACATCCCATTGTTTTGTCATAATCAGTTTAAATTGTCATCATAAGAAATCTGCCAATCTGCTTTAAAAAGCCTTTTAGAAGGTATTTCAGAAAAATGGGGGGGTTTATTATGGTACATCAATAATGTCGATAATTGACTGAGAAATAACAACAGATAACATGAAGATTCCCTTGCTTTTATAGTACATAGTATTTTTTGATGCCAATGGATCCCAAAACATTTTACAGAGAGAAGGAACCCAAATTATCCATCACCACTTCACTCTCAAGAATGGCTGTGTCATAATGACCCAATAGACAGGACATGGGTTCAATTTCTCATCTGAAGGGTAGCACCTCTTACATGGTACATACACATTTTTAGTAAATTCAAGCTCAAGACCCACATTACATAACTGTAATTTATAAGCTCAGCAAATTCTGTTTCATAACAATAAGAGTGTACAATAAAGAGTGCAGATCCAGCCGTTCAAAATGAGCAAGGTATGCTGCGCTAAAACACCGTGGACATTCCGCAACGAACTGCAAAGGAATTTTTTTTATGTAAATATGGTGAAATACCTTGTAATACCACCAGGTGGAGCTGGTCTTAGCTGAGCTTAACATCTCATGTTCACCATTTGGGCTGTTGACAAAAACACCTGGTTTTGAATCCCAGTCAGTGCTGAGGGACAATCTTTTGCCAATTACAGAATTTAAGTTGTATACTGTTTAGACTTTTAATAATTTTAAACTGTGTATTACAGCATGTTAAACACTAAACTGATCAAAAAGTAGGTAGATTTTATAAAAGCAAGATTGCTTAGTTGGACATACAGATGCAGCCATTAAAAATGGGTGAGGTATTTCGCGGCAGACCCCAGTGGGCGTGTCGCGGTATCACGCGGTATCAAGTGGTTAATCGCGCGGCATTTGACGCTCTGCTGGAAACTATCCGGCGTCGCCTTGTAAAACCGCCAGGGGGAGCTTAACCTCTCATGTACAGCATTTGAGCCTTTAATTTTGAACTGTGTATTAAAGCATGTTAATCATCAGTCATTAAAATGTTGGTATATTTTATGTAAGCAAGATTGCTCAGTTGGACAAAAATACACAACCTAACTTTATCAGAAATATTTATGCATCAAAGCCTTTACTGAAGATATTACTAATAGTATTAATAATGGATGACTTTGGACAAGCTGTATACTCAAAGTATAATTTCTTTAGCACATTTGTACAAGCACTTGGAATCTGTCCAAGCCATACTTTGTCAGGCATTTTGTTTTACTTCAACGGGCATAAAAACTTCCTTGCTTTTAACAGGGCGTTTCATAATTTCTAACTACGAAAATGATTTAAAATGCGACACTTATCATTCAACTAGAGCTTAAAATAGCACAAGGATCCTCAAGAGCACAGCAAAGAGTGTATTAAAAGACACTTGTATTTATCAAGGCTTTCTTTTCCGTATACCAGATTTTATGGAACCACTTCAGAGGGGTGTCAGCCAGTCAGATTCCAGGAATCGGCACTTTAAAGGAAAAATACACACCAGTATTCCATTTCTCCCTAACGATTTTAAGCATCGAAGTATTTAACTAGCATGTGAAATAGCGTGTGAAAAAGTGGTAGTTTTAAGCTTTTCTGCTAATATAATATGGAATCGCGTATCTAAAGAATTTAATAACGGTATGATTATATTCGTGTGCTGCGACAGGGCTGTGTAGGGCTGTTTCGCCTGCCTGTTCATGCGAGCTGTCTTGTAGCCTACTGGTCTATGTGTGTGACTAACAACTGGCAGGTTGTGTGTTCGAATCCAGCTGGTGCTGGACTTTTCTTTTAACTAATATTTCTTCGAAAAAATAGAATAGCGATATTATGGCAAATCAATTGACTTTTATATTTCAAAATATCGCAACATGATCGATTCTAAGTCATTTTTGATAACAATGAATAGTCACCTTCTTCCCTTTAAAAGCTAGCAAGACAGGTTTCGATTCACATTAGCTGGCGAGCCTTGTTAAAAAAACTAATGATAATGTAACATGCCACTGTTTGTTCATGAACAAAGTTATACTGAGATTTCCATAGATACGCGATTAAAAAATAAATAAATAAAAATTTGAATCTCCTGCGGAACACATTCCATAAGAATCACCGGTTTTACAGTATATATCGCCTTTAAAGGTGGCTTCACAAAACGCTTTACGGGATAAAAACAACCAGAACAGCAGCAACAACAATATTGTATTTCATTGCACTTACTTATTACCAAGTAATAACTTAACTATACAGTACGTGCAAATGTTACGTATGTTGCTGTCGTGAATGCCTGCGTACCCATAAGTATCTTATTTGCCTTGAGTCCTGTCTACAGTATATCTGTCCCCCTACCCCCCTCTCTCCCTCAATTCAATTCAATTCAAGGTGTTTTATTTGCATGACAGATGGGTACAATTCTTGTTGGGAATGTATACTTTGATATTTACACCCGGTGCGGCACCGAGGGAGCGTCTGCATTTATAACTTAGTTTTTAAAATTAGTCAAGCAATATGAAGCATCTCCTTTTACTTTTAAGTCCCTTAAATACATTGAGCACAGCTTTCTCACCACTTAAGATTGCTTTTCGATACCATCCTTACACAAAGCAGAAACTTTCCGATGACTCACAGTACAAGTGGAAAGATTACAGATTTTAATCGTCTTTAATTTTATTACGTTATACGTTTTAGGAACGTTTCATCTAAACAAACACCACAAAACTATTCTCGATTGTATTTCTGAATGTTATGTTACACCTGCAGTAGTTCACTGTTTTAAATACATTGAATTAAGAAAGTTATGTGTAGCACTTTAGATCTTTTTTTTGAACCAGGGAAAATCTGATCATGTTTCTCTATAACAATAATAAAAAACTTTATTTTACATATCGCCTTTAAAAGTGTTCCGCCGGGGATTCCAAAAAATTATTTTAAATAGGCTGATAAAGCTTAGGCTACTGTAACTGTATTCTAGCCTGTATTACAACAGAACATTGGACAATGCAACGTAAATTGCAAAAATGCACTTGGAATCTGTCCAAGCCCTCCTACAAAAATTATTTAAACTGCAACACTGATCATTCATCTCTAAATAAACTTTATTTTATATTTCGTTTTAAGCGAATAGGTAATTAGATTGCTCATAAACCTAATCGCTTTTTCTACATAAACACAGCGTGATTGCTCTCTGAAAATGCTTTTCCTTTATATTTACAGTAGGTACTGTTAAACCAACAGCGTACTGTTAAACCAACGCATTAGCATGTTAAAGCGATTCTATTGAGGGAGTAGCCCAGCTACCACTTAACACTGTACTTCCTACTTTGAATACCTGTGAGACCGGTTTAATTCGTCACAGCCAGCACTCCGGGAGAGAGGGGTTGAGTAGTAGAGGCAGGCGAGATTTCCAGTGAAAGACACCTCCCCCTCAAAAACCCAGTAAGCAGTAATGCTTTAAGTTGAAAATCGAGGTAGATTTTGAGGATGATAAAGAGGGTAAACTGGGATGGGAGGAGGGTTTGGTTTTGCATAAGGGGCAGAAGATTTCCCTTGTAAGGATGGTATCAAAAGCAATCTTAAGTGGTGAGAAAGCTGTGCTCAATGTATTTAAGGGACTTAAAAGTAAAAGGAGATGCTTCATATTGCTTGACTAATTTTAAAAACTAAGTTATAAATGCAGACGCTTCCTTGGTGCGCTGATCTGGTATGCCGGCTCTTACACAGTGCCTGTCGGCAGTAAGCGTTACAATATACATACCCTACACTGCTTGTACCCATCTGTCATGCAAATAAAACACCTTGAATTTAATTGAATTCACACGCGTTGCAGTATGCTCCTATTCTTTTTATGCTCAGCTACTAAGATTTCCCTTCAGTGGTAAAATTAGATATGAATATTCAATACTTAAACGGGCACAGTTAAGACATTAAATATACATATACATACTGTATACAGTACAGTTTGCATATGGTAATATGTTTATGTTCCTAAATCAATCTCGTTTATGAGCATGTGAAAGGCATGGTGAATCACATGGTGTTACTTTTACAAAGACGGTCAATGAAAAAAAGAATGTTGACCAGGGCAATACTTTGAGTTTACACTTACAGCTTGTCCAAGGTAATTCATTATTAATACTATTAGTAATATGAAGACAGTACGTACAGTTATAATTCAAACGGAATTAAAAACTACACATCCCAGTTACCATGGTGGTGCTTGTGATCATTGCGTTTAACCAACGAAACAGGGTGAAAAATCAGTCACATGACTTTGGGGCAGAGTTTCGAAAGCTTAAACTATCAGCAACAAAGCGAAATTTACACGATAGGCTACCAAACTGTCAGTTACACGACTTTTAAGTCCCTTAAATACATTGAGCACAGCGTTCTCACCACTTAAGATTGCTTTTGATACCATCCTTACAAGGGAAACACACTCCATAGGAATCAGCGCTTTTATACAGTATATCGCCTTTAAACACATATATTTAAACACGTGTTTATGATTTAAATCAATTTGTAACGCATAGGTGACTATTCATTGTTATTAAAAAGACTTAAATTCGATCATGTCGTGATATTTAGAAATATAAATTTGTTTGGTGCGAGTGAGGTTTTATTTAATCTCTGACCAAGGGAAACGTTTAATTTTTTCAAAGAAATGTTTGTTAAAAACTAAAGTCATAGTTCCATGGGATTCAATCACAGACCATGTGACATGGGAGTCAGGAAACTAACACACAGCGCCACCAGATTTAATAACGCAATAAAAACGCTATAAAATAATGTGACTAGGCACAGAAAAAGTTTACAGCACAGTACAATAATAAATGCTGACCATGACTTTAGAAGCATAAATTACCTTACACTCAATTTAAACACAAGCTGTCTCTATAAAAATTTACTCTGTTGCACACACACACACACACAATAGAAGCAGGAACCGCTCTCAGAAAGGAAGAAGGTGACTATTCATTGTTATCAAAAATGACTTAGAATCGATCATGTTGCGATATTTTGAAATATAAAAGTCAATTGATTGTCCATAATATCGCTATTCTATTTTTTCGAAGAAATGTTAGTTAAAAGAAAAGTCCAGCACCAGCTGGATTCAAACACACAACCTGCCAGTTGTTAGTCAGGCATGTAGACCAGTAGGCTACAAGACAACTTGCATTCACAGGGAGGCGAAACAGCCCTACACAGCCCTGTCGCAGTACACAAATATAATCATACCGTTATTAAATTCTTTAGATACGCAATTCCATATTATATTCCCTTTTAATCAAATTCTAAAAGTATGCTTGTTGACTCCGGTATCACGTTAGTTAAAGACTTCGAAGCTTAAAATGTTTAGGGAGAAATGGAATACTGGTGTGTATTTTTTTCTTTAAAGTACCAAGACCAGCTATATACTATATGGTTACGTTCCAAAATTAATATCGTTTATGGCCTTCACACGCGTTACAGTATGCTCCTATTCTTTTTATGCTCAGCTACTAAGATTTCCCTTCAGTGGTAAAATTCAATATCTACAACGGGCACAGTAAAGACGTTTACAGTAAGTCTTTCTACGACAGACCAACGGACCACGAGTGCCCCTGTCGGTCAACCAATCACGAATCACGTCATCTTGCGTCATGATACGCGATACCGCAGCCAATTACCTGCGGTACGTGTCTGTACCGTGCACTTTGAATGGCTGCATCTGTAAGTACACAATCTTCCACCTTCTTCATACTGTGTATTTTAATTATGCATAAATATTTTATACATCAAAGTCTTTAACTTGGTAACTTACATTGGGTTTTGGTTTTAACATGCTTGTTCTAACATTATAAATCCTATATACTGTACTTCATAAAAAGTTATAACAGTTTATCCTTTTCTAAGTTTATGTGGTAAGAACACCACTTGCTGTTATTGTAAAAAAAAACTTGTACTGATTTAATACCTCTTGATAGTAATATTAATATGGAGTCATGTAACTAAGCAGCTAAAATATCACAAGGGAACATTTTGGAAACATTTGACTGTTTTTTTTTTAATATATATATATATTATTGCCCTTATAGTGGTAATAGGCAATGGACTGTCATGTAGTGTGCTGCACCCAGGCGGCTCAAAGCCCGATCAGAGAATTACTTTTTTTTCTTACATAGCCAAATATATAAAAATAGTCCACTATTATAGGTTGTTGTTGGCTACGGCGTGAGTTTATAAATCTGGATGAATTATTATAAGTGATGGTTTCGTGATTTGGGATTTCTTCACGGAATGCTTTCAGTTTAGGGAGGGAAAAGGGTTATTTTTACATGTTGTGTACCTCCTCTTCTTATATTTGTAAAAACATTCCAATTTAACATTCAAATTTAAATGCAATATGGAATATATTATTAATAATATTGTATTATCAATAATAACAGAGGTTTTGCCGGCTGGGCAAAGTAAACCTTTTTCAGCCCAGGCAGCCACCATCCCTGTTGTGGTGAGGGCTGTACTGTCACCACGCTGCAACCGGTTCATACCATCTGTATGCCTGCTGTTTGTTACAATATAAATAATGAAGGACCATGAATGAGCTGTAAACTGAAGAATTACAGAGTTATAGTACCCTGACTTTCTTATTTAGATGTATATAAATATTGAACTAAGTGTGACATAACATTCAGAAATACAATCAAAAATAGTCTATGATATTTGTGTAGATTAAACGTTTCTAAAATGTAAAAAACAATTTAAAACGATTAAAATGTATTTCCATGTGTAATGACATTAGAAAGCACAATAAGCCCCTGCTTTGTTTAACAATGGTTTCAAATATAAAACTAACTGGTGAGAAAACTATGTTAAAAGATTTCAAGTTAAAAGAAATGATTTACATTCCATTATTAAGTTCTAAAGACAGACACGCTCAGTGCCGTAAACACTGCAAGCTGCAAAACTATCTCCTTACAGTGCTGCCTCTTCTCTGACTGAGCTCAGTGGGCAGTGTGCTATTTTCTCAGCCAACTGCAGTTTTGCTTCACACCACGGGAAGACAGGAGAATGTGATTGTACTGTCTCTGTATGAAATGCATGTTGCATTTACAAAATTGTGTGTTTAAAAAAGTGTTTAAAATGTTTAATTTAAAAGTAAAAAAATTACAGCTTAGACAAAGATTCTAGGCTGATCAAAAGGAAGAAAAATCACCTGTTTTTAACGGATTATGTGTTTTTAACATAAACCTGTTTTTTATGGGTTTTAAAATCATGCAATGTCTATTTAGGCAGACATTTTATTGTTTCTTATTTCTGATTTTCTTTAAAATTAAAAGAATCAGTTGCCCATCGTGCCATACAATATTATGTTAAATTTTTGTTTTTGACTACTGGTGCATAAAAATATAGCATAATGCCTTCTTGCATTTTGAAGTCGCTTATACCTTGGATCCACTTTATTCAAACTAAGGTTTCTAAAAACGCAACCAGGTACTAGATATTGTTTAAATAAGAAGACAGATTGTGATCTTTAAAATGTCTGTGGTTTGAAGGCTCTGTGTCATTTGTTCACAAGGTTATTGACATTTGAAACATAATTTCTCTTAAATAGGCGTTTTAATAAGCGAAGGTTATGAAAACTGAAGAAAAAAATGACTCTGAAAAAGATACAAGAAGCTTGAAATTACCATGATTAAACTAATACTGTTAATAATGACCAGACACATTATTGTAGTTTCAGTGTAATTTTTAATATTTTGTATTATGTTAATCACGATTCTAATTACAATATATATGATTTTCTTTTAAGGCTAGTTGTAAAGGAGTCTGTTAAATTGCTTCGCTGAATAAAGGTTTTGAATTGAATTGAGTAGAGTTAAACAGGTTGAACTGTTTTTTACTCTAACTGTTGAAAGTATTCACGTTTGCTAGTTCACGTTTTTATTTAATTATTAATATCACTTAACATTGAATATGTTATAATATATAAAAAAACAAAAAATATTAATATAGTGTACCTAATATTTACTATTTTATTTTTAAAAAAGTATTTGTTAGAAGAAAAACTTGTGCCCTAAGAGGGTATTGAACTCAGATTACCTAGACAGAACCCCTATTGACAAACACACTGTACCAACTGGCTCCTTAGAAACAGAGCTGAGACAAACAGCTTAAAAATGTTTCGAAAGTAATCATACGTGAATGGCTCAAATTAAAAATAAAACACGTTTACATAGAAAGTGGATTACAGTAATACTACAGGCTATATAAATACATATATTTAGATCCTTAAATTATCATCATTATCAATTGCTTTAGTTAAGCGATTCCATATTATATTCCCTATTAAGTTTATTCTAAAAAGTATGAGGTTTTTTACTGCGATAAGGAGTGCAAGTATTCATAGAAAAGGTTAAAAGATACAGCTTTTTATAAAGTGTATAAACTTGATATAGTCAGAATGAGCACATCAAAACTTTTCCAAAATAACCACAGTGACCGAGTGAAAGACTTTGATGCATAAACTTTTTATGAAGAAAGTGGAATACTGTTGTTTATTTTCTATTTAAACTACCACTACCAGCAGTATATAGTTTGTATAATATATTTAAGTATATTAAATTAATATTGTTTATAAGTTCAGAGACATTATGCTCCTCTTATTTTTATGCTCAGCTAACAAACTTCCCTTTCTTTGTAAAATTCCATATTAATATTTAATATTAAGTGGATTTAAACATGTACAGTGAAGAGATTAAATGAAGCAACCGTTTCACTAACAAGCAATGCACCACAAGTGCCACCTGTTGATCATTTTGGCCAGCCAATCATGTACAGCGGTATTCTGTGCTGATATGCAGATAATTTCATGCAGTATGGAGTTTTACAGCGCATTTTGAATGGCTGCATCTGTATACATTAACAGAATTTCTGAAACATCAAGGTGCTTTTTGTACCAAATTTGTATGATATCTCTTCTATTGCCCAAAGTGGTATTTATATTCATATTGTCTTTCAATGTTTCAATGAAATGTTTCCTCAGTGTATGATGAGTCCCACAATAGTTGTGTCGTCAAAACATTTTACAATAATAGTGTCAGAGCTAGAACTCCCAAAATCATCCTTAAACATTATCTTTCCATCCTCAGGGAAAGTATTGATCCCTGAGGAGCTCCTGTGGAATTGAACTTAACCTTAGAGTTAATTAAATTTTAACCTTTCCATTAAAATGCACAGACTGGGGGGTCCATTTGTCAAACAGGATATGATCCAGAGGATCAAATTAAGGCTTCCTACCCATTAGACAAGTCAGGACTGTGTTAAAGGTATTGCATTTCTTTGATGTAAATACAATAAATGAAGTAAGGTAAGAACTTTATTTTCTACACCTTCAATTTCTTATTCTTATCTGACAACAGAAGGGGTGAACAAATTCTCAACCTGTAATTCTAGGTAATGAAGATTAAAACATTTTATCCAGAATGCTGATAAGAGGGTAAGAACAGTTCCAAATAAGATGAAGCCATTTGGCCTATCTAACCCAGGTGGTAGTAAAAACTGATCCAATGATCACATCCAGCCAAATGTATTTTTGAAATAATGCCTTTAATGTGTTATATTTCATGGTATGAAAAATTAATATAATGATGTCTTTGTATGATTTTTGCAGACACATGAGTGTAATATATAATATAATAATAGTATATGTTATTTAACTTGACTACAGTAGCTTATCCTACTTGGGAAAAACCTGGGAAGCTGAGCTTTATAAATGCATATAAATTATCTAAAAAATATCATACTGTCAGAATCTTAGAGTTGGAGTAGATAATACTCTGTAATTATTCTGAGACAGCAATTTCTAATCCTATGTCACTCGAAGATTACAAGGCTTTTATTGATATTCAAGTTGAGTCAGACTTCCTTGGCCTTAACATATCTGGTTTAATTATGGATCTGCATGTATTTATTTCTAATCCATTCCACTGTTATAATTCCACATATCAATCAGACTGGTTCTAACATGTTATCAAAACCAAGTATCAAGCATAAGACACAAAGCAATAATCACAATCTTTGTGTCATTTCACAAAATTGTATTTCTAAAAGGGAAATTAAAGGGGACATAAAATACATCACCTCCTTCAGTTGAGAACAAAATATGTATTGTCAATGACATGTCCCATCTCCCACTTGCTATAGCAAATCCCATAACTGTAGTATGATATATATTCAGAAAGCTCTGAGTCTAATAGCTACAGTAACTACTTGAACTTCGTGAACTTCTCCTTACAAATGAATACAACAAAAACAAGCAAACTAAACAACCAAATGACAGAAGGAAAAGAAAACCTCTATGTACGTCTCTTAACTTCTAAAAATGAACAGACAAAACCTAAGCAGGAAAGAAACTCTGCTGTCCTTTTTAAAAATGCTTCTGATGAAAAAAGTTTGGATTTGGGCAAATATATCCAACTTTTCATTATCAGCCTGCTGTTTTATCTTCCCCTGCTCAAGTGCTGTTCTCTTTGTTTCTCTCACACACCTGAAGAAGGCTCCACAGCCCATACATAGTGTTTCTTTTCTTCTCTTTTCAGCATGGAGTAACCCTTTAATTGTTCCTTCAGAAATAAATGCCTAAAAATACTCTCCAATTACGACTTGTGGCACAGACAGGTTAAAGAAGGTTAAATTCATATGATATCTATGGTCTGTAATTGCCAATCAATAACCCATTAATTTCTAAGCGATGTGAAAGGAGGTACTACAATTCATGCATATTGATGTTTTTGTTTCTGTTGTACAATACAAAAGCAAGATGAAACTGCACACAAGTACTGAATAGTCAAACTGTTAAAACTCTGAAGTCACGGTTTAGTATTTATTATATTCCTGAAAATGTTTCAGTAAAAAAAGGTCTAGACTTGTTGTTAAAGTGTATGGTTTTAATTACAACATATTTTGACTAGAGGACATTTGTACGGTACTTCCTTTGTATTCAATTTTTGGGGAGGAAAAGGGAAGTGGTATCTAAATTACAGGATATACTGTAAGAAAGGTTTCAAGCAAGATAAGACCATTTGTTCAATCTAGTTTTTTAGGTTCCTGATACCTAATTGAAGGCTTCAACAGCATGGGTGGATAAGGTATCATTTTCCCACATCCCTTTGTGTAATGATGTGCTGCATGTTCTCGGTCTCAAAATGCATTTCCCTTTAATTTCCAGTGTTGTCTTGTTGGTGTTTGACTGGTGTCCTTGAAGATGTTCATATTTTTTTTATCTTGTCAGTATTATTCTTGATTTTGAATATTTAAATACATTTCCCATGCAGATTTCTCTGGTCAAGATGAGCCTGTGAATGTAAGAGATTCAAATACTGTACACTTAGAAGAATTCCTCTTTGCGATATTTTGGACTGATTCCACAGCTGTAAATCAAAGACAAAAATGTTTCCATTATATATTTTCAATTAAGTCTTATATATTTGCATTTTTAATGTGACAACACTTGATTCCTGTTTAACACTTTGGATGAATCTTAATATTTTGCATTACTTTTTAAATCCATCACCAAATTATATCAAGAAGAAAAATTATTTGCCAAAATAAATCCCGAAAAACTGTTTCTTGTTCATTTACAAATTTTACTTCATTAAAGACTGCTTAGATCATTGAAACAAAGTAGAGTTACAGTAATTTTGAATTACTCATGCAATCCTGATTCAGTGAAAAAGTAAAGTAGCCCCAATCAATGGGACGTTACAAAATGGCAGAATTTACAGCAAAGCATATTACCAATATGCTAAGAAGAATGATGCCATATCTCTGCCTTCTCTCTTGAGGCAATATGGGCTAGCTCACATTCTCTCTTCTTCTTTCATTGATAGACCCACATAGTCAATGTAAAGCAACCCAAAGAGCTTGGTAGCTACAGTATTGCTTTAGCCCAACACTTCAGAGCCAAGTAGTCAGTCTGTCAGTATGGTGTATTGCATGAATCCTATCCACATAAGAGTGCAGAGCCTAATTAAAAAATGTTATGGACCTCATCTAAGGTTAAGGGAGGGTGGCAGAACGCCATCAGCCTCCACACCTTGTTAATTTGGAAGGGGAGACTACCTTCTGAAGGAATTCCTGGTTGGGGAATTCACAGTTCTAGACAGAGAAAAGCAGACATACACTGCACTCAAGAGGAAAGTTTCTATCATGTTCTATAAATGCAAGCAAAAGTGAAAGGTCGTTGTTACAGACAGAAGCTTGAACAGTAAAAGAGTAAATGTGTTGAGCATTACATGGAGGAATCAGACAGGTAAGGTGGTTGATCTAAGGGAAAGAGGGTGTTTTGTGTCTTCAAGGAGCTGCACATCCAGAAAATGGACTTCAGAGGATTGCTCTAGATAATATTCATTGCACAGAGGAAGACCTTGGAAGGTCCCTCCACCAATAATCATGCCAGTAATTAAAATAATGGAAATTATAATATCTGAATAATAATTTTATGGGGATGCCTTTTTTAAAAATGCCTATTCATTTTGTCCATTTAGCAATAAATCATAAATAATTATAACAGCCTTAGTGAATTTTGGACAATAGCATATACAGTACTGCACCTCTTTTTGTAACACTGATATCTGCTGACCCGTACTCTGTTAGACTTCCAAATTAAACTTTGTGTCCAACACTTCAAGTAAAAAATAACTCCCTTGTGTTTCAGAGGTATTGGATTTTGACTTTTCATATGGGCCTTTTTAATTTGATCAACCTGGTTGCATAGCAACAGGTTCAGATAAAACATATTTTCTTAATTGTTAGGAGTCATCTTCATCTTGTAAACAGTATTTTAATATAAGTTACATTACATAAATATTAAACAGGACCAAAAAGAACACTAGAAAATAAAAAAAACTACCATCATTTTGTAGTAATCCCTAAAAAATGTATCCTACTTTTGAATTAAAAAAGGTAGCAGTTTGATTTGCTGAATTTGGGAAAATAATGCTTATATCTTAGGAGATATGAACATCACACTATTAATCTGAATGTTTAGTTTTAAGATTTAATCAATGTATTAAGGCAATTATTTTTAAACAGCTTCTAGAAAATGATAGAAAAGAAAATAGCAGGGGATACTGTCTTGGAATATTTTGCTGCCTCACACACTACATATAAATATCTCAGAGCACGTAAAGTTCTTCAAAAATGTATACTGGACAAATGATCATGACTGCATCTTTTATGTAATATTTTTAGTAGGAGAATTCACTAGACTTATTGTCACAAACCAACAGCTCGAAAGCACTTAATATTTCAAGACCTGCTAGTGTAGGAATTTGATCGATACTTATGAATCAGCACAATGCCACCTTCACTTTGCCTTCATTCTTCGTAATATGCTAATACCACGACATCATTTAAAGGTTCACTTTATACCTTCGCCCTGGCTTTAATTAGTATTGATACATGAAGACCAGAGAAGAAAAAAAAGCAGAAGATATTTTTTAAATTTGTGGGTCTTTTAAGTACAGTAGGACTGTTTTTTTATTTAAATTATATTAAACAATGAAGAAAATATAATAAGTTGTTAGCAAAACAAAATTGGCATTTAAAATGTGCAATATAATAAAAAAATATAAGTAACCTATGAGTATGCTTTCAGACTCAGTCTATTTTTAAATTGAGTCCTCAACTTTAAATGCACTCCTGCCATGGAATTTAGTTTGGCTTTTTGAAAATTACTTCAATTTTCATTGATGTATTCTCCCAAATACACTTTTCATGTCCAGACTGTATGTATTGTTAGACATTTTCTGTTATTTGGTAGAAAGTTAACATACCCAATATTTTGAGCATTCTCAGTAAACCAGTTAACATTTTGTAAAGAGGATTTTCAGCCTTATGACTTCTCACTGACTGAACTTCAATTTGCAATTCCTAATGTATTCTGAAAAATTAATTGGTTCAATTCATATTCTGCTTTTAGCTCTTCAATGGCTTCTTTGAATCTGTTCTTAACTGCCAGTAAAGCTAACACAAAAATACAGGCTATTAGTCTAAAGCTAATTTCAAAATGTCAGAAATTAACATTTTTTTCGTGCTCATGTTGATTTAAAAAATGACATTTATGAATAATTTACATTCCAGATTCCTTACAAGACTATAATCAGGAAGTTTACACCTAAAAGTCTGTATGCCTAAATCCAGACAAAATTTTTATGTTAAAAACTGGAAATAACATTTTTCTCCTTAGATAAAATAAATAACAGACTAATTTAATGTAATTTAACATTTATCTTTCCTCAATTACACTTAATTTTTATTTTCATCTATGTCATTAGGTCAAAATATTGTTGTTACTTTTTTAAGAGTTTGGCAGTTTTGTAGCACTTTTTATTACTTGTCCCTTCCTCTTTTATAAAGTGTTAACAAGTGTTGTTTACCTATTAGATTAATTAAGGTTTAGAACTAGTTCAACAATATTATTTTAAAATATTATAATATTTTCTTAATAAAATGTTCATTTACGTAAAGTACAGTTCAGAATGTGAATATTCAAAGAACAGCTGCACCTAAATGAACAATTGCATCATCAACACATGAACTTAAATTTTGCAAGTACATAGCTGTAAATTTTTAATTGGCTTTTTTATTTTTAAAATAAAAGTTTGTGTTTTTAACTTTCTTGAACAATGAATAAATAGATACATTTCTTATTTAAGGTAGACTTTATAATTTAATGGAACAAGTAATAGGTTTATTCCATGCTGAAAAAAGAAGAAAGGAAAAACACAACGTTTCGACCAAGGAGCCTGTGAGAGAGACAAGGCAGTAAGTAAAGGTAATGTAGTGGGAGAACAAAGGCTGGGAGGGAGGAGGGGTTAGAGGTGGGAGCAGGGGACAGAAAGAGAGGCCAATCAAGAGGTGTGAAGTCAGGATTGGTGTAGAAAGGTGTGAAATGAAACTTCCAATGAAGGTACTGTCAAAGTTAACCATATTCTGTAATGTACACCTGGAGTCAACATTTAATGGTTCTTATTACTCAAACCTTTTAATAGCTATATAGTATTGTAACACTCTTGGGTTCACGTGGGTACGCGCCCTCGCCACTGCCGCCTCAAGTCGGCCACCCACTGTTGAGGACTCGAACCCAGGCATCCGGCATCACTCAACAGGGACCCAGCCACTTGAGCTAAAGGGAAATCTCCCTTCAGCCTGGCAGCTGCGGTCCCTGCTATTCACAGGGAAGGGCGGTGATGTCACCGCACTGGTAAGGCAGCTCGAACAACCTGTGATAGAGGCCGTGTGCGTTACAGTATATTCCAAAACTGAGACATCTGAAAAGTTGTAAGAAAACCTATTCTACCAGGTAAACTCTCTCAGTTGTGTCATTTAATGTGCAAATAGATGTGTACCTGGAGTCAACATTTAATGGGTCTTGTAACCCAAACCTGACACTCTCCCTTCAATACCATTTTTACAACATATTTCATCTGATTGAAAATTTGCCTAATGAAGATACCTGTAGACTTGCTCAGAAACAACAGTGAAACACAAAACAGAGGACATTAACAGAAACTAAAGTTTCTGTTTTTAAAACTAAGAACAGGAGGCAATCCTTTGTATAGAGGATTGTGGGAATCTGGATCAAGCTGGCCATCCATGTTATTGAAGGTGATACCATTGCTTCTTACAAGAAACATCCAATCGGGTCTTTGGGTTAATTAATTACTAGCAACCAAATAAGGATGTACAGCCTCCTTTTTTGCGAATTTACATTTTAAATGAAATTTATTTGTTATTTAGCATTGTTTTCAAACACTGAACTGGTTCTAAATCCAACTTGTTTTGCTTAAAATTTATTAGCCAGCTCAATGTCTTTTAAATCACCAGATTGGTATTTAAATTTGGTATTAGCCAATTATCAAAGTGATAAATCGGTGTCCTCCTTTTGTTTTGGCAGGGGTTGTGTTGGGAAAATAACTGTACATTTGCTGTTTGAAAATATGCAACTTCTTAAATTTTTTGTCGGGATCATAAAAGATTGGTTGTATTACTGTCCCTCCATGTGTTCTTCAATAGAAAGCTCACGCTATCCATGGGAAGTTTTCATTGAAGGCAGCCATTTTGGGTTCAAGATACTGAACCATAATGACTGCCCAATAATTGAGCCCAAATATTGGCAATGACAATCTAGCTTTATCTTAGCTATATAAACCCTGTTAAGCAAGGCAGTGAGAGTCAATTAAAAGGGTATGGGGAGTTATATTTTCTAGATTCACCTGAAAGATAAACAGCCCACACCAGTTGTGTCTTTAAAATTGATGTGAGCTTTGTCAATAGTGGTCTGGTATTTTAAGACATGCAAATGTGGGGCATAGCCAGTTTTCATGTGTGTTTTTGTTGCTATGTTCCACACTTCCTGACCTTGATTGTTCTCCCTCCCCCATTGGTCCATCATTGCACCATTGTTTCCATATTACATCATCATCAATCAGCTTCTCGGCCAATCAGAACTTAGCTTATTCAGTACAGTATATAACTTGGAGGTTTTCAGAAGGAAGGGGCCTTTCATTTGACTGTGGTCCCACTCGGCTCAGCTTCGGTTTCGTTTCGCTTTTGGTTTTGCTTTGGCTTCGTTTCACTTCGTGTGTGTGTGTTTTCGTATAGCTTCTGCTTTATTGGTTTGTTGGTTTGTGTTCATCTCCTTGTACTTTTGTTTGTTTGTGTTATCCTTTATTTAGCCATTACCTTGCCCTAACGTTATATCAACCTCTGTGTTCTTTTGTACCCTGTTACTTGTGTCTTCTCTCGTTTTCCCTTATTGGTATTCGTAGTTCACTTGTATATTTGTGTGAACTTTTGTGTACAGGGTTAGTTTAGGTTGTTGGGTACATTCTGCACATGTACTGTAGTTTATCTCTGTATTAGTCACACTAGTTCAGTGGGTGAGTGCCGTTTTGTCTTGTATGGTTTTGGGTAGTCAGTGAAGGTTAGCTATGGTATTTGAAGACGCTAAAGACAGAGCGTTTTGGGTTTTCTTTTGTAGTTAGGTTAGCTTTTCTTAGCCAGCTCCATTTTGTTTGTTGTTTTCTTCTCTTTGGCACCACTCCAGTTCCCCCTCCCTGTGTGTTATTGTGTCCTATCACGTACTAGTCACTTCATCACCTTAAAATAATCACTTTTGCACGAACACGTGTTATCACGCTTCCTTCAGTAAGTCCCCCACCAGAACCCACCTGCATCCAAAAACTATCCTAAATGTTGCACCCCTTTACCCCTAGACACTTGGGGTCGTAACAGCCAGGAATTGATTTTTGGTCTAACTGAACGTCCTGCCAGCATAGGGGCACCCCTACAACAATTTGCAATCCAATCCTCATGCAGTATAATCAAACAGCAGGATTAGTGGAACATTATATACATACTGTCTGTCTCTCACACACACATAGGTTAAGCTACAATTACATAGGCTTCCGAATGCTACTGTGCCATGGCAGACACACACACACAAACCCAATCAGTCCCCACCTTTGTTGTGAAGTTTTGGCCTTCTAGACCAGATGCAGGCATTGGGGCTTGGAATTGAATATAGCAACAATCTCATTACTGTCGAGAGAGTCGGCAAGTTCCCATTCAAATGATAGTATAGACAAGTTGTTCAGATGATTTGATGACACTGAGGATTGCAAACACGTCTTGATCTGAATAACAACTGAAAAGAGTCTCTCAACACTGCATGATGTACTTGGAAGCGTGAGTATTACTGTCAATAGTGCGTTAACATTAGGAAAAATATCTGCAGGGCAGTTGTCAAGCACTTTCAAAAAGAGATGAAAACCTTGTCTGTCTTGCTTCAATTTTGTGGTTTATTTGCTGGATAAACACAGTGAATTCTGCGTCCTGGATAGATATTCCATATAGCTGGCATGGGGATTCCAGCAACTCTTCAGTGCAAAAAGTATTGAATCCTGGGAGACAGGCAGCTGCAGCACACATGATACCATTCGTGTCCTCTTCATTCCTGCTGTTTAACTCAGTAATCTGTCTGTCCATAACATCATTCCACATTTGCCTAAGATCTGTGATGCTTTTAATACTAGCAGACTTCCCCAGCATGGAAGTTAACAGAGAATCTTTCTCTTACGTGAGAAAGTAACATCCTCCTTAGTTAATTTGACTACTTTATCAAAGTCACCATCTGAATTATGTCTGAATTTAGCACAGCTAATCTTGAGATCAATGCAGTCTAACACAGTCGGGGTGGAACTCTGCAACCCGTTGGTCGCAAAATCGCTAGTCTCAAAAAGTTCAAAAAAGAAGAAACAAAAACGTCATTGTCTGAATCTGTTGTAATAAAGAATCTGCTTCTAGTTTGGTCTGGCCATTTGATTCTGAGTATTCAGCAAGCACTTCCAATATTGCATCTATCAGTACCAGTACTTTACTGACAGATGCTGATTTTGAACTGATTTTGTCAGTGGATCGCTTCAGCTCAAGGCACTGTCTATTGGGGTGCATCTCTTTCTGAATTTCCATGAAGCGGGAATGCCTTTGGGCCTTTGTCATGAAATTATGTAAGGAGTTTCAAAGAAAGTGTTTACATGTCAAGATACCATGGCTGCAGTGCAGAGAACCAGATTTAGATGGTGAGAACTGCAGTGAATGTAAACATCTTTAGGAAAAGTTTGTTTTAATATCCCGTTTCGAGACATAACCAATACACCATCAAAGCAAAATCCAATGCACAGAGAGGGATCCAGTCCCAGCGGCTCCAAAACCTGTAGTATTTTTTCTGATATTCCATTAGAAGTCATGTGTACTGTCTGTAGAAATCCAACTGCCCTTTCTTTGATTGCACCTGCGTGAAAGTAGCGAATACACACTGAAACACGTTTGTGTTTAGACTTATCTTTATACACATCAGCCAAGATAGCATAAAACATAGAACGTGCTTCATGCAATTCAGCCTCTATTTTCCTTAACAGCAGTGAAGCTGTAGACTCCAGTAGCTTGTTCTGTATCTCTGGGCTCATCAAATTAGCATTTGTAGGAAGCTGTTTGAGCCTATTTTCAATTTCTGGGTCATATTTTGTGATAACTTTGCTTGAACATTTCTATAAAATTCCCTTTGTTATGTGACCTTTCAGTTTCCTTGTGCCCTTAAAGTGGAATACCCTGCTTTGCGGGGTAAGACAATGTCCAAAGCAACTTTCACATGCTGGCGGTTTCTCTATAAATGAAATAGCATCCCCCTCCAGCACTGATTTAGCACTGTCCCACGGCCGCACGGAGCATGGCACACCATGTACTGTGACTCTGACTTGCTATATGAAGTGCTATATGATGCTATTTACTGTTCTCATGTTTTGAACAAGCCTTTCTAAAATATTTCCAATTTTTAAATCATTCTCTACTTAACACTAGCTCAGTATGCATCTCTGGGAAGTGTCTGCAGACATTGCAGTATACTGCATTCTTAGCTATAATGTATTCTAGCCATTTCAATTGTTCATACCACTTTATCAAAAAACGCTGTGCCTTTTGGCTATTGTCGTTGCTGGGAATTATTGCAACTTGGGTTGAGTGGCTGGTTCGTCAATGGCAGACAAATCTGTTGGTGGTCCTGTCACCGTAGACCCGTCTTTTGAGACTGAAGGTAGAGTCGCCTCAGAAAGTATGGCCATAGTGTTAGCCCCCATCATCTCCACAGCTGTAGCATCTCATGTGTCTTATTATTTGTTTTGGGGCTGGTTTTGTCGTCTTTTTGAAAAACGGAGATATATGCATTTGTTTTGACATGTTGGCTAATGAACCAAAAACCTAGCGCTACTATAGATAGGTCTAAGAGTCTCTGACGACAACGATACCCAATTAGGCTACGGCTACGCATGCACCGCCCCACTGCAATTTCATAATTTTCTTATTGGTCACAAAACATACAGCGAGCCAATAGCAAATTAAAATCAAATCACGTTGCAAATCATGTAACACAAACAAGGAAAAAAAATCTTAAATTACTTTGGACTGATTGGGTAGGCATAGGATCAATCAGGGTGACTGTGCCCCTGTATGAAACCTGCTGAGCAAGATTTTTCAAAACTTACAGACTTCGGATATTACTCATATTATAGCTTTCTGCTACCATGGGTCTAGGAGCCGATACAATAAAAAGTGAGGAAATCTATGTGGAAGTTCTTAACTCAACTCGGGAGGGATAATGACAAACAAGCCGATTATACCCAGCTATTCTAAATTATAATCATTACTGATATTTACTATGTATGTCCTCTAGCCAAACGTTTGGTTAAACCAAATATTTTTATACTTAAAATACTCATTCAGAAAACACCTGATGCTTGAAGGTTATTATTTCTAATGAAATCAGTTTGTTAATTTTGTGATGCATTTTCATTTTTTTCTTTTTTTCTTCCTGTTTTTAAAAAAGATAAACTGAGGTATTGTGTGTTCAGACAAGGAGTTGGCCAAGGCCACAAAATTCTTAATCTGTAACCAGATGTAATTTTTTGCAGTGATAGTGGTAGTGCACATTATCCTTATGCTATGTTTAATTTTGTATAATTATCTTCTCATTTGGTCTTGGAGACAGAGCAAATCATATTATTATAGTTTGCATTTCTGCAATTAAAATATGTTTCATATTCTTAACTAATCCTCAATTTATATTCCTCTATAATAACTTGCTTATACCTCTGATATCATGTGTGGTTTGTAGTAATGGCTTTGTGCTCAACGACCTCCATTACAAATTGTGGATGCTTATTTTTTTAGGAGCTGATCATGTATGGAATTACCCCTTGGAAATAACAGCTTATTTTGATGGATTCACACAGGTATAGCAAGGTAAAATCACTGCATGTTTTAAAAACTTCCTAAGCTGAAGTAACGCATAACGCTGGATGTTTCAAAAGGAATAGTTTGATTGTGTTTTCTAGTGTGGACTCCATGCAGATTTTTATATGCTTTGCACCGACATAAAGAAGTGAATATTTTTAATCAATGACCATGCATACATATGTTGTCCCTAACATACAAAAACAGACATTACTATTGATGCAAATGCAGACAATATATATACACTTTGTAGGAATCAATCCATGAACATAAAATTTGTTATTGAAATAGAGTGGTCAAATATTAGTTTTAATTAATGAGGGACATGAGCAGTTAATAGCCTTGACATAATATAAAACAATCTGTTGTCATAATGTTTTTTGGTGTATTGTATATTTTTAAATTGCCATTAACAAGCTTTACATTACACTGAACTGAATCAGAAGCTTTTTAACTCTAATTCTTTGAATGAAGCCTCAGTACTTCCATCTGTTTTGTTGTCAGATCTTGTAATATTTGGGTATTATTTCTCATTCTTGAGCTAAGAGTCTAATTTCAGTGCTGTTTTGCTGTGTTGTCTGGGATGTGATTTATGTAAAGATCAGTAATTATCAAGATTATTTTAACTATTCTACAGAAAAGCTCAAATTTAAAATACATGTATAGTCTGATTAATTGAGTTTGCAATATTATATTAGGGAGGGATAATACAAGACATATTCAGTTTTGCCTTCCCTAATGTAATCATTGTTCACATCATATTCTAAATGTTTAAACAATATAAGTTACCATACAAAAAACATTTCTCCTTCACATTCATCTTTGATATCCCTCCTCCACCCTACAGTATCTCTACTAAGTTACCCCTTGATTCACTCCTCACTCACCTGAGCATCCTGATCATCTCATCCTATGACTAGGAGGCAGGTTGAGCCAAACATTTCTATGACTACTCAAATATTATTAAATGTATTTAATTATTGGTTGTTGTTCTAATAATTCTTTCTTGTGAAATAGTATTTTTGAGGTGTTCTTAGTAAATTTAATAAATTTATTAAAGTGAGTTTTGATCAACCTTTTTATAGTTTATATTACGTTTCTTGAATTTTATGGATCTGAAATGGCTGGCTGGCATTTGTACGTACTTTTACAACTGGACGTTCAATGAAAGAGAGTAAATTATCCTGTTCAAGGTTACAACAGTGCTCCACTCATGCTTTGAACCCAAACTTTCCAGGTATGAGTCCTGATCACTACAGTGTTGCCTATCTTTATTTTTGGCATCATGCTGTCATTTCGTGTTGTTTCCCTTCAGAAACTGGAATCATGATTTCAGCTGAAGTTCTTCCTTAACCTCTAATTGTAGATATCACAGACACAATAAATGTACTTTTTTATTTCAGACACACTCGATTAGAACTGCTACTTTGGTGCTCAAAATTAAAACGAAGCAAATTGAGTATAAAAGATAACCTCTGAATACCTAACTAGATGTAGTTGCAGTTAAGCGAGCTTTCATGTCCCTCTACTAACACTTGTGAGGAGATGCAGTCAGTTGTCAAGGGGGTAAAAGTGAAAAGAAAGGAAATAAAAGCAAAAAAACTATCTCCTCCAGAATGCACCTGATTCTTGGGAGCTCATGTTCAGGGTGGAACCGAGCAACATTGTGTGGCCTAAATAGAAAGGGTAGCCCTGCAAATCCACTATTACGGTACAGTATATGCAGTGACCTTCCAAGAGGAGAGAACTCCCCATTTTCAGAACCAGAATTTTAGAATAATCTGAAAAACGTTTTCTCTTATTTCCTTATTATTTTTGAGAATCATGCATACCATTTGCCACCTAATACATCAATCTATTTTCTAACTGCTTTATCCAATACAATATCATAGTGGAGCCGGAGCCTATCCCGGCAAGCGACAGACTCAAGGCAGGATACACCCTGGATTGGATGCCAGTTCATCACAGGAAACTCACACCACGGCCAGTTTTCCCCATTTGTGTTTGGAGGAAACTGAAGCACCCAGAGGAAACCCATGCGTACACAGGGAGAACAAGCAAACTTCATGCAGATAGCACCCCAGAAATTGTACCCTAGGCCCCAGCACTATGTGGCAGCAATGCTAACCACTGCATCACTATTCAGAACTTCCAACCTAATGAGAGCAAATATTTAATATTTGAATATTAGAATATATAATATAAAATATAATATGCAAATTCCTTAAATTTTTTATAATTTATATAAAGTTTATATATTATATTTTATAAATGATGATGAATACAATATCTATTTTTATTATGGTAAGATAAATACTTGAATAGTGAATCTTTTATATGAATCAGCTTATGATACATGTTATAGTGGTCACTAGGGTTTTGGACATTGAAATTTATTTGCCTGTGTGGTTAATTCTTTGACTTTTAGTGGTACTTTACTAGTCAGTGGGAATCAAAAAGACTTCCAGAAGTTGATATTAGTGTCAAACGGCTTTGTGGAACTATCAAATGGCCAAGTGCGGAGTTTCATTGTAGATGTAGAAGTAATATACAGGCAATTATTTTTCAGATGTAATTTCTAAATGTTGTAAACTCATTGTGCACTTTTTTTAAATTTTTTAAATATAAAAAAGGATTTATATTTCCTAAATTCATTTTAATTGCACACTATCAAGGCTATGAATAAATTTCAAGGTACTTATATTAGAAAAAATGTTAATACCTTTTACTCAAGATAAAATGTAATTTTTTCAGGACTTATCCTTCTATTATTGAGCAATAGCAATAAATATAAAACAGCTGACCACCCAAGTCTCCCAAATATTCAGATGATTTTTACATATCAGAATAATAATATTCTTTCTCATGAACCCCTGGGTCAATAAGTCCCATCTGTGTTCAATAATTTAAAATTTTGAAAATTTAATACAAACTCTCCATAGACAAAGTATATTAAAGAAGATGACTCATTATGCATGAAAAAGGAAGTAGTCTACAGTAAGTAAGTATCTGAAGAAGAAGCTTGGAACTAGCAAATCTGACATAACAATGAGAAATTGCTTAAATAAAGTTTAATGAATGCAGTCATTGTTAAACAAAACAAACAAAAACAGTATTAGAAATAATATTTGATAAGTCATGGGGGATTTATTTTTTTTAAAGCAGTGAAAACAGTATACAACACATTTTACAAAAAAAGACTACAACATTATCAAAGAGATTGCCATCTTAAGGTGAATGAATTATATTCCTACACAGTAGCTATTAAACCACTTAAATATATAATGTCACACCCTCACATTCTGCAGTTGCCATGGGTAACCATAGCATTCCCACGAGCACTTGCATATCCCAAGCTCGTTAGGTCCAGGTCAGGCCACCCATCTGTGCATCTTCTCCCTTTCAGTCGGGGATCCAATCATTCAATCAATCCTCCAATTAGGCACCACATTTAAGTCTAATAAGGGTCCAAAACCCTACTGGATCAGTGCTCTGACATTGAGCTATGTATAGTAGTGCGATTTCCCACTTGCTTTGGAAACCTGCTTCAGTTTTCAGAAATGTCGCTCTTCTTTGCCTAACTGATTTTTATCCGCAGTCAGCACTGCTTCCAATGGCGGGCATTCCCTGTCAGACTCAATGTGCCAGGCTTTCTGACCGCAGCGGTGCATGACAACCAGTCGTGGTCTAACATACAGTAAGGATAATACAAAAATAGACAGAGTGGCAGACAGAAACATTGGCAAAGAAATACACTTGGGAAATGGAATTTAACATCAATAAGTGCAAAGCGATCCACACATACTGTATAGTAGTAACATATACCACACTTGAGGAAGCAACATGTGAAAAAGAAATGAGTGCTTAAGTAGATGCTTCTGTGTCTTCATCAAAACAAATTTATGAAAGCAACAGAAAAGCAAACAAAGCTTTACTTTGAGTAAGAGCTCATTTAGAATATTGTTTTTAGTTTTGGTCATGATACCACATAGATAGTTTAAAGGAGCAACAGGTAAATTTGTACAGTCACAAAGAAATAAAACTGAGAGGAAGAATACACAAACTGGCATTATTAACAAATGAAGTCCCTCTGAAGACCGATACCAAAAATAACGATAGCATTACAGACCAAACACATATTTGGCCTCATACTGGTGTTTAATTCTGAAAGTTCTACTCTGGCAGTTGCTTACCACGGGAACAAGAACAGCTATGAATGACACTTCCTAATTTACTAATGCTTCAGCTTTAACTTCAATAATTGCAGTTCTTAAAATATTCATTTGCATATTCAGCTATCATTAAAATTTACAACCCATAACAATTTTCAGATGTGGCATGGTATCTTTAAACACATGGGAACTGACTGCTAAACTGACTGTTGTATTTTTCTATAGAGAGGCCTTTATTAAATGTATTAAATAAAATCTGATAACTCTAAGGCGGCTAGTCTGTATTTCCTTTGATTTTAATAGAAAATATTTATATTGTTGAGTTCTCCTCTTACTGAGACTAATGTGAAAAAGCATTTTATTCTTAAAAAAAAATCCTGAGTACATAAGCACTTTCTGCAATGTTGTTGAGAATGTAAATATCAAAATTGTTTTTGTCTTTGTAAATATTGCAGAAAAAGTTAAGAATGAACTCTTGACAAACCACAGCGGTGAACAAGTAAATACTTAATTGAATGAAATTCTGTAAAACCAGTCTGCAGATTTTAATTGGGATAGTCACATAATTAACTGCTACCTTCTTGTTGTCCATGCTATGAAATATGAATTTCATATAGCAGAGTAAAACAGAGTAAACAGAGTCTTCCTACTCATTATTAAAACTACCAGATAGAGAAATGCTGGTATGTTCTTTTAGTGAATTTTCTTTATCCTGCTGCTGTTCATTAGACACTGCAAAAGGCTCAGTTCATTTAAGTGAGATAGGATTTCTAATCTTGGATCAGATATAATGCACCCTTACTTGAAGCCTTGAAGATTAAATGCATCTTACTAATAATCCTTGCAACCAATGGGGGATTGTTATTGTTCTGATGCAGACAAGTTAAAAAGCGATACACATAGAATCCTTAGCAATTGTTCACATTAATTGACGCTTTTTGAAAATTGCATAATTTTACAGTAAGCTTCTACTAACCAGTATTGATACAGGAAAACTGAAGAACAAACACTCAGACCTTCATAGATAAATGTGTGTACATGTTGGCTGCTTCATTTAACTTTTCCAGAATGCAAACACTCAGACCTTCATAGATAAATGTGTGTACATGTTGGCTGCTTCATTTAACTTTTCCAGAATGCACACAGCAGAGCCCTAGTGCCCACTGGAGAATAAGCAAAGCTTTCACTGAGAATATGAAGTTCTAGAATAACTTAGTGATGGGGGTTTTACTGCTCAGGAAATGTAAGGTCCCACAGCTGGCCTACAGCTACCTTGTCTCTGTAACTCTAGATAATTGTTTTGTTTTTTTAAATCTTTCACTTGCTTTAAATGATCTTTACTTGGAAATACAGAAAATCAGTTTCAGCTTGCACAGCCATTTACTGTGCACTATACACAATTTTAAAAGTTGTATTACCGCAAAATGTTTGTCTTTTTGTTCCGCAAAATGTTGTCCATTTGTTCACATTGAAAAGAATTACACACAGACCACCACTAGCTTCCAGTTAGTATGGCAGTTTCGCTTGCATGGATGGTCTCACAAGAAGCTCCCATTTTTTAAAAAAATGTTCAAATGCAGTTTAGGCCCCTGTTAGGTGTCACTTGTTGGCTATGGAGCCACCCTTCCCCCAAATTCCAAGAGGAAGAAAGCCACAAGAGCAGCTTATTACTTCACAAGTGACAATTACAGTCACTAGTCTTTCCTGCCAAGATCCACTGAGGGCATTACCACAGCTTTTCCTATGGCCAGCTCAGCTTGCTGAGGGCTTTTATTATGGGATGACTGAGGGACACTCTAAAACCCAGTTACTTCACTGGTGTTAAACACTTTCAGTCTTACAGCAGTTGGAAGAGAGTGTTGAAGCTGCTCTGTCATCACCACCAAAAGGAGCAGATTCAATTTTCACAGAAAAATCTACCAAAACAGCTGGCCCTGCTGGATGCCACCTGGCCCATTTAAATCATGAGGGAATATACAACTTACTGTATGATGGTCATTGTGTAAAAACTTCCTCCTGTCTTTATCGTTAAACCATAACTTTGCTATAGTGATTGCCATCTTTTATGTGGTCAGAAAAGTACAGTAGATTTACTACTTCATTGTTGATCTTACCAGCTTATTCCACTTCTAAGTCTAGAAGCTTGAAGTGCAGAGCTTTTTTTCTTAAGTGATCAATCAGTGAATTGAACCTGTCATTTTATGCCGTTTTATTGTAAGGCGCAAGGTGGATAATTTTTTTCTCCCTGTGATTTGGCTGGTTATTATTCTCTTACTGCCAAAACTGTTGAAAAAGCTTATAACTCTGCAAAGTGGATGATCAAATTCAGAACAAGTGAGTTCCAATAACATACAACAGCAGTGCATAAGAACCTCATCCACTAGGCTCTCATGCACCTCTTTTATTAGATACATTTTCTGATTGCTGGGAAGGCAATGACCTTTGGGCTGTCCTAGCATCCTGTGGACCCCATTACTGTCTGCTCTTTGATTAAAAAAGCATGCGCAGGGGTCCACAAATCACATTTCACTCTATGTTAATAACTTATTCCTTTTTCTCTTATATTTCTAGTTAAATTTTTTTTGTTGAAGGTTGTTTTTCTGATGCTTTACCTAAGTATCTTAGTATATCTTCTGTATCTAAGTATACAAGCATTTACAACCTATGTCGTTTACGCTGTCTAGTATGGAGTGCTGCAGTCATTTGGTAATATTGCTAGGTGTTTGAATCTTTCCAAGAAAATGCAGCCTGAGATCAACAGTGATGACAGAACCACTGCCCATAACATTGCTCAGGAATTAGGTCTGTGAGAAGACAGTACTTCACCTCTAAGTATTCACCTCTAAGACCAATACTAAGTTGCATTCATGACCTAGAATATTTTGAAACACTCTCTTCCATTAATGCTTCAGCTGAATGAAACACAGATGAGTCACTTCACAAGTATTGGATGGCTTTTGGCCTGTATGGCTGTATGAGGTATGGCTTCTCACTGGAAATGCAATTTTGATTTGTGCAAAATAAGAAGAGAATTTCAGAACATCTTTCCCTCATTATAAATATGTCCATATGTCTCACGAGCTTTGAGCATTTACCTTTCCATTCCTACATGCCCTTGGCATGTACAGATGGCTGTGATGAAGGTTCATTCTCTTGTATGGAACGCTTTAAGAATAACCTGAAGCCACAATTGGCCAGATTATTCTCAACAGTCTGAAAATCATGTCTCAAGACTATACCATGTTGTGTAATTTTCTAACACCAATAAAGTTTTGCAGTTGAGTTTAAAATAAGTCTCATGTACAGTAATTGTAAAGTATTAAGCTGGCAAGGTGGGTGATGAGGGATTTGTAAAGATAATATGCTCAAAATAAAATTAAAGTAGATCTGAATATACAGACTATACTACATGATGCGATCTCCATTACAAAAATGAATATACTTATAACAATACTTTCCTTTATTTAATTTAATTCCCAATACAACATATGAAGTAAGAGTAATGTATTCTATTTAAACTAGTCTCATTTGAGGGGTAAATGGCTGGCAATCAGACAGCACTCCAAAACCTCTGGTGTTTGGTTGTGGCTCACTAATAAAAGCGCTAGTTAGTACCAAAAGGATTAGTAAGTACACAACATGATTTAAAGCCCATACATTACAATTATCACATTTGGGCTTTGAAAATTAGGGTATTTAAGATATGATTGGATCCAGAGGCATTAGATTCAATCAAGTGAGGAAGCATTAATTAAACCAGTTAAGCTACATTATTATTTTTTTATTTCTGGCCTTATAACCAGGACTAACACCCATAAAATGGACCCATTGATTTCAAACTCAAAATGTGGAGGAAAGTTAACTACTTACTTGGAAGCCATTCTGAAAAGTCATAAACTGTAATCTATAAGGAATATTTTCCTCTTACTGATGGGTTTTTAGCCCTTTACATATCCACCCCAGTCGATAAGATAAGTTCATAGGTTTAGTGACAGCTTTGATGATCTTTGAAATGGTCTTTCAACTTTGAAATAGCCTGCTCATGTTTTAGGATTTGAGTGAGATTTACTAACTCTCTGGGAATTCTACTTTTATGTATATCAGACTCAGCCGTTTATATCTACAGGGTATTATGGAGCACAGCAGTACTTATTCACCCTTTCATTTCAGCTGTCACTCCATGCTCTCTGGAGTCTTGTCTTTTCTCTACATGTCTTTCTTTTCTAAAATTAGTTCCCTTCCAGTTAACTGTATACGTGACAGAAAACTAGACAAGTTGAATCTTACTCCTTGTTAGTATTTTATATGTTGTTGATATTCTGCCTTTTCTTCTAAAGGTTTAGAATACCAGCTAAAAATTTTAAATTTGCAAATATAGTGTAGAAGAAAGCACATTGGAAAGTTCTAGGTGAAATTTGTTCCCAGCCCTCTCGGTCATATAAAACTTTAGGATTAAGTTGTTAGTGACCACTATTTAAACACATACAGTACATTATGTATTTTAGATGTTGTGATAGAGTACAATTGGGTGTATGTGATGGTCTTTTGGATGCAGCTGATGTGATTGTACTACAGAATGCTTGACTGCTTCTTCTCAGTGATGATTCCAAGTAACTATGAATCGTCTGGCTTTATGGTAGTTTAGGGATTTAATGTAACTGCAACTAAAAATATTTTATGAGGTTCTGTGAAGACTAGTATTCCATTAAAACACACACAGCTGCATTCATTTTCAGAAATCGTTCTTTGGAATAAAGTACAGATAGATTTTGCTAAATAAAAAACCCATCTGGCCAATATCAGAGTTCTGTAATCAGATGTTTGAGAATTGATCATGTCATTAGCCAGCTATGACCATGAATCCACAAACAATGGTGTACAATTGGCTAATTGTGGTTAGAATGGGATTAGTCAGCCAGAGCTCTCTTGGCTCTCAGTGACACTACAACCCTTGCCATCTCTAAGGCTTTTGCAGCCATATGATACAGTTGGTAATGGACACACCTTTACTGCAATCAGTACCAAACCCCTGACATGAGGCTACATTGGAGGTGACATGTTTAAAGATTGAATAGCTGCACCAACACTATCTCATTCTCCCTTATGTTTGGCCCGAGGATTCATAGTTTTTGTCAGAGAAGTGAAAAATGCAGTGCTTACTGCTGACAGATTGGGTGGGTATAACATGAACAAAACTTCAAGAGGACAGTCATGTAGGAATATAAGTAGACACTGCTCAGTTCAGTATAGTTTTGGAATGAGTTTATTATGAAAGGCCCCTCAGAGAATCAAACAAAGAGATAAACCTTTCCAGGCTTATTCTGAAGAATGTATTGCCAAGTTCTCTTTTATACCATAACTGAAGAAGTGTTCCATCTGTTGCTATGTGCAGGGCACAGAATGTCACTCCAGGAACAATTGGTTGGTTTGGACACCAGAATGACAGATTCCATAAAATGAATACTGTCAAGCATTCCTCAGGCACCCAAATGAGCCTAAATAAACACTTTTCACTACCACAGAGACACACAACAGGTGGACTGCCTACTTTCTTACACCTGGAGGAAAGCTAATTAAGTCTAATTTCTAATTAGTCAGATAGTTTCTCATCTCCAGAATTTGTTTGATTATCTCTTTCCCCCTTTTTCTCTTCTTGATTTTTTTTCCCAACACTGAGAGGAATACAAATCACAACATATGCTGTTAAGGTCAAAACCCATTTTTTTTGTGTTGTGTTTTTTATGTTGTGTTTTTTATGCCTCACACAATTATACATAATTCTTATCATTTGTTCTCTATATTGTTCTGATTACATAAAAAGGAACTTTGACAATTTTTTTTTTAAAGAATTACACATAGAAAGGCAACCAGTACCAAAACTATTGGTACAGAGATTTTTTTTAAATGACAGCATTGCTACATAACTTGTCCCTTAACAGAATATTGAAGAGCAAACTCTTTAATGTTAATATCAATATTAATAGTCCATGATTGACACAGAAGTTTTGAAACAATTGGCAACATTGATCTTTGCTTGTAAAGAGAAATATTTTGTATTTGGAAGCTATTGAACTAAAGTAGAAGAACTAATAGAGTTATCGAGTCACATGTGCTCACACTTATTCAACACTTTTTACAGCTAAGTTGTACTGTAAAATACTGTTCTGAGTAAATTAGACTCAAAGGGACATAGTAACTATGTTGTGAAAATTGCAAAAGTTGTAAAATATTGTAACGCTTACGGCCGACAAGCACTGTGTGTGTAAGAGCCGGCGTACCAGAGCGGGTGACGTCACCGCCCTTCCCTGTGATAGCAGGACCACAGCTAGTGGGCTGTGTAGAGATCTCTCTTTAGCTCACGGGGCTAGGTCGCTGCAGAGAGACGCGGAAGTCCCGGGTTCGAGCCTCCAGTTGGGATGGGGCCGACCAGATGCGGCAAGGGCGCCCGCCTGAGCCCCTGTTGCGTTACAATATTGCTTTTTTGGCATAATTTATACATTTTTATATAATGCTGAAATTTGAATAAATAGCAATGGTATATATTTAAAATATGACAACACAAAACTATATATGCTAAGAAAAATTCATTCAAGGTATTTAGTAATGTATGTTGTGCAAAGATTCACACAAATAAAGTACAAATGCTAATTATGTTGATATCACTGAATACAATTAAAATAACAATACAATAAAGGAACATATGACATTCCTGAATTTGCTAAGCTACATTAAGAAAATAGAACCTACTGCTGTGCAAAACATTTGCTATGCAACAGAACAGTTGGCAATAGAAAACCTAAAGTGTTGTTTTAAAATAATCTCCAAAATCTTCAAAATTAAAATTATTTGCCTAAAGCTGCTCAATTTATTAAGAATAATTTCTGTTTAGTTTGACATTGACCTTAGGCTGTGTAAACAGAACAACATTTCTCAGGTCAAGCCCAAGTACAAAAACTAGAGGGAAATCAAGGTGCATAAGCACACACAGAATATAAACAGATGGCACAGTTGTATTGATTATTCAATTTGAATGTAAGCAAGGTTGAGGACTTTCAGCTCATACAGTCTTTTTGAAGACTACGATGTTGAGAATTTATAAAGTCTACTTGCCAGTACTTCATCAGTGCAGTAGTTGCTGCACTGATTATTTGTTGATATTCAGCAGTGTTGACAAATGTCCAACTGTATTATTTTGGTGATCAGACAACATAATAATTGCGAGCTATTCACAAAACTACTTTTGTTGTAGCGGAAGTCTTGGACAGAAATCTGGATTACGTAGGGTGTCGCAACCCAGTAGTTACTATCAGTTTAACTACTAAAAAGTATATATCAAATGTAATATTTCATAACTTTGCCTGCTGAAATCTGAGCAAGACTTTGCTATACCTTGTCTATAAGAAATAGAGAACTGTTGCCACATTGTCCATGTAGCTAATTCATCCTTTGAATCAATAATATTATTGTGTAGTGGTGTAAAGTGTTAACTTACAGTACAGTTAATCAGACTGTACATTTGTATGCTTACCACACTTTCAGACCTCTACATGCTTAATCTTTCAAAACAATACTGCTTTTTCCCTCATGTTAAGTGTCACTCAAAACATTTTTCTTTAGTCTATGCTGTGTTTTATTCTGAAAGACTATATTAGTAGACCCTACTCATATTGATTTGGCACCATGTGAAAACATCACATAATTTTAAAGGTTTTCCTTTTTTTGTTGAAGCTGCTCTGCAAATACATAATACTGTAGACACAAACACAACTGTTTGCTAAATATTTTTTAACTGTAAGACATTTGAAGATCTCATTGCCTAGCCAAAATCTAAACACTTTATAAGCAAGATATTTAAAATTGATTTTTTTAAATACAAGGACGGCAATGAACCCAATAATACCACTATGTATTATGTAACATTAATTTTTTCAGCTGTTTAAATTTCTAACAATAGTATGCTAGGTAAAGCAACTTGTAATAGTTTGATAGGTAGATAGGCAGATAAAATATTAATTAAATTATTAGATCAACTATTTTTTAATTACTCTCATCTTCAGAAAAAAAATAATATAATGTTGTTACATGTTACTAATCAATGTAATACTCAGAGGGGTTCCTCTGGTATATAGGAATCATGTAAATTAATGTCAGTAAGCATAATTATTTTCATGCCAAAAGACACACAAGAAAATGGGCATAATGGTTCTGTCAGCCAGGTGTGTGAGGACCATGAGCTGTCTATGTGTAATACAATTTGGGATCCTCTGGTATGAAAACAATTACACATACAGTACAGTATAAACATTTAAGAAATGTAAGAAATTATTATTAGTAGTAAAAATGTGATGTGTAGTACTCATGCAATGCTTACTAATGACAGCTTCTTTATTTATATAAAGATATAAATATTTATTATTATTTACGGAATTATGGAGGAGATTAAATTAAATGATCAGGATTCACTTTATTTTAGGAGTCACCATGAAAGCCAAAGCATTACTACTGTAAAATCCTGGGTTTGGTATAGTGTTTCAGGAATTCATGTGAAGGACAACAGAGCTTTCACTGGCCGATTATCAAACTTTATTGATAAAAACAAAAACAAAACTAACTGACCAAGCCAGAAGAAGAAAAAGAATAACAGACACAGCGCGAGCCTGCATTCTCTCCTCAGCCGTTCACACCACACTTTCCCTGGGTTAGAGATTAAATAAAACTTCACTCCCACCAAACAAATTACCACACACTGAACACTAAACATGTGAACCTAAATATGTCTCACATTAGACCCACTGTGGAAAAAGAAACGTCCACGTTTCTAAGTAACATTCCTACATTAAACAACGTGAAACCACTAAAACACTTTATATACATTTTTGTTTAACTTCATTTTACAATATAATGTAATTATATTGGGCTGGCAATTTAACAGGCCTGCGACCTGGCTGTTGTGATGACTGCTCGGGTTATCAGGGGAGCAGGAGGTACTGTCCATTTGAGATGCTACCTGAGCTGCACTGTGATCTGATTCCCCTGGAAGGTGTTGGACGCGTTGTGCAGTGGGCTGTTCATTAATTGTATGTCTGGCAGGAAGCTGGCACTGCTTCACACCAGAGAAAATGATGGAAGGCAACTCAGGGGTAGCACTAGGTACCTGCACATCTGGGTTGTCCTGGGGTGGCACCCTTTGAGTCTGCTGAACTCAACAGGTGAAGTTGGAGGGAGATATTATGTCTGTGGAAAAGCAGGTGTCAAATAAGCTTTCAGACGGTTGTGATGAACAACTTGCATAGGTCCATCAGGGGAGTCTTTCTGACTAATGACATACAGCACCCCATCTCCAGCAGGACGTATTAACTGTATGATACAGTATGGCCCTTTCCAACGTGGCGCCAGTTTACACCGTAAATGAGCTGGATCGTTCACGCAAATATGTTTCACACTACTTTATAATTAAAACACAGCAGATGTCAATGCAAATTGACTGCTTTTGTAGTGGAGCTAGTTCGGACATAGTGATGTCATAGCCCTCCCTGCGCGTAGCAGGGACCTCAGTCGCCTGGGCTGGGGGAGGTCTCCTTTAACTTATGCGGCTGGTTCCCTGTTGCATTATGCCAGAGACCCGAGTTCACGCCCCAGGTGTTGCGGGACGAAACGGGCGGGGTGGAGTATATTAAAGTGAAATAAGTGTAAAAAATGAAATAATTATAACATCGTTTTACCAGGTTATGAATGCACATCATTCTCTGGTGGTGTAAACAATATACAGTATGTAAAATATAAAAAAATTGAAATTTACTTTTAAAGACAATTAATATTTTTATTTATGCTTTTCATTCCCTCTAATAAGTAAGATATGAGGGAAATCACTTGCAGATAAAGAACTGTACAATTACTCCATGCTTATATTAGTAACACAGTATTAATACTACATCTAGGTGTAGTTTTTTAAGAAGTAATCTTTTAAAATATTCTTTAAAAAAACTTAGATGAGTTCACATTTAAAAAAAAATTGAATATTGTGAAAATTATGTTTCCAGTTATACTCTGAAAATGCTGTTGGTGATGCTTTTTCGTAAGTGAATGACTTTGTGCTCATTATCAAGTATTAACTATACTCAGTCAATACAGTGAAGTTCTATTAAGGAAGGCAGGGTTATTTACTTTAGGTCAGTGGTTAACCTTTTTATCAACTGGGGCACGACCGTGGCTAAAAGCAAGTCTCGTGGGCTGCATATATTAATCACTACTAGGCCTACCTTATCTGTGTGCATAATAGCTATTATAGTATTATACAGTATAATATTAATAGTAACATATAAAATATAAATAATAATATTAATAGTAATATATAATAGTATTTGTTTTTGTAGTAATTTATAATATTATAATAGCTATTAACCATGTGTATGTACTGTACAGTATATACAGTATGTATAAGCAAAGTGCTTCTGAAGTTACACAGCTGATGAAGGACTTCTGTCTGAAACGTCCTGTTTCTCAAGAAACCTTGTGTACTACACCATAACTTTTCCAACCTCTCTTTATATACAGTATATATCACCATCACTGAATGGTTTGCCATGTTTAGCGAGTAGCCGTGAAATTTTAATTTAGCATCACCGCCTGAGATGCTTTTAAAGTAGCTCACATGATTTTCTGCTTGGCAATAGCAGTTTTTTACTCATGTAATCTTAACACTTAAGAAGTGACTTATTACTGTTACTTGAATCAGGTGGGTATTGCTTGTCAAAAATCGTGTGAGTAGTATCAAAATGTCTATTTACATTGTATGTTTTGCAAGCGCCAATAATTTTACTACAAGCAAATAGAAAGGCTGCCCATCTCTATCAATCAAGGCAGATTGGCTCCTCCATTCTTCCAGTACTTTCCCACCCTCATCGCTGATGCTCCGACTCTTTTTTCTGTTTGCACGTTTCATTGTCTGCATTTGTTTTGTTGACATTTTCTTCCTCTGGCCCATGTCATTTTTCACCCCTTACAACAAATTGATCCATTTTTTCTTTCTTTTTTTACACACACTAGCAGGCAAATAGGCTAGGCAACCCCTTCTGTAAGAGGGCTATTCTTTGCACTCGGACATATGACGGGGACGATGGTGAAGGCAATATGATGCTGCAGGTGGATGCAGCCAGGTGGATGCTGCACATTGGTGGTGGTGGAGGGGAGTCCCCATTATCTGTAAAGCGCTTTGAGTGGAGTGTCCAGAAGTGTAAGCAATTATTATTATTATTATTATTATTATTATTATTATTATTATTATTATTATTATTATTATTATACTTATTATTATTATTATTATTATTATTATGAAACTTTGTTCTAGTGACGTGCGTTATAGCCTATGTGCAGCACTTCAGTGAAATTAAAGATTAATGAAAATTAATCTGATCACCAGCAAATCTATTCAGAAACGGTTTTTATGTGAATAGAACACACTCTTAGTGGGGCTTTGAGTTCTTCCTAATTTTTATTATTTTTTTAACAAAGGAATCGACTGCAAACAAATGTAATTTATTAAAAAGGTGTGGGACATTGCGGGTCGCACTTTCGTGTCTGGCGGTCTGCATGCAGCCCGCAAACTGCAGGTTGAGAACCACTGCTCTAGGCAAACCCTCATATTTATTTTCCTGTCATTGATTGATCATTTGTTTGGTAACACCAAATCAAATCTGAGAATTGTGCATCTTCTTTTTAAATGAAAAAAACCCTATCAATCAATGACACTTGACTAATTGACCATCATGAGATTAGTGTAATAGTGCTATGGACAGTTTTCACAATAGTGGATGGTATTTTAGAGAGTTACCTCTTCCAACAATGTTAATAATATTATTACAAATGGGGGGGGTTATAAAAATGGTGAAAAGCTGATATTGACCCAGCTGTTTAGTCAACAAGTAAAATAATCATTCATAACCCCCAACTTGTACCTGAGCGGCTGGCATAATAAGAGGCACATGAATTTTTTGTTCTCTGGCACAGCTTTGGTGAGAGGTGTAATAATCAAGGCACACTTGGTTAAACAAATATTTATTAATGATCACAAGACACAAGCAATAGTATACACAACAAAACATACAACACACAGGTTAATCTATGTACAGTATTTACAAACAAGGTGTTTCAAAGGCCTAACATTCTGGTTGGGCCAAGGCACCAAGAAAGACTGGGATGAAACTGGGTCTTAAGGCAGTGAAATCTAAGAGAAAGGATTGGGAAGATAGACCTGTAACTGCAAGAACAAGAAACTCTTGGGAGTGCTTGTCAAAATGCAGAGAGATAAAAGTAATAGGGGAGGCCCAAGAGGCATTGGAGAGGATGCCCCTGACAGTCCTTGAATGCTGTGAATGGGATATTAAGAAGGTATAGAAATTATCTTAAAGCTATGGCATCATTAGTTTGTTATATAAGGGTAAGCATTTTAGTAGCTCATGCAGGGTTAGAGCTACAGTACATTATAGTGAAATAAAGCGCTGTGGGATTGGGTGGTGAAGCAGAGCTGGTTTGTACAGTACAATTGAAAAACTAATCTTGTAGACCGATAAACAACAACAGTATACAGAACGTCCATGTGTGGATGGGAGGAAGGTGACAGATGCAGGTGGATCCAGTGCATTTTAACGGAGAGTTTCCTAAACATGTAAAATTGTCAGTTTGCATTATTGGTGCTTGGACTTTAGTAAGAGACAAAGTAAAGAACAAGCTATTGTGTTTGCTTTTAGGTTGCTCTGTTATAGATCATTATTTCAAATGAATAAACACTAGGAACGGTGTTGCTGTTGCAAGTTAATCTAAAAGCTTGTGTTCCTCTAGCATACCAATATGCTAGAAGTGCCTATGAGTTGTATTGTTAGGAACGAAGATTTGGATCTCCACCCACATAGCACATGGCAGTTGGAGAGAATGAGATTCCCTTCTTTGAGTAACTGTGTCCCTTTGGAGTTTGCATTTTGATGGCAATTTCTGACTATTTCTAGGTCAATCCCCTATGTTATAAATGTATTACATAGCTTTTCTGCAGCCTCTGGATATAATATGAAATGGTCAAAATGGTCATTGCCACATTTTGATCTTTAATACATTCATTATCTTTCTCATACCATGGGCACATAATCTGAAGAAGGAGAAAATAATATTGACAGCCTTAAACTGTATTCTTGAGAACATCCCTAATTACTAGATTACGCACATGTACATCACCATATTAACCTTTCAGACTTCATCCATTTCTACAATTAATGTTTTAAGAAAGACAGATGTCTGGTATAAAGTAGCTTTTCAGAAGACAAGTGGAACAAGATGTTTCATATTCATTCTTCCTTTATTTGTGTTCTTATTTTGTTTTTATTATCCATCCGCTCACCCATTTTCTAACTGCTTTATTCAAGTCCGGAGTTGTGGGATAACCAGAGCATATCAAGAGCCAAATAAGCACCTTTTTGTGGATCTCACACAAGAATTTCCCATTTCACTCATACTGTACCAATGTTTTGGTCCTGTCATGGGCTGTTCCCTTCTGGAAATTTACAGTTTAACTTTTTGCTGTTGTGCCCAGTAACATTTGTTTCAGCAAACTGCAGTTAGATACCTTAGATTTTTCAATGTTATTTGCCAGATGCCCTGCCTTAACCATTACAGTACTGTAGTTCAGGGATAGAAACCTCTTCCTCAGAGCTGAAAAAATCAGGTTTGCAGGTTGAAATTAAACAGATACTGTAGTTTATTCAACATTACAGCTTTAAATTCTTTTTTGTCTTTATATGCATTTGGGCATTAAAATCTCCCCTAATGTCCAATAAATTTGAAAAGAGATTTTGCTCCAGATAATAAAATAAAACACATCTGACAAAATTGAATACAGCTGAAGATGAGATTTCCTAGCAAGTATAATGGTATAGAGAAAAATAAATAATCATAATTTAAATCCATTCTCAACAAGACATTTTTGTAAAAAGAAAAAAAAAGATTATTGCTATATGCTGTTTTAAGAGTTGGTTAGTTTTAAATCCTAGACAAGGTCTCAGTCAATGAAATGTTTATCGTAATTTCCTTCCCAGGTTTTGTATGAACTTTGTTTTAACATAATCACATTATATTTCTTCCACATTTACAAACATTTTACAATATTTTATAATGTCAACAATACATAATATAGAAGTATAAAAAACATTTTTTCTTATTTTGGTGAGCTGACTCTCATTTTTCCATAAGGTTTTTTAATTTGTGCATCACAGAGCCAGATGTTTTAGAACAGTGGTTCTCAAACTTTTTGGACCAAGTACCACCCCTGATCAAACCAAAGCATCCAAGTACCACCTACAAGTCATTTTCTCAAAGGAACCACAGAAAATCTCAATGACCAAAATAAGTGCATGTGTGCACACACTCACATACAGTACACATATAACAAAAATAGCACTGAGCACTTACCATTTCAGTGAGAGGGGTGAGCCTGTTTAGTCGAAGCATATGGGAATTCATTGGTTGAGCCTTGCTACAATTCACAACTTTGACAGCAGAGTCTAACAGATTTTAAATCCTCAGGCATTTTCTTGACTGCCAAGGCCTCGTGGTGGATGCTGCAGTATGTCCACTGCATATCTGGAGCAACCTCTCTAATTCATGCAACTACACGACTGTGTCGGCTTGTCATTGCTCTAGCACTGTCTGTACAAACTGTGACTCATTTTATCCAGTCGATGCCATTCTCTTTGATAAATCCATTCAGAAGCTGAAATATCTGCTCTCCTGTAGTTCTTGTTGGTACCGGCTTACGGAACAGAAAGTCCTCATGGGACATACCCTCAAACTCGTATCTAACATAATGAGCAAATTGGCCAAATCAACGGCATCTACAGACTCATCTAATTGCGGTGAAAAACATCTGGTCATCTTAACGAGCTCTATCAGCTTACTTTTGACATAATCTGCCATGTTGATAATTCTACGAGTGACTGTGTCATATGTTGGGGCATCAGGTCAAGGTTTTTAGCAGCTTTTTCTCCAAACATAAGACATGTGGTGTATGTTTCTCAAATTAACCTAGAGCAGTCCTTAATTATTTTTCTATCTCTCACACTTTCCTGTGCTCACAAGATTGGCCTTGTTCCAAAATCACGCACATTCTCCTACCTCCCTATTTGCTGACGTTAACTTTTTTAAAATACAATTGGTCACTTATGTTCATAGCACGCATTCCTAAACAATGGTATAGAATTACATAGTAGCTCTTGTGTCCACTTAAGTATTAGCGTGCGCTGTATCGTAGTACATACACTGCGTATTTGACACATAAACTCATTTTATTAAAACAGAAAATATAAAATCCCGTTGCAGTTTTTCAGTGCACACAACAAATTTCCAGGGTCATCTGGCATACTGCCTGGGAGCGCTCCGAGTACCAGCAGTGGTACAAGTACCACAGTTTGAGAACCACAGTTTTAGAACAAAAGCTCAATAAGCAAGGTCGTACTTTACTACGTTAGTACTACATGTGTATTCCTGACTAAAGAGGACAGTGTAAATAAATGTAGAGGGACTAAATAGAAAGTTTTTGATTGTGGTTCTGAAGATTGGTAATGTAGTGTAGGATTGGTTATAGTGTAGTGTAATTATAACGCAAGGGGTTGTAACAATGAAATAATCAAATTTGTTGTTTTTGTTATTTTCCCAATCAGATAACTATTATTTCAACACCATGTTTGAAAAATAAAATTGCAAGACTTATTGACAAGATATATCAAAATTTAGAAGACTAAATGTTAAATGTTTTTGTATCAATATTTTTGGATAATAGGATTAATTAGGATTTATTTTTAACGGGTACTGTGAGTTATTGCTTTCAAAATTTTTCATCTTTATAATTTTAGCTTTTTCTTTAGTACCCATACATATTTTAAATCCAAAAAGAAATTCATATTCAAATATGAATCTGAAATTGTCTTATCTGTACAATATGTTATTATATTCTAAACAGTTATCTTATTTTAAGTATTAACATATCCCAGTTAGGTCGACAAACCTTTAAACAGACAAAACAAGTATCAAAAACATACCCACATAAATGTAAAAACATATATGCATTGAAAAACAAACGTAAAACATGTCATCTTTATGTCACTCACCCTTAAAAATAAAACCTTGAGATGCATATTTATTCAATTTTTGTTCTTTTGACAATTTTGAAGGTCAAGGATTTTATTTGTTCCAGTGTGTTTGATAGAGTGGGGACTAAGTTGTAAATCCTCAGTATTCTGTATAATATTTCATGCATATCTGTCAAAGAACAGAATATGTTATGTTAAACAAATAAACTGAAAATGAATTATATGAGACAGTGTTCATGAATAAAGGATATATCATATGAAGTCAGACTTTAAAAGACTTCAAGCAAAGTAAGTGAAAAGAATGTGCAAATCCTTCAAGATCATACAAAACTAAATTTATCCCTTGTAAAAAGTTTCCTACAGTACAATAGTCTGCCATTTCATGCTTTTAACATATAGTACTTGGTAGCAAGTATTCAATAAGGTAATCTTTCAAATACTCTATCCTTAAAGTTTTAAACAATATCATATAAAAGACCTTCTGAAACACAGAGTGTTAAACATTGGCCAAACGCAGTACCCAAATAACCACATAGAAATGTTTTTGATAAGGGAACACAGGCTTCTGGCAAACCAAAGCTACTGCAGATTCAGTAGCACTCAGTTAAAGATCCAGCACATCATCAGATAGGAGCATGTGAGAAAAACTGACAGTGAAATGAATGTGGTTTGACTATATCACTTGGAATACAGGAAGTCTCATCAATGTAATAGCTGAATTGTAAAAATACTTAAGAAGCACAACAAGCTAAAAATAGAATTGTAATGTTTTTTGTACTAACGCATTCATGTTACCAAAACTGTAAACATGGCAACATGATTACCAAACTATCAAATTACTCATTCAACTCATTTCCAGTCTTTTCACTGTATAGTGTTTTTTTGTTTAATATTTAAAGGCTTATTGTAAGAGTGCTTTTTTGCCAGTCAAGCTAACTGATGTCTTCAATCTCAGTCAATTGACTTTTGAATATGTATCTACTGTATACTAGTCAATACAAATTCTGACAGTTGTGAATTTAGATTGTTGTGCACCTATTTTAATATCAAACTAATTAGTTTGAATCACGTCTAGAATAAAAATTTTTACACATGCAACACCTACAGTACAATTAAGATCAATGTTTTGCAAAATTGTATGTACTGTATACAGTATATGCAAACAATATGTATCTACTGTATATTTAATCCTTTGTCATATGTTCATTTTAAAATAGGGGTAAAGTAGTCAGTAAATGAATTATATCTATAATTCTGTAAATTATATATATTGGTTATACAGTATGCTGCCTTCCAGAGTTATTAATACCCTGAGAAAACAGGTACAAAAATATAATGCAACAGAAGTTTTGTTATGTATTGTCGTTTTAAAAACAGTTCTACAAATATTAGACTATAACTGTAATAGCATTGTGCAAAGCAGAGTTATTTAATATAAATAATAAATTGAATTGCATAAAAAATTAGAGTCACAGCTATTCACACCTCCAAGTATTTTCTGTCAAATAATATCCAACAAAAACAAATCTACAATAACATTGTGCTCTTTGAAAGTACAATAGAAGCCTCTGGAACAAAATAGAAGCTTCCAAAGGTTTTGTAGTTCCCTGGGGTATAAAAGGAAGCAGTACATAGAACCATAAACCTAAGGCGGCAGTTAGAGATCTCTAATGCAAATTGTCATCTTCGGGATAAAAGTGTTGAAAACTGCCATTCAATGTGGTTCTTCTGAAGGTAAAACAAAAAAGATGCAAGTCAAGTTTGCCTAATTCTGTCTTATGAACAGATAACATAACAATCAGATTTACATTTGTTAAAAAAAGATGAAGTTCATGCTGGGGAAAAGCTTATGTCCACTGTGAAATACAGTATAAGGAGGGACCTATTAATGTATATTCTGACCTTTCCACCATGACATTGATCCAAAGTATGCAAACCAACAAACAAGCGGTACACAAATGTTCTTAACTTGCTCATTTTATACAGATAAATGATTATACAGATTGATCCAATTGAACATTCGAGGTTTTAGCTCAAGGCAGTTCACCAGCTGAAACCAAAAGGTCTGGTGGACCTGGAGCAGCCTGAAGGAACTGTCAAAAATCCCTTAGAAGTGCCAGAATATCATAACACAATATACTGTAAGAGGTCTTGGCAGTGTAATCCATGCCTGAGGATTTACAAAATACGTACTTTGGGAGTGTGAATGAATATGATTCTCATATTTGTTGGACTTTTTATCTCACATATGATAAATGACTCTGTACAATGCTATTAAGATTACAGTGTGACATTTTTAGATTTTTTTCAGCAAGACATAATGTGGTCTATAAATCATTATGTTATAAAAATGTTTTTTGTTTTCCTATTCCATGAGGAGAATTCAAAATTTGGTCCCAAATGATTCTGAAATAGTTTAATTTAGCACATCTATGGTTTAAATGATTACAACGAAATTGTTAATTTAATGACCTACAAAAATGTATAAATTAGGTTCTGTTTTATCAGGGCTAGAAACTCTTGTTTCCTATTATGAAAATAAGAAGGCTTTTAAAATTTCAACTCAAACCTACAATCCACCTTACTGAACGAAGAAACCGTTGAGGGAGATCAATAATAATTCTTGATGTTAAAACTACCACAACAAAACTTGAAAGAAGATTTTTATACAAAAACTAACATCAACAGAAGTAAATGTTAGATTGTACATTATAATTTTCTCAATGTGTTTTATAATTGTAAAGGCTAAAACCCTCAACAGTTTTTTAGACTTCCTTAAACTTTTAGGGTTAACTTAGTATAATTAGAAGTTGCTTATTTCACAATTTCAGGATATTCATTTTGCATTTGTTTTGCACTAGTTTTACCATAAAATACCATTACACATATTTTATCTGATACTACAGCAGTACTGACAACATGGCTTTTCTACCATTTTCTTGTTTTCAGTTGGAGACAAGCCTACCCATTTGTGTGCAAGTGTCCATTAACAGGTACAGGGCTATGCTTGAATTTCACATTTTATAGTACGGAAAGACTCCAGGGCAGCAAAGACTCACAAATCTTTAGGTAGTCTAAATGAAACAAAAGAACTCAGGGGCAGTACGAGTCTTAGTTGTTTTGTTAAAGCCCACTCTGCAGGTTGGCTGAGGGTTTTGAGTTGTGAGATGTTGAATAACCACTCATGACTCCGGAATTCAGTTTTCATTTTGTATTCTTTTGTTGCTTGGGAGTCAAGGTGTGAGTGGTGCTGCAGGTGGGTGGGAGAGATATTTATCTGCTCTAAGCAACAGTTACCCAAGCGACAAACCTAAAATAGCGTGTGTAATTCACTAATTTAATCTGTCACCTCAAGGTCTTTGAATTTTAGTTATGAAACAAGAGGTACTGTAGGGCAACACTTTGAAATAGTTTTTGATAATTAAATCATTGTTCTGCACAAATCTGGGCAGATAAAAGATCTTCATCGGGCAAGTAAAACCAGCTTTTATACAGTATATTGCCTCAAATGTGTCATTTTTATACTTCTTAGCTTATTTTATGCAAGCATTCACTCACTCAGCTAATGTTTATATAGTTCATGCAAGTGAATGAAAATGAGGACAGTATGGAATGGCAATGCAGTATCATGAGGTGGACAAGTGCTTCTCATTAGTTTTATTTTTGTTTACATGAGAAATTAAAAGGAAACCAAAAACTGCTACCATTTAATTGAAACCCTGATAATAAACTACAGGTAACTGCCAAAATAAAAGAAGTAAATGAGGGATACACAATATATTGGAAGCACAGTTATGGTTCCTGAGTTACAGTAATTAAGCAATTAACATCCCATCCCCATCATGTTGAGGATCATGGATAAATGGCCAAGTTGCCCATTATTTGAGAAGAGATCTCAATGACTCTGAGAAAGAGGTGATTGTTGGGACACATTTGGTAGTAGTTTTAGTGATGAAGACTGTTCAGCTTGCTGATGTTTTATGAGGAACAGTGGCTAAGGTGATATTGGCATGGAAGTCTAAGAGAAAGATATCACCTACTAGGAGCAACTGAGAATTAAACACATTCTCCTTGACTGTGATGCCCATGCATTGGTTCAAGATAAGCAACAGACAAGCAACTCTAAATCAGCTGACTGCAAATGTCAACCTGACAAGGCATGAGCAGACAATTTAATCAAGTACAGTCCATCGGGGACTTCAGAGCGATGGATACTATGGTTGGCTTGCAGTGCCCCTTACTACACCTAAAAATATACTTTTGCTACTGAAGTGGTGCAAAGAACACAGGCAGAGGTCTGCTGAGCAGTGGAAAAAAGTCATATGATCAGATGAGTCATCTTTCACCTGGTACCAAACAAGCAGATGAGTATACTGTATGTGTGGCACATGCCAGAGGAAACCTACAGGCTCAAGTGCCTGTTTCCTACAGTGACAGGTTCTTGTGGAACTGTTATGGTGTGGGGTGCATTTTTATGCCATGGTTTAGGTCCACTCAAGTCCTTAGAGGGCAAGGTAAATATCAGTAAATACAATGCCATTCTAAGTGATCATGTTCATCCTATGGTGAAGAATTTCTGTCCTGATGGGAGTGGAAACTTCCAGGATGACAATGCCCCCATCCAAGTAACACATTTTAAGTTTCAAGTGTCAACTTTATATTTTATTGTCATATGTACCTGAATACAATGAAATGCTTTCTTAGTTATTTCCACACATAACAAATGACAACATACATTTTTGGAGACAAGAACATAAGATAATAGAAGGTGTGCCAACAACATAGTGGAAAATAGCAGTGAGAAATATAAACAGCGGCAGTATGCTTAAGCTTACACTTAGCAGTAACATGACGGTAGTAGGGAATACAATAGGAGCAGTATACTGTACATTAAAAAGCGGTAGTATCCATTAGAATATATACTAATAGAATACTAATAATAAATAGTATACTATTACTAATGAATACTATAGTATAGTATACTATACTATATATATATACTAATATACAAAATATATATGACTATTATATACATATAGTATACATTATACTCTTGAACATGAAAAATAGGGTAAAAAATGGGCTTGGTTAGAAAGAGGTGAGATTACAAGTCCCTCTACTGTGATATTTTCAACACAAGGTGGAGGGATTATATTTAAAACCGGCATGGTGAAATGTAAAACAAGATATGCCCTTTGGCAGAGAACAAAGCTGTTAATAAAACAAAAGTGCTTAACTAACAGAGATTAAACTGTAGAAACATCAGACGGATGAAATTAAATTTGCAGCAGATGTACCATCATTTTTTCCATCTTTCCACAGAAGAACATTTCAACTTTAATGTCACGTCTCCAATTCAAATGTAAACTAAAACATATGTCAAATGTTAACACATGCTTTGAACAGTAGGAGTAATAGTCATCCTTATGGAAACAAATGTCCTTCAGAGTTCCTCTCACTGGTTTACCTTTATGAGTGCTCCTAGAAAAGAGTAGATTCACTGTACAAATGTAAAGAACCTCTTTACTTGGCCACCGTGCATTCTTAATGTGAAAACTGTCGCCAGTGGAAAAGTAGATAAAAATGTATTACATGTCATAAAAAATAGCCAAAGTGTGGTTAAAATGACTAAAAGTGTATCATAATGTTCTATGTTCATACTTATTCTGTCAAATCCTTCATCATACACTCAAGGTTCTTTCAATCATAAAGTTACAGTATGTAGCAGATACAGTGCAGAAATCCTACAGAAAATGTAACTTTGCACAACTAACATGTCAGCTTTTTGAAGCATATCCTGATATTGTAAATTGAACTGACTAGCCTTACAACAGATCTGGCTTTAACTTTCGTGGTATGGGTAAAAGTACTTCTCAAAAGCAAAGTATTTCATTTCATCAAACTGCCTCTGGATCCCCTTATACTGTAGATCCCATCATGTTGATTAGTAAAGGTTAACATTCTGTAGCTGACATTCAACTCTGAAAGGGAGCATTACTTGCCAACTGTCAGATATTTCCTCTATTATGCACATCTTTATTCTTGTCTCAGCTTGAAAGTTTGCTGATCCTTCCAAATGTAAATCTGTGCTCTAGGGGTGAAATAGGCTTTTGCCACCTAACTCAAAACTGAAGGACATTTTATTTTGTCTTAGTATAGATAAAGAAAAGTTTCTGAATTTAGAACTTACCCTTAGAGCAGAAAAATGAATTAAACATTTTCTACACAGCTGCTGTGATTATATCTTATTTTAATAGTATTACCATGATACTTTGTTTCCCTATGTTTATTGAAGTGCAAATATTGCAATAAAAATAAGAACCCTTTTTTTGCTAAAAATAATCTTTTTACATTTAAGCCCCTTGTTTCATTTATTGATACACAACAGCTTGATAGTAATGTATCGAAGCATGGTATACAGTACGCTGAGTGTTTTCTACCCAAAATTGTATATTTAGTTTACATTTTTTATCATATAACCAAATGTCAAAAGAAACATATCTACTTACTGTATAATGTCAACAAATTCAGTTATTATCAGGAAAATGATCATTTCTGGAGAACATTCACTTAAAAGTTATTGAAAAGATGCAACGTGCAAAACTTCATCAAGCTGAATAACATCAGTCATCAATAGTGGGTATACTGTGACCTTACAGGCTGGTCTGTAGTGGCCACTTTTGGTAGCAATAAATCTTTGATGGATGCTGTTACATTCAACAAATTCAATCACAAGTTTTAACTGTGTCCAATCAACTCTCTCATTAGTTAAGTGACATAGTGCTTATGTAATAGTTAATGTTACTGAAATGCATCACAGTTATGAATGTGAATATCATCTAATTAAAGTGACACTTAAACATTTAATTAGTATCACATAATCTTATTCTTTATTTTTCATATATATAGAACGCTAGATTTCTATGATGCTCAGTTACATTGCAATCATTTCAATGAATAATAGGCTATAACATGATTTGCCAGTGTTGCTTATTTAAATGCAAACTTTTATTATTATAATGTATGTGGAATACCATTGACAGTGGGGCAGTCCACCTGCAGAATGTATTTCTTGAATTAATTTCTGAAGTGCCATACATAATGTTTGTAGCTCTATAGTTGAATATTGGAGACTGTACTGTATGTAGATCACATTGAATATCAAGTTGAAATCTCTTATCAAAAATCATATCAGATATAGACGTCTTCAAGCCACCACTTTTCTGAATAATATATAAGATGTGATTTTTAATAAGAATGAGCTGCAGTATAGCACAGTTTTAGGATTATGATCACTGATTTCCGAGTTATTTTCTATATCCATGTTACAGTACATAGCATTTACATACGTATGTCAATAATATGCTTCTCTTAAGATTATTCAGAATTCAACAAAAATATCTCAGAAGTAATTTTGATTTAGTATTCCAAAATACTTGGGGATGTGAGGATTATAGCTCTGTGCATTTATATGCATTTAGAATAATAAACTAAAAAAGTACAACAAGTGTCTCCATATATACATTGGTGTATAATACAGTGGCTTGAAAATCATTCTATTGAAATTAATCACTAGTATTATTAAGTTATTTCAGATTTTTTCTTTTTATTGTTTTTTACTTTATTAGATGCAAGACTCAGTCTTAATATGATCAAAACAACCAATGTAGATAATCAGTCTACATTGATGCAGGACAGCTCTTTGATTTATCTGTTATTAAAACAATATGGACCTTTTTCTGTCTGCACTAATCACAGCATTCATTATGCATGTATCTGTGAGGCATATTCCATGATAGAAAAACATGTATTAAACATAAAACCATATAGTCACACACAAAATTAAGGCATGCTAAAAGCTTTCCATTTTATTTTCCATGCAAAGGAAAAATACAGTATATATTTATGCATACAATTTATGTATAGAAATGTTTCCATGCAATGTGGCTTCCCCCTGCTGTGCAGCAATATGGGAATATTACTACCATTTAATGAGTACAGCCTTTCCTGTGCCACAGAAGTCTTACTGTATGTGTAATTAGGATATTTCTATTTTTGGGAGTTTTTATATGAACATTAGGACTGTGATTGGATGCTGTTGTTTTTAGAAAACAATCTCCCTAACTTTGAGTTAAAAACTCAAAACAATATTTCACTAGGAATAACAACATCCAAGAAATAAGTGTACTGAAAAGATTATGGAGTATTTTAGTCATAATTTGGCTTAACCTGCTTAGCTGAGGACTAACCTCTTGGACTCCTGTACATACTTCATGATCATCTGAAAAACCCAATTGGAGCTACTGTATGTATTTGAACATTACTAAAGAGAGCTTGCTATACTGTAGGTTTTAAGGAACTAGGAGTTCCTGAGTAAAGAATCCCTCAGTTTAAAATTACCTCCTGTTTACTTTGTGGCAACTGGGATAGAGAGAGAGAGAGATTTAATCAAAGTTTCATTTCTATTTAGTTTATAAGGCATCTTACAGTCTCCTATGTAGACATTATTTAGGAGTCAAATACTTGGTAGCAGGCTAGGGATTTCTGGGTGATTTAGACAAAGGACTCTAAGACGCCTTGTCAGTAAACATGTAAATACAGTAACGTGTATGTTGTATGTTTATGTTGTGTGTAGAGTAGTGCGTGTCACTGTCACTGTCATGAAATATTTCTTTAAGTAAGTGTCTGAATTATTACACTATTCACCAAAGCTGCGCCAGGGAACAAAGAATTCACGTGCCTCTAACTACAACAACCACTCCGTACACCCATAGCAGAAATCTTCCACAAACCACAAGTTGGGGGTTATGAATATTTATTTTATTATTGACTAATCCCCTCGATCATTTTCTGATTTTCTCCATTTCTATAACCCTCCATTTTACAATATATTTTGTTAAGTAAATCATATTAATGATGATTCTCAGTAGTAATATTTATGTACTATTGAAATATAGATAATGAATATCTTTTCATTATAGATAATACCTTTTTGTATAGGAACAAGTAATAGGTTTATTCCATGCTGAAAAGAGAAGAAAGAAAACAAAGCGTTTCGGCCGTGGAGCCTTCTTCAGTTGTGAGAAAGACAGGGCAGTAAGCAAAGGTAATGTAGAAGAAAAACAAAAGCTGGGAGAGAGGAGAAGCGAGTTGTGGGAGCAGGGGACAGAAAGAGTGGCCAATCAGGAGGTATGAAGTCAGAATAGGTGAATATAGGTTTGAAATTAAACCTACAATGAATAGAGAGAATTTAGAAGAAAAGTAGTCTTTCGTTAAGAGAAGGGGGAAGGTGTGATCCTAGCTGCAGGATAATTTTAGTTTCTGTAGTCTTTCTGATGTATGAGTTCGGAAAACCATCTTTGAGAACACAGATGGATTACTGTGATCATGGCCATCAGAGGTGAAATGAGAAACAATGGGCTTGGAGAGATCTTTAATCTTCACAGCCCTAACATGTTCTCTGAAGTGGTCTCCCAGTCTCCTTCCTGTTTCTCCAATGTACAGTAGATGGCTGGGCATTTACTGCAAGAGATACAGTAAATAAGGTTGCTGGAGGTACAAGATGCCATCTGGGTGATCTGGAAATGTCCTGAGGGGCCTTGAATGAGTGGTGTTAGATATGTACTTGCAGGTGATACAGCGAGCTCTGTTGCAAGGGAAAGTTCCTGGTGTGGATGGTTGCTGAGGGCAGTCAAGGGAGTTGTGAACAAGAAGGTTATGCAGATTAAGTGGTCTGCGATATGAGATGATGGGGCGGTCAGAAAAGAGGGCCCCAATGGAGGGATCATCCTGTAGGATGGAAAAGTTGTCGTTAATAGTCCTGGGGATAGGAAGTGTGTTGGGGTGGGAGGAAAGCACCAAAGGAATGAGGTTGTTTATATTGTAACGCATAAGTGACTGTTCATTGTAATTAAAATGACTTAAATTCTATCATGTTGTGATATTTAGAAATATAAATTTGTTTGGTGCGAGTGAAGTTTTATTTAATCTCTGACCCAGGGAAACGTTTTATTTTTTCAAAGAAATGTTTGTTAAAAAAAGTAATGGCTCCAGCTGGATTCTGGCTTGTGTTGTGGTACATGAATATAATTATATTGTTATTAATTTCTTTATTAATTTCTAGATACGTGATTCCATATTATATTCCCTTTTAAGCAAATTCTAAAAGTATGCTTGTTGACTCACGTTAGTTAAAGACTTTGATGCTTAAAATGTTTAGGGAGAAATGGAATACTGGTGTGTATTTTTTCTTTAAAGTACCGAGACCAGCCTTATACTGTATGTTTATGTTCCAAAATTAATATCGTTTATGGCCTTCACACGCGTTACAGTATGCTCCTATTCTTTTTATGCTCAGCTACTTAGATTTCCCTTCAGTGGTAAAATTCCATATAAATATTCAATACTTAAACGGGCACAGTGAAGACATTAAATATACATATACATACTGTATACAGTACAGTTTGCATAGAGTAATATGTTTATGTTCCTAAATCAATCTCTTTTATGAGCATGTGAAAGGCATGGTGAATCGGAGATTCTCAAAAATTACTGTACTTTGCATGATTGGAAACAAATGCGTGATTGCGAAATGCTGTGGTGTTACTTTTACAAAGACGGTCAATGAAAAAAGAATGTGAACCAGGGCAATACTTTGAGTTTACAGCTTGTCCAAGGTCATTCATTATTAATACTATTAGTAAAATCTTCGTTAAAGACTTTGATGGTGACAGCTCAAACATGAGAAGTTCTGCTTTATTAGCTCCACCTTGCGGAAATTCCAGATACTATTATTTTACTTGAGGTACTATACGAGAATTTACGGTAACTCGCGGTAGACTGCGTAAAGCGCACCGCAAAATAATGCAGTATCGCCCGCTTGTTTTGAATGGCTGCATCTGTATGACATCTGAACTCTATGGTCATGTGATGTTTCAAACTAATCAGAGATTATTTTTCCAAGTCATGTTATACATATAAATGGTACGTCACCATTAATTTTCCTAGTTATCTAGTTTGTCTTAGTGTTCCATTATATGAAACTCCTGCCTCACCGTTAAACTCTTTTGCTTTGTCTATTTTCCTTTACTTCCTGTCTTCTATCTTTTCCCTTTGACTACATTTTCCTGTATACATAACTCCCCTTCTTTTAATATTGTCTTTAAAATTACCCCACATACTGTAGTAAAAATGTCTGACATTTTTCCCAGTCCATATTTTAAAGACATTTTTTTCTATATTAATGGGATTAGGCTTGGACCTTCAAAATATGTGTATATTGTGTTTTAATCCTGATAATATTTTGTACTAGGGAATCCATTGTACTTACACAAGTGTGCTATTTAACTAAGGTTCACACATTAGAAAGCTACTGTAGGAATATACTGTTTATACATTATTTATTAAGCCCAGGATAGCCCAGGGTACATTTCCCTGTTAATCATGATTACTAGTTAACTATACTAAAAATCCACATTAGTACAGCATGCTAATTTTACTGACCTTGGTAGCATACAGTATGCCATACGGGCATTCTTTGTGATTCTTATCTATGAGATCAATGCAACCAATCTTCAGGTTTTTGAGGTGTTTGCCTAGCTGCAGGTGGGCTAAGGTAAACATGTACAGTATGATGAAAGGCTATCTGATTACAGTAAAACTTCATTATAAGGACCCTGACATAATGGAATTTGGTTAGATTTGTGGTCCAAATCTAATTTGTTTAAAAAAATACTCTGGTCTATTTTTGGACATATCGGTCTATGATTGTTGAAAGCGATGGTCCATATGAAGTTGTCTACTTGGTTCCCAACAATTTTCTCCCTTCACATTTAAGTTCTATATACTGCACTTTGGCACTGTACTGGATATTAACCATATGTTTCATAATGTAAGAATTATAAATAGTACTGTCAAGTTATGTCATACTGTATATTAATTCGGTTTAATGTGAAGAATTACTGTACATTTGTATTGTACACGTAAACTGTATTATCACAAAACGTAATGTCTTAACATACATGTTGGCTGCAAGTCAGCCATTTTCACACATTAAATGCATAAATGCATTACATAAAATACAGTGTAAAAGTAAGAAAAAATGCAATATGAAAATGTTATAGCAATTTTCATTTGACAAACTTTATAAATTTTACACCTGGATTACTTTATACAGTACAGAAATGAAAAACAGTAAAATTGCATACAGTGTGCACGGTGCATATTATTAAAATAGTGCAAGAGACTGTTACTAGATACACTGAGAAGCCATGCAATTTACTTTAAATGACTGAATGTGCTGCATTCTGTATTAACACTGAAATCTATTTATAATTAAGAAAATATTAAAGAATAATAAAAATATGGTCACATTTGATTTTTCATTCATAGGCTCATTAAGCCATAATGAAGGGTAAACATTTTACAGCCATTTAGCATAGGATAAATACAGAGGCAGGGGAGAGAGGTGCAACTTATTTGTTTAAAAAAGCATTACATTGGTAATGACAATAAATGGTGCAGAATGCATTTTAAGTATATTAACTTTGACAGGTGCAACTAATCCAACTGATAAGACGCAGCATTTTGAACATTAGATCAATTCTCAGTTTCGTACAGTATATGCTGTGTTCCTTTAGAGTTTAGTGCAACTTTAGACTGAGTACAGTCACCCTCTGAACTTTGAAATAGGCAGTGGGAAATATGTTTCAGGTTAGGGAAACTTATTTGTTAACACTCCCTCCACATAGACTGATTCCAGGCTTAGATTATTATTATTATATTATGATAACCAGTCTTCAGTGTGGGAGAACATTTTTATATGGGACTCTCAAGTTTTTCCTTAATGTCTTAATATGGCATTATTAAAGGGGAAGTTCTTGATGGCACAGAAATGTTTAATTTCCTTTACATTTATTCCCGCCTACAGATTAGAAGTTTTGGAACAAGCAAAAGGTTTATTCCATGCTAAAAACATAAGAAAGAATACACAACGTTTTGGCAGTGGAGCTTTCTTCGGGTGTGATCTTATTGAGATTAGTAGTTTTGCCTTCACATGTGTCCTGAAATTCAGTATAGTGAAGCAAGAAAAGTTAAACGCTCCAATTCAAAGCCCAGTTGACCTGCCAGCACAATATAGGGTGACACTGGTTTAGTGTTTATTGGTGCTGCCTCTCAACTCTTGGATTTCATTTGGAACTACAGTACTTTGCTTTCTTTATGGATTTTGCATGTTCTCCCTGTGATCTCTAGGAAATTTCTCTGTATGCTCTGCTTCCCACTAGAGTTTCTTCCAGTAGAAAACACAATCTGAAGTCTGTTGGTTTATCTGTCAACATAAAATCATTACTGGAATAATGTAATTCTTCACGCCATAACAACATAAAATATTACATACTGTACAATGTATATTTTTTGTTACACAAGTGGTATGTTTAAAAGGCCTACCTGTTTGACTTCCAATAATACTAAGATGATATTTTTAATCAAAAGACACTGGATTATTCAAAAGTGAAATGATAGATTGCAAAGAATGTTTTGGGATTTTATTGTGCCAACTTTTAGATTATTTTTTTCTTAAAGACAATTTAAACAATGATTAATATGAAAACATATTGCAATAGCAGGAGTCTTTAATGACTATATCTTTAAACCTTTCATTGTTACCCACACAATCTATTATAAAAGTGGTTCAAACCTACTGGGCAGAGTGTTAAGTAGCCCAGGGCTCCCCTTAGGGAATATGACCAGATATTTTCCATTTCACAGCAACATCCTGCAGAATACTGATAAGGATCTGATATAATTCCCCCCAGCTATGTCCCTAGACAGCCTGCGAGTTACGTCTGGACTCAAGCAGCATGTCCAGCCCCATGAAGCTGAGATTAATATATTGCAATATTCCAGCAAGGAGCAGTTCGGGATCAAAAATACAGATTCTTATTTGGCTGACCTCTGAACAACTGTGCATCAGCTCTGTAGGACATCTTGTGATAATTAAAAAAATCTTGACATTACATTAAATATCATCATGCTTAACTAAAGACAAAACATCAAATAATGTGTATTAAAAATGATTTGAAAAGATATTCAAAGCTATGCATTCTTACAAATATTTGAATACATGTTTGTCAGAATTCAAAAGTAGAACAGGATATGTTTTCCAACAATCTTGATCCAGATCTAAATTTGCTTTATTTTCTAGTCTGAAAGTATGTGTAAAAGTTTAAGAGTGTAAATCTAGCATAAGACAATAATTAAAGAGGTATAGTTAAAGCACATGAAATTACTATTTTGTCCCAAGAAAATCTCAGAAAATCGGTTGGCGTTTGACATTAGTAAAAGTGAAACAAATTTTACACTGGAAGTAATTGCTTTGGAAGTGATCAATTTACAAAATACTAATGTTGCTTAAATTTGAATATAATTTACTTCTGGTTACTTATGGGAGATGCCTGCCTGTATTAGTCTATTATTTAGGTAAACATATTGAGAAAAACAGTATACTATGAAGTCTTCTCATTCAAGATACAATTTTCAGATCTTGAAATGGTTTATATTGATTCTTCCTTTAAAACTAAAAGTAATGGTACATATGTTTTCTTTTTTAATCTGTTTTCCTAGGATGAGTAATAGATATACACAGAAAGCAACAAAAGGGAAACTACTTCTAATTATCTACATGATATCCCTTTGGGGGAAATCGGTGTCAGCAGCAGGCCACCATAAAGGTAAGTAGTGTTGTTTAAAAATGTGAGCACAAAATTTCACTTAATAGGTAGTTCCTAATAGTCTGTTTTTTTCTTTTCCTTCATTTTTCATGTATTTCAAGTACTTGTTTTGGTTTGGGTCCTTGGTGATTATCTTTGTGCTTCAGTATTCTTACTCAAAGCCATTGTAAAAACACTTTAAAGGACACAAAGGTAATTCACTAAGGGTTTCACAGCTAAGTATTGTTGCTTTTGGTAGCAATTAATGAGGAGAATTTAGATTCAAGGTACTGCATGTAAAATGCATAAAATTAACTTATGAAATCTATATGTATTCCAGAAATAATTTATATCCTGCCACTTGCCAGCTGGTGTTAGAACTCTCAAGGCAGGTGCTTTTCTGTTTGGATGAGACGTTGTTGACTTAGGGGGGCTATTCTCATCTTGTATTAAAAAAACATTTACTGAAGAGGTACAGTACCTGTTGGTCTGGGATATTTCTTATGTGCTTGTTTTATCCATGAAATTAAATTCTTCTGTTTGTTCCTGGCTTGTATTGTGAAAAGGAACAGTTGACCTGATTATTCACGTCTTTGTAGAAGTGCGAAAAATGTCTTTAAAAATGGGATTGTAAGATTGAGTTGAGATGAATAATAATTGGATGATTCAAACTGTTAGATTAAAAGAAGGAATAGTAATATCCTCATGAGGCCTGACATGTTTTCACAGTTTTATAAAGTTTAAGTGAAATTTTAGGCTGTGTTTTTTTTTAATTGCCATATTGAAGGGGGAAGGGGAATGTAGAACCTGTTAGAAATGTTGCACTATACACTGCAGCTGTCATTTCAGACAGTATATGATAAAAATGTCTAGTTCTACCTTGGTACAACATTTATTATATTCATTTTATATAACTTAAAATATAAATATTAACATAACATATTCTAATATATCTAATATATTATCTCATATTTATAAGCTTTTATGATTTATAAATCATAAGGTAAATCAATGTTTAAAATAAAGTAATAAGATACCATAACAGGACTTATAATGTAGCTTACACGCACCTTACAGTGAGAGTGGTACAACAACCCTGGGTCTGTCAGAAACTGGGGGACGGGCCCTTTGGCATAACAGGTTTGATAACTCTTGGGGCTGTAAGACTCCATAGGTACTGTATCCATGAAATTGGACAGAAACACATATTTGATTTTTTTTATGTGTGTATGCACAGAAAACTTGATTTGTTTTCCCAGCAGCCATGTCACCCTGCAATACACAACTGGCAACCCACTGAAGCTAAGCAGGTGTGAACCTGGTCAGTACCTGGATGGGAGACCTCCTGGGAAAAACTAAGGTTGCTGCTGGAAGAGGTGTTAGTGGGACCGGCAGAAGGTGCTCACCCTCTGGCCTATGTGGGTCTTAATGCCCCAGTATAGTGATGGGGACACTATACTGTAAGAAGGCACCCTCCTGAGATGTAAAATCAGGGGTGGATTAACGAACAGGCTAGCATAGGCTGTAGCCTAGGGGCCCTGGATTAATTTTAAATTGACCTGTGGGCCCCCATTAGTCCATAAAAATGTTGAATCATTTGTGAACTAATGATTGGTTAGATTCAGTGGGTTTGCAGTTCAAATTTATTTTGGCGGATTCATTGGGTGATCTCAAGAAAATGTGCAATAGAAAATATGATAGTGTGGCGCATAAACTTAAAGCATGGCAGTTAAAAGAGCAGTGTGAGCAGAATCTACTTAAAAACATCCCCAGATTGACTGGTTATTTCAAGTTTGCCGAGCCGGACCCCTGTCCTGAGTTTACGGCTAACATTACAACCAGTGCTACAGCAACCGCGGTTGAAAAGTTAGCTGCAGCTAGCCTGGGTGCAAACTATATCAACGCCGATCATGAGGATGAGTAAGCTCTCGCAACGGAATCAAAGGAACACAAGTCAGAGGCAGAGCCATCCGAAACACTACCACCATCTGCCACCATCTCCACAAGCCCAATTAGTCATCACAATGGCTGTTGCACCTGCTGCCATGGAGCTACCTGCTTCCTATAACTCGGACCCAGCATGCTGGGGTAAAATAGTTTAACAGAAGGCTAGATTGGGCCCGAAATCGTGTCAAAACTGAGACGCGGATGTTGCAGCATCGGAAAGACAACATAAACACCAAAAGAGGAATTTCTCTAAAACCCTCTTCAAAAGAGAACTCAGAAATGGCAAGTGTATGTCAAGAGAATGGCTACTGTATTCCCCTTCGAAAGACGCAGTTCACATGTAAATTATTTGGGGACAGTGATAATCAGTCCGGACTAACCGTAGGCTATACTGACTTGAAAAATGCCGCCACACGCTTGGCTGAACACGGAGTGTTAGAGAGCCATAGAAAGGCTATGATTGCATACATTATGTGCTGTGCTGATAATGGTCTAATAGATTCAGAACTAAAAAGACAGTTTGACAATGAATATGAGTATTGGACTAACGTCTTGAAAAGGGTGGTTGCAGTTGCCTTTTAGGGGACACAGCGAAACGTTCGGGCGCCCTGACAACGGGAACTTCATGGGTGTCCTCAATGTTATCAGCGAGTTTGATCCCTTGAAAGCCTAAATAGAAAAATATCTAATTGTCGATGCAGCGTATTGACTGATTTGAGACAGGGTGGTCACTGGCCTCTGCTGTGCTGATCTTGTTGTTGTGTATCATCGGTTTCAAAGCAAGCGTGCATATGATTTCTGTTGTCAGCCCGCAGATTGGCTGTTAATCTGATTTATTGGTTGCACTGTTGTACTTACATTACAGCCTTTTGTAGTTTGTGTGTATTTGGGCTTCCTGTGTACCTGTGTGTTCCTTGCATGTGCTGCATTACATTTCGTTTGAATCGGCGGTATCAGGCTCTTACTCCGAACATGTCACTGAATTATTACAGTATTTTATCTCGCTTCTTTCTGGTATCGGGATGGGGGGAGCTACACAACGTGTAGCCTAGGGGCCTCTGATCACCTTAATCCACCACTGCATAAAACTAAGGTCCTGACTCTCTGTGGTCATTAAAAATCCCAGGGTGTGTTTTGAAAAGAGTAGGAGTGTAACTCTGGTGTCCTGGCCAAATTTTCCATGGGCCCTTACCAATGATGGCCTCCTAATAATCCCCATCTATGAATTGGCTTCATCACTCTGTTCTGTTCACCACTAATACAGATGCAGCCATTCAAACTGTGCGGTACAAACCCGTACCACGGTACGTGATTGACTGGCCAAAATGACCAACAGGGGCACTCGTGGTGCATTGGTCGTTAGTGAAAAGATTTAATAATTTAATCTCTTTACTGTGCGCATTTTAATCCGCTTAGTATTGACTTTTTATATGGAATTTTACAACTAAAGGGCAATTTTAGTAGCTGAGCATAAAAAGAAGAGGAGCATAAAGCATCTAATGGCCATAAATTATATTAATTTAAGAACATAAATATATTATGTACTGTATATGCCTGGTATTGGTATTTTAAAGAAAAAATACACACCAGCATTCCGCTTTCTCCCTAAACATTTTAAGCATCAAAGTCTTACATGTGATTATTTTGGAAATGTTTTTACATGCTCCTTCTGACCATATTAAGTTTATATACTTTGTGAAAAGTGATAGTCTTTTAACCTCTTCTGTGAATTTGCTCATTATCGGATTAAACAAAAGCATACTTTTAAGAATTTGATTAACAGGGAATATAATATGGAATGGCGTATATCTAAACAAATTAATAACGGTATAATTATATACATATACTGTAGCACAAACTATACTAGTACTATAAGACTTTCTATTGATATGTGTACGGCTGTTTCACTACTTTCCATGTGACTGTCTGTGGTATGATGGCTAAAGCATCTACCTTATATGTCTGAGGTCTGCAGTTCAAACCCTGCAGTCACCATGAGTTTTCTTTTAACAAATTAACATTTTTAGAAAAACTAAAATAGCAAATATTATGGACATTACATTATTGACATTTTTTATATTTCTAAATATCACAACATGTTTGAAGTTAAGTCATTTAGTAATAACAATGAATTATTTCAAACTGCTACTGATATTATTACTGATAATAAATATTATTGACACTATATTGAATTTGTTGGTATTTCTAAATATCACAAAATGCATTTTAAAGACCTCGACTTAAGCCTCTACATAAAACTATCAGTGAGATAATTCTCTTTTTGTAAACCACAGGTTTTTCACCGATGCATAATTACGCACTAACAGGAAACACTGGGGGAATGCTGTGTACACACGTTCACAACACGAGAAATATTGCTCAATACGGCTTTGTGAGATAAGAACCATAGGAAGCAGAACAGCGCAGTCTCCAATTACCCAGACTGTAAACATGGGAATAAAGCTTTGTTTGATTTCTGAAACCCTTTCTTTATTTCCTGTTTTCATTCAGCAGGAAAATTCATTTTCTTTACTCAACAACTTTTTAAAAACAGCACCCAATGATGTTCAAATCACAGAAGACTGACACAGCTACAGTATATTCGGCTAGTGTGTATTGTCGGTTTAGGGTTCTGTAGCATTCCAGTTTACGTTGTGTTTGTACTTGCAAGAATAGTGATTACAAACGCTATAAAGCATTCTTGCTTTATACTGTCCAGATGAGTAATCTTGCTTTTATAAAATATACAGACTTTTTCATGTTTAATGTGTAAGATGCTGTAATACAGTTTAAAATGATTAAAAGTCTAAACAGTATCAAGCTAAATTCTTATCTCTATTAATATAACTATCAAGTGGTATTAAATAAATACAACTTTTTTTGTATAGATTACACTTTTCTAAAAGTTATTTTAAAAATAAAAAGGATTACAATCTAACCTTTCCATGTTTGATCCCAAGAGGAAGTACAATGCACTCCTGCTTTGTTTAATGATGGTATAAAAAATAAATCAAAATGGTAAGAAAGCTATGCTTAAAGTTAATTACGATGCTTAGAAGACAAAGATAACGATTTCCGTTGCATTGTCAGATTGTGAATCAATAAAGGCATTTAATTAAAAACGTGTTTGCGATTTGACATGTTCCTTGTAACTACACTGCTGTCAATATTGTAGCAATAGACAAAATGAAATGCCTGGAGTTTGTAATGTAGGGATTTCTATATGTCGTTATCTAGTGATTTCATTAGTGACAAAGGCTAAATCTTTGCTGCCACACACCCACATGCCTCAGGACAGTGAAGTCACTGCCTTTTATATGAATCCTTTCTTTGGAAACATTTTGACACTGCACTTAACAATCTTAGGAAGAACATAAAACAAGTCTGTTAGCCTGGTTTTTGCCTAAAAAAACATGCCCAAGAAAGTGTAGTAGCATTAATTAGCGAATGTGTTTTGCAGATGTAGGCATAGTACGTAATTCAGGCTTTATGAATAATTAATAACCCTAATTAATCGAATCCCAGGTGAATTCATAAAGCCTGAATTACGTACTATGCCTGCAAAACACCTGATCATCTACTCTAAAGATTTCAGTGCTTTGTCTAATCGCAGTGGGGGCAGGGTGTGTGGGGACAGGTTTAGGCTGAAATTGAATTGGGGATCTGTATTCTTCACACCTTAAACATTTTCTCTGAAAGCATTTTCTTCCCTGTTTAGCTATCTTTTGCTGCCTACTGTATACATGCTTACACAGCTCCCTAGGTAAATTATCATACTTGACTGAGAAAGCTTTAGAGAACTTATTATCAACAAATTATAAATACGACGTTTATAATTGGCGACATTGGCGTTATTAATTTTTCACTTAAGTGTATGGAGGAGTGTCAGCTTTCAATGAGAGCAGACCCCCCCTCAGGCTGGGCAAACGAGAAATCAAAAATGAGATATAATGATGTGTTACTGTTAAAGTTAGACATTGCATGACTTTAAAAGCTATAAAAACAGGTTTCAATAGTTAATAACCACTTTTTATGTGCTAAAAACGGGTGGTTTTTCTTCTTCGTCATCAGATCTTTCTTGGAAAAATGTCTTTTATGTGTTGCAAAAAACTGACTTGCTTTAACAAAATATATTTTCAAATCCTTTCGCCTAGCAATCTATCTGAATGCCCAACTATCTGAGAAGCCCTCCATGACTACGCTCGTTATCGGAGTAAACAAAAGCATACTTTTAGAATTTGATTAGTAGGGAATATAATATTTATAATCTAATAGTAGTTCATATAATATATCAAGATATATAATCTTGTAGTATTTTCAGGTTCGGCGAGGACGGGTAAAGTGATTCAGACTACTTCTCGTGTCTAATCTTAAGTTAAGCAGAATTTGCGTGATAAGCACATTGTTTAATGAGGATGACATTACCCACGTTTATTATCACTGTATAACACTACTTAAGGTGGGTAGCCACATCAGCCTGTGTAGTCCGCAAAGGAACAAGTAATAGGTTTATTCCATGCTGAAAAGAGGTGTGAGGGTCTTCAGCTCAAAATGAAACGCTTGGAGTTTGTAAGGTAGGGTGCTCTGAACGAGTTAAAGTTTGATGCAGGAAAAATGTATTTCCCAGAAGCTATACTGATTCTCTCTGATGCAGTGCAGTTAAAAAATATCTCTGATGTGTTCCTAAATTAATATAATTTATGACCATCAGACACTTTATGCTCCTGTTCTTTTTTCAATGGATTGAACAGGGAGAGGCATTTCATGATGTACTTTTCACTGATGAAACAGCAGTGGCTCTGGAACAGTTTTCAACCATGTCCTTTTATAAAAAAGGGGAGATATGTGAACAAGCCAAAGCTAAAACATCCACTTAAGGTTCACGTCTGGGGGGTATATCTAGAAGAGACCCGGAACCACTTCTTATTTTCAAAGGAATAATGGATTGTGAATTCTTCAAGGAAGTCGTGGTCAAGCAGCATGCTGTCCCATACATCAGGGAGCACTTTGGATCAAGGCAACATTTCTTTCAGGACAACGATCCAAAACACACAGCAGCAAAAGTGAGGCTTAAAGCAGAGGGAGCGAACTGGGTGAAAACTCCAGCTGAACCCCCAGATTTAAATCCGATACAGATGGTATGGCATTTTCTGAAAGACTATATTCGGAAAATGGCTAAACCTAGCACAAAGCAAGAACTGATCAATGCGATTTACAAGTTCTGGGAGGAAGAACTGACAGAACAAAATTGCAACAATTTTATTAACAGGTTGTTTCATGTTCTTCCTAAGATTGTTGAGCTGAGGGGGGGCGGGCATTCAGGAATGTGAGTTCTGTGAGTCCGATTGTGAACAAATAAAAGCATTTTTATAGAAAACACGTTTGTGATTTTAATCAAGATGGGGGTAATGGGGACTCTCTATTATATTGTAGCACATTCACCTCGCACTGCGGCTGAAGAGTGCCCGGCTAGGGAACGGCTAGGCAGGACGGGAGTAGTAGTGGTCAGGGCGGGGACTAGGAGAGCCACTAACCCATTGCAAAATGGGCATACAGTTCGGTGAGATCGCCCGGATTATACATGTACCTCTGTTATACTTGTACCCAATCGCCACCCTATCCCTGTGTAGCTACCCAAATAGAACCCAGTGTGTTGCTCTTTCTGGTGCTTGTTCATTCTCTCTCATTTTCAGTCTGTCTTTTTCTCTGCTGGCCTTGTGTCTAATTTTTAGTTTAGCAGGATTTGTGCGATAAGCACATTGTTTAATGGGGATGACATTACCCATGTCTATTATCACTGTACAACACTTGAGTTGGAGTGTCTGTTAATAAAACAGAGCACCTTGCAATAAAACATACTGCAATACATTTACTTTGGTAGGTAGCCGCGTCAGCCTGCGTAGTCTGCAAGGGAACAAGTAATAGGTTTATTCCATGCTGAAAAGAGAACAGAGAAAATGCAATGTTTCAGCTGTGAAGCCTTCTTCAGGTGTGAGGGTCTTCAGCTCAAAATTAAACGCTTGGATTTTTAATGTAGGGCGCTCTGAACAAGTTAAACTTTGATGCAGGAAAAATGTATTTCCCAGAAGCTATACTGACTCTGATGCAGTGATCCGCTGGTCAGGTGACAGGGCTTGCCAGCGCGGTGATGTCACTGCCTTTCATATCAATAGGAGGGACCTGGTGCGTCAGTGTTGAGGGCAGATCTTACTGTAGCTCGACTGGCTGCTTCCCTGTTAAGTGATGTTGGAGGCTTGGGTTCAGTTCCCTTGTTAGAGCTGGGGAAAAGCAAAAGTGCTACATTATTAATACCATGTCACATTAACTAACTCTTAATAATTCCATGTCACATTATCTAACTCTTCAGTTTATTCCGCCAGACAGTACATGAATATAGTTATATCATTATTAATTTGTTTAGATACACAATTACATATTATATCCCTGTTAATCAAATTCTAAAAGTATGCTTTTTTATGCCGATAACGAGCAAATTTGCAGAAAAGGTTAAAAGACTATCACTTTTCACAAAGTATATAAACTTAATATGGTCAGTAGGAGCACGTAAAATGATTCCAAAATGACCACATGTAAGACTTTGTTGCTTTGATTTTTAGGGAGAAAATGGAATGCTGTTGTGTATTTTTTCTTTAAAATACCAATACCAGCCATATACAGTTTACATGATATTGTAACACAACAGGGGCTCAGGCGGGCCCCCTTGCCACATTAGGTCGGCCCCCCACTGTCGGGGGCTCGAACCCGGGACTCACGCGTCACTCTGCAGTGACGCAGCCCGGAGAGCCAAAGAGAGATCTCTCTACAGCCCAGTAGCTGTAGTCCTGCTATCACAGGGAAGGGCGGTGACGTCACCTGCTCTGGTATGCCGGCTCTTACACAGTGCCTGTCGGCCGTAAGTGTTACAATATGTTTATGTTCCTAAATTAATATTGTTAATGAACATGTGAAAGGCATAGTGAATCAGAGATTCTCAAAATTTACTTTGTGTGATTGGAAATGTATACATGATCGGATCAACTAAATGCTGTGGTGTTCATTTTTATCAATGAAAAAAGTATCTTCGTTTACAAAGATGGTTACAAAGTAAGTGGACCAGGGTAATACTTTGAGCTTACAGCTTGTCCAAGGTCATTCATTATTAATACTATTAGTAATATCTTCGGTAAAGAAAATATTTCTGCATAATTAAAATATTTATGGTAAAGGTGGTAGGTTATGTACTTTTGTCCAACTGAGAAATCTTGCTTTTATAAAATATACCAGCTTTTTAATATTAAATGATTAACATGCTGTAATACACAGTTTAAAATTAGAAGTCTAAAGAGTACACAACTTAAAATCTTAATTGGATAAAGATTGTCCCTCAACAGTGATCGGGATTCAAAACCGGGTGTTTTCTGGTGACAGCTCAAATACTGTACATGAGAGGTTAAGCTTTATTAGCCCCACCTGGCGGTTTTACAAGGTGATTCCGGATACTATTAACATAATCTAATTTGCATGCGGTATAATGCGGTATGACATGATATGATGCATCTAGATGTGACACGCCCACCGTGTTGTACTGTACCACAGCGTATCTCGCTCGTTTTGAATGGCTGCATCTGTAGCTGATGTGTGGTGAGCGTTCTGGCGTACTATGGCTGCTGTCGCATCATCCAGGTGGGGCTGCACATCAGTGGTGGTGGAGAGGAGTCCCCATTGCCTGTAAAGCACTTTGAGTGAAGTGCCTTTAGAAAGCTTTTTACACTGCTGACAAATAAAACATGGTTCATTGTCATATGAGGCTATTCCTCATAAATACAGGAAATGTTATTACTGATATTTGGGAGCTAAAACTCTTATTTTGAAGCTCCAATATTCTACTTTCAATTACATAAAATATGAAACAGTGAATTATTTGTTAACTAAATAAATGTTTTATTATTCCATCATGACCATATTTATTATGAAGGAAGCAATTTTTCAGAACGTTCATGTGTATATATAACTACTGGGTGAATGACTGAACTTGAAAAGATCATGTTTATCCCAGCATTTATAACATGCAAATATATATTTAAATTAGTACACATACTGTAGCTTTATCACATAGTTAATCTTTTAAAGGGATCAAAACTAAAATTGATCTCACCCAATTTATAATGTTTTCTCCCGAAAAAAATATTTCTGCTACTTTAAATAAATTTAAATTCAAAGGATGGATTCAGCATTGAATATGTCCAAAGAGAGAGTCAAATTTTCTTAGTGAATAAGATAATTTAAGTATGGAGGAGAAGAAAAAGAAATTTGATTATTGTGGTCAGCATAAAAATGAAGTATTTTGTAATGCATTTTGTATTACATTTGTTTCCACAATATTGTCCTGTATCAAGATTTCTTATGTGCAAAAGGATGAATAATTTGATATCTTTGGGATTCATTTTGTTTAGCTATATACAGTATACTGACACTCAAAGACTGACATGCCACATTTAATTTGCTGGGTTGTAGGAGAAGAATGAGTTAGATATTCCTTTTGTGCCAATCAGTGACAAAAAACAAAGCTACAGTATATGCAAATAAATACTGTGTTCTATGCTCTTAACATTACATAATGAACTAGGTTGTGGCAATGAATTCTGGTGCTAGACTTTTCAGAGAATGTTTGTACTTTTGGTATTGCATTTAGATTTTTTTAATCATACAAATGTTTACAGGTAAAAACAAACTTGTAAAATTAAAAATTACTGAATTCTGTAAATCAAAACATTTATTTAAATAGTAAAGATTTAAAAATATTTTGGAGATAGATCTGAATCAGTTACAATATTGTCCCGTAACCCATGTAGCACACATGAATTATTCATTATAACAATTTAAAATGCTCCGTGGTTTTATTTTATTGTGAGGCTAGTGTACCTGTTAATATAGTAAAATCAGCCTATTGTATCTAAACATCTAAAGCATCTAACACCCATCTGTCCATTTTCTAATGGCTTTTTGTAATTCAGGGTCACAAGGGAGCAGGAGCTTGCCCTGGCAAGGAATGGGTGCAAGGCAGGGTACACCCTGGACAAGTCCTCAAACCTGGGCCAATTTTTCCAGAAGCCAGTTAACCTACCAGTATGTTTTTGGACTGTGGGAGAAAACCAGAGCACTTGGAGGAAACTCTGGACACCCACAATAACACAGGGAAAACATACAAACTACGCAAAGATAGGCCCCCAGATCTGGAATTGAACCCAGGGCCCCAGCACTGCAAAGCAGCAATACTAATCACTGCGGCACTGTGCTGCCCACATCTAAAAGAAAAATATGATTCTCCTTAAATACGATATTCTTGGTATTCTACCAGTGTGTCAATAGAGAAATTAGTATAACTAAAAGTAATGCATATGTTCATGTCCTGATTTATTTATTACAAATAAGTAGTATTTCTCCTGGAAAATGTTTCATCATAATATAAAATATAAAAAGCAACCAAGGATATATCTAGAAAACACACTTCAATTAAAGACAATTTATTCAATATTTTGGTAGTGCATATGCCATAAAAGATAGAAGCATCCATCCTATCATTTGTTTCTTCCAATCAAAAAAGATTGAATATGATAGTGCCTTTTAAAGTGCATTTCATTTTAACTTCGGTTCTGCACATTAGGAGACATAGTCTGATCAGGGGAGTTAAAAAAATTCATCAAAAATGCATTGTCCATAGGATTTTACGGTGAAATATCATACTGATATAATTTTGAAGTGACCTTGAAAGTAAGGGTTAATATTTAAAGACCAGGATACTACATGTAAAATAGACCAATAGATTTGTAAGTGGTTAATTTATCAATCACATAAGACATTTTCAGCAATGAATGCAGGACATAATTCTTTACTCACCATTAGATGGTGTCAGTGATAGAATTTTCTGACCCAGTAAAATCATGTTAAATTACAATATGATAATGCCAATACATTTTTCATCTTTTGTTGTCTGCTGATGTACACAGGATTGAGTCAGATTAGTCTCTCAAAAAAGCACCACTATTTCCTGATGCAATTAAGTTTCTGTCTTGATAGAATATTGCCATATGTATTACATAAAATATTTTTCACAAATGTCTTCTGTATTATTGTCTGCAGCCTCTGTACGGTTCCTATGTTTTGTCCTATGTCACCTTTCCATAAATTACATCCTTAGTCCTGTCCATTACATTTGATAAGAAAAACTTATTGAAGCCTTTTATCTTGAAGGAAATCACATTCATCATCTGAAATATTTATTGACACAATAGAATCACTTCCTGGAAGTTATTATGCCACTTACCTTTTCTATATACTATAAAGAAAAAAATGTTTTACTTATTACCAACAGAGCCATTATTATTTGCACAGCTGGTCTCACATTTTACATTTCTTGTTTTGAGCAGCATACAGTAACTCTCATCATTATTAACTTGCAAAATTTAAAATGTCAATTATTTTGTCTCGGGCACAGATGTAAAACTTGTTAAGTTTTGTAAAGCCATAAAACAGGCATCACTTCAACACTAGTAGCCTAAATACAAGAGTGCGAGGAAAACTTTCTTCTTTCCACAGCCATGTACAGAGTTCCAACTTGTCTGGCTTGGTGAATTAAATGCTGCTTCCCCTCATTCTGACAATTTCAACCGCAATATTTCATCATCCGGTTTAATCATTTGATTCAGCCGGTAATGCATCTACAGGTGACAGCAGGTTTAACAGGTGGCAGGCACAACACTGGTGTTAGGGTAGCTATTACTAAAGACATGTCTGGAATGCTTGCAATTTCTTGGAATTCAATCTGATTTTCTTCATCTTCTTCCTCCTCTGGTTCCGGTTTTGTCCAGTATTTTGGGTCTCAGCAATTTTGAACCATTGTCTGTGGTAGTTCTAATGATCTTCCCTTGTATCTGGTACTCTGCATGGACGTCATTCAAGGTATCAGCCAAAACGTCAAACGTACAGTATGTGAGCCTTTTAGATTAGTAGAAGTCTTTTTAGTCTACTTTTGCGAGTAGATGGTTTCTCCAGACTATTGGAATCAATGTGGTGAGCCTTTATTCTGATCCACATCTAAGCCAATACATTCCACTTCACTCATAGCATAAATAAAAATTATTTTCATGTTTTAGCACTCTTGTTATTATTACATACAGTAGTTGTTGATATGACGGTTAAATTATGCAGCAGATTATGATTAAGGTCTTTAAATGCATGTAATTTAGCAACATTTAATAGATGAGACCTTTGAAGATGTAATTCGTCACTGCCTTGTCCACTGTGCTCTGTGATAGATATATGATGGGATTTTCCAGGTTGTCAATATTAACCTACTTGTTTGTTGAGCCAGAAGTGTGTGCTGATGCTTTCTCTTCTGAACATTTGACATCAAATTTGTGTACTTCTATAGCTGCATTCTCTGAAGAGATAATCATATTAAATATCCATTTAAACTTAAATTATCACTAATTTCTTAGAATTTCTGCAAGATATAAATTTGCGTCACTAGCTAGTTTAGCCACAGTAATGTTTGGGAGGCTTTGTTCCTTTACACATTATTTATGCCTTTTTGGCAGTAAAATGTATCAATGTATTCACATTTGTTAGTTTCAAAACCTGATCACATTCCTGTAAATACAATGAATCCTTAAATTATTTTTTCTGAAAAGCATCTATTTTTATTTAACAGTGTGACCTACAGTAAAAAAACAGTTCATTATAATAATAGCATACATTTATGAATTTGATAGTTATGTGTATTAAATGTATTAAGAGGGAGGTTTAATAAAGATTTAAGAGAGCATATCAGATTTGTAGTTGGTGCAAATGAGGATTCTATTTTGTTTCGAGTATGGCCATTGATGACCTGCAGTGTTCTTTACCATTTTCTATATGACTGTGATTTGTTCTTTTGTTTTCATTTTTGGCAGTAGAATTGTGTATATTGATTGATTATTTTTAAAAATCGGTAAGATCTCTTGTTAAGTAGTATGTCACCAAAGTAAGTAAATAGATCAGGCATGTGACTGTGCCCTACCCAATGAGAATCCTGGCCCATGCTATAGTCAGGATTGTGAAAAAAAAGACTAACACAGATGTTTCTGGTAAATGTAAAAAGACAAATGTGTCTACCTGAGTAAATATATACCTAAAGTAAAGTGCAGACCTCAGGAGAAAGAACCCAAGTAGTGTAGCAAATTTTTTCTACTTTATTACTGTACATCCATGTATTTCCTCGGTCTCTGAAGAGCAGCTCCCACTTGGGTGCCCAGCAGGGATTATGCATCAACAGCCATTACACTATATCTGGAGGGGAAGTAAGAAATGTCCATACCATTTTAATTAAGGGAGGATTCTTAGGAAGGCCAGATTCTATAACCTCAAAGTATACTTCATCTGGTCTCATCCGAAAGACAGCACCTTCTACATCACAGTGTCACCAGACAGGACATGGGTTTGTAAACAATTGTCCAGAGTAGGGCCAGTCCTGGGCTTTTGGGGGCTCTAGGCAAAGAGAAAGGGGCCACTCCAGATCATGATTTGCACATACACCAGTATTATCACCTCCCACTCAAACTTTTATTAACCAGCTTTGAAGAACACATATTAAATAACTTATAAAGAAGAACTAGAAGTGCACATTTTTACAAAGATAACATATTTTAGCACTGAATGTAATAGATAGGAACATTAATAACTGTAATAAATGATAAACAGGATCTCTGTTACTTCAAAATCAAAGCAAATCATAACTTACAAAGTACTGCAATGTAACCTTTTTAGAAAGGAATTGAAAAAATGAATATGAAATTAAGTAAGAAATAAAACAGCACACCCAATAATAAAGAGTGAGTTCAGTAAGGCTGAGCAAAATCATCCTCAGAATGGCATAGCAGCAGTGCTAACCACTGCACCACTGTTCCAATAGGATGTCATAACTGACAGTAAAAAAGCTGCACTTAGAAAGAAGAGAGAATATTAAATAATGCAGTTAGAAGCCATCAGTAAATCATTAAGTACTTAACAGTGGCAGTTTCAATGCTGTGTCCCTGAATAAAAAATTGAAAAGGTCATTAGATGGAAGGTGACTTAGCCATTGAGATGCTACCACCTCTTCTTCAATGTTAGTGAGAAGAGGCACATTCAAAAAGTTTTTTTTTAACACAAAGGAATTCAGGAACCTATGGATGAAGTTAGAAACAAATGCAAATAAGAAGATAGCTTTGAGCAGGGGTGAAAGAATGTGCTCAAGACACAAGTAGTAGGCTGCATTTTATGTACAAACTTGATTACATACTGTAGATAGCATCAACAACAGTAGAATAAGAGAAGCTTAAACCTGGAGGAAAGGATATGGATGTCATGGTTACAGGAAGTAAGATCAGCCACTTGTTATTAATATTATATATTTTGATGTAAAATAATTGCTTGAATATGCTGTAAAGTAAAGGGAAGAATATTTTTAACTGAATCAGGCATTTTATTGCAATAGAGGGCTGAAGGATTACAGCGGCCTCGCTCAATAAGGCTAGAATAGAAAGAGGATCTGGCTGCATTAAGGGATCTCTGAGGGTCAGATCTACAGTATGTGCCTGTTGATGAAAACGCAGTCCTCTCTTCCTCCAAATCTGCTCAAGATGACAGCCTTCTATCTTCTTAGAGCAGAGTTCATTTATGTACCAGTGATAAGATTGAGCAAAATAAACAAGACAAGATTTCATAGGGGCTAGACTATCAATAACTTGCATTATTGCAGAGGTACTAGAGTGTCATTGTAAAGATCAACAGAATCCTCAAGCGAAACACGGTGACCTACATTAAACAGAGTTTTTGTGTTCTCTTTCTCTAAACTAGCTGAATGCACTAAATTCATTATATAGAAGGTCATACAGTAGAATTTGCTACTGGTTGGAGGTAGACCTAGACTACAACATATAGTAAGATAGCCTTGTGGGCATCAATCCCAGTGTTAAAAAGCTATTCAAATACAAAAAAAATAGGAATGTAGTTAAGATCCTGAATTTTGACATTTCAGTAGCACTGCAGTATAGTTTTTTTAAAACCCAAATGTTGTATTCTACAAAGGTTTTTGGAAAAAAATAATTTTCAAGTAAAAAACAAAATTAAATTATCAGAAACTACTGTCGGTGTTAAGTGTGTGATGTAACACAATCATTACATAGAATGCATGGGTATTTTTGTGTTTTTAATTTCTGAAAAAAGAAAAATTTGCCTTAAAGGTGTCTAAGTTTGTGGCTTAGTTATCTGTCAATGAGTGCTGTTTGTGAATTATGGATAAAAGTGTGATACGATGGAATGCTCACATTATTGGTGATATAGAGTATAATATCAATGTGCGTGCTAAGTTTAAAATTAGCTATTTTTGAAAGGGGTAAAAAGAAGTAATAACGTATAAAATGTTAATCTCAGTTACCTCAAATTACTATTATATTCTATTTATTAATATAATCTTTGCATAAAATTTAAAGTTAAACACATCTGCTTATCATTGGGCAATTTGAAATATTTTAACTCTGTATCAACTGCAGGCAGGAGATTATACACATCTTCATTACCATTTAAAAGTGTAATCCTCTGAATTAAAATATGTCACTCAAGAATTAATCAAGTCTTTGGAATCATCTGAATTCTGTACAGCCCTAAGAAGCATCACCTAATTTGTTTGCATTTCTTTAACTTTTACTGAGCAGCTAGGCATGAACAGAACTTCTCTCAGACGTTTAGGAGCTTAAACATTAATAATTACTGTAAGCATTGGCCTTAAATTTAGTTTTTAATATTTTAATATTTTTTAATGTTTTTAAACACTTTTAGACAACACTTTTGTAAAAGTAAGGATATTGCATTGTTTCCATTAGTCTATATTAATTCCTTATTAGTACCAAAGTCATTCTCAGTTTGTTACAGTATAAAGGAAAGGATACAAGGGATCAACATGTTTCATGTGTACTCACTATCATTCCTTGACCTTTGCTCTTGTACAATCCTCAGATTTTTCTTTATATTTGTAACAGGTCATCAGAGAAAGATAATTCATGACAGATTTCTCATGGAAGGCTTACCTTTAAAGCCCAGGCTTAGATCTTTCTTTGTTCTGTCACATGAATTACTAGGCATTTCGAGTTCACTTTGTCATCTAATTTAGAAGACCTTCACCTCAGGGATTTATCACATGATACTGGAATGGGTAAAACTGAATATGAAAGTTGGTTAAAAACTTCTTCATAATGCAAATTTGCTGTTGATCTTATCTGTAAACATAATGTACAGCAGCATGAGTACGTTTAAATTATAGAGCATACACTATCTGCCAGCTTTATACACTGTATAACTGTTGTTTTTTTCATTAACAGTGGTTTTTCCAAAGATTATAAATCTAGATTCAAAATGGCTGCAAGCAGGACTGCAATAAATAGCAGACAACTTAAGAGGTGGTTTACATACTGTAGTTCCAAAATGAGCATGCCAGGAAGGAGGACCTTTCTTGAACTGTCAAAAACAGATTATTGAAGCACTCATTTAGAAATGGACAAAACAATTTCTAACAAAGCAGTGCCAAAATAAATTAGTTCATGATGGTGAAGTGACTCCAAGCACAAGACATAAGTATGTCTTTATACCTCACAGCAACAATGCATACAGTTAGCCTGTTTAAGAAAGAAACTTGGAAATAAATTATTCTTATCTTAAAAAAAACAGATGTATATAACCTGGAGATAAAAAAGTTAGTAATTTCTGGCTGATACAAATACAAAATACAAAATGTTGACAACTACTGTAAATGTTTCGTAACTAGACTACCTAAACTTGTTTTCCTCTAATCACTTAATGTTGACTTTCTTAAATGCATCTCTAACATGTTAACCAGAAGTTACAGTACTGTACATCACCTTTTAAACAATGTTAATGTAAAAGTCCCACTCTGCAAAATATCCACATTATAAAAATTCAATATTCAATATTCAATGAGGACATTATCATAAATCATCAATAAAACACTAAAGAAGGTGTAGGTTTAATTTAAAGGAGTAATGCACATCTTCAGCTCTGGAACTTCATCCTTGTATTGTTGCATATTGTGTTACATGTTCAATTTGATTATCTGTTGCTGTTTTTGCTCAAACATTAATGCAATTACTGAAGTACAAATATAATTAGACAGCCTACTTAAAGGCTTAAAGAAAAAAGCAAAAGCTAATAATTGTTACGTAAAACAGAAACATTCACTGTCTTCCTGGTAAAATGCATGATCTTTAGCAAGTACAATGATCATATTCTTCCCCACTTTACGTCCTCTCTTTCAGATATGAGATGTTTTTTCAGAAGGTAGATTTAGTGCTATAGCCAGCTATCATGATAAAGAATAATTCAAGGAGGAATAACAGCGCAGAACACTTACAACAGGATATGAAACCAATAAAAACAGAAATGACAGGGAGATTCAGATTATATATACAGCTTCTTTAATCATGTATTGCATTTGAAAAGTTAAAAATAAACCTTTTTCTTTTCATATTTTTTCCTGAGCTGAACATAAGAAAAACAATCCATTTGTTTTTCAATCAAGTCTTTGTACTAAAATGCATTCTCTGCAGACACCCCCCCAAAATCTCGCACAAAGCAACGATAAATTCAGAGACTGCATGAAAGGAATTGTTCCTGCTAATATTAAAATGCAGGCTGAGAAGAAAGAAATAATCACAGTTGATGCCTGCAGGAGGATAAAAATGAATAATCAGAACAAGAATAGAAGCAAAATGAGCAAAATCTATAACAGCTGCTACTGTACACAACTGATACAGTGCTTTAGTTAAGGTGTAATTTAAATATATGTTTTAGTGGCACTCTGAGCATTTCCAAATTTTGAGAATAATGTAGGTATAGAGTAATATGTTATTACTAAGATAACGAAATAAGATAACAAGGCTTGTTCTGTCATTTCATAGTAGCTATGGTACATATGCTTCTAAAACAAAATATTGTTAACAGCAGCTGCCAGCTTTCTATAACTTTTTCTGTGCTGCAGTCTCTCATTAGAGCCAAACTAGAATCACGTTTATGCTATATTTGAGTACATTAATCTTTTTTCTTTACCTAACCAGAAAAGTCAAGTAATCATTTACGATTACATCTTTGAGTCGCATTTATACGGGAGGACATTTATTGTGGCAATTTGAGTGAAGCTCCTCACCTAAGATATAATGTGTCTCAACTTGATATGAGACCTGGAGTCTGAAACTCGCTTTCACATTTGTCCCCTGTGGGTTCCACAGAGAAAGATGTTGTTGTACAAATCTAGACATTTTAACAAACTTCGACACATGGATACTTATACTACCTATAATATTGTATATCTGGATTTTCAAAAATAGCACCTGAATCTTAAATTTAAAACAGTGGGAATTAATGGTGCATGCTGTAGATGGATTTAAAGACGACTCCAGTGTAAGACAGAGTATAATATTAAGATTAGTGAATAGTCTGGGAGAACTGGACTTCGTGCTGGGAATGCTGCTCTTCTTTCCATATACTGTATAGATAAAAGTTATCAAGGTGTTTATAATAAATTAATTATATTGACTGGAGATTCAAAGCATGGAGGGATAGCTAATAATAAAATAATACAGTTAGATCAATACAGAATGGTTTAGATAGTATGCATGTAGTCACATACAGTATATGACAAATGAAGTTCATTTTTAGTATATATACAGTTTTCAATTTATATTGATATTTTAGTGATAAAAACAAGGTGATGTAATTGGATGCAGCGATGCTGCAATGCGCCATCTCCTCTAGGGTCATTACTTCCCTTGAGGACTCTTTCCCTCTATCTAAGATAGGGATGTACAGCTCACAGGAAATCACCAGAGCAGGCATCAGCTATGCACCCTGCTCTAGGCCAGATAAATGGAATGCTGAATAAGGAATGATCAGTGATGATCAAAACGAGAAGTGCAAGTACCTTCTTTGAATTGCATCAGCCTCTACTCTGGCACTAGCTGAAAATCTGCTAAACCCGCCATTGTCTGGAAGACATTGGCTTATATTTTTCCATCAATAAATGCTAACCTTAACGTTGAAGGGTAGCATTGTTATTGCTGCAACAGCCCTTACCAACACACAGTCTGAATATTTTTTGTTTGCCATAGTGCATGCTGTATATCTTTCTTTAGCCACAGTGCAGGGTGTATATATTATTTTTTCCAGCCTTCGGGCTGACAAGTAGCTTTGCTCCAGTTGCAAGAGCCATCTGCTACAGCATTGGTTATTTACTCTCTTTTTTTCTACCCAGCGCTAGGGCTAAAGAACAGGTTGCTGCTATACTAATAGCCTTTGTCACAGACCATTCTTTTTTGGGCTGAAAGCTCCAAACGGTTAGTATTTTCCCCACAGATGTAGATACACCATGGTGCTGGTACACCTACACAGTTGCAGCGAAGAAGACTGCAGATCTACATCAGCCACTGTTACTTCTTTGGGCCACCTAACAGGACAGGATGGTGAAAACCCTGTTGTTGTGCTGGGCACAAGCCAGATTCTATAGGTTCCAGACTGAAGACTTCAGCAATGATGAGTGCATTTCAAACTGCAATAAATGTAAAATGTACACAGTAAATTGTATATCCTCCAGTTTACATCACAAAATAGACTAAATTTCCAGGTATGCACAGTGCCATGTTCTGTGATTCAGAACAATGCAACAAAATGTGCAGCCCTCTGACTTTGTAATCAAGTAGGCTTGTGAATATGTCTCTTTTAATCCAATAGAAATATTTATTTAGATTTCAAGACAGTTGTGCTAACAAATAGTCGTTACTTGTTAACTTTGTGCACAGATCACGTTGGAACATTTCTGTGGCGAAATGTCTACTGTAAAACCTGTATTTATTTGCTCTTACATCGCATTACATTAGTCATTACAAAGACTAATGAGCAGGAGGGGCTGCATCATGTCGCAATTTGTGGGAACTTGAATGCAAGTTTGCGACAACATGGTGACTTACAGTACTTTCACAAAGTTCCTGATTTTGTGCTTAATTCAAAATTTGTAATTTTAAGATTTAATAACTGGTCTGAGAAATTGGGACTACAGTTCCCCGTTGGCCCCTCTATGAACAAGTTTGAGAGAAAGTCAAATTCTACCCTTGCCCACATCTGCTCACCTATCGTGCATGTACAGTAAATATCACCATTGTGGCTTATGCACTTTCATGGTTTGTTTTGCACAATACAACAGCATATCCTGGCAAGAGACAGGCCTTAGTGTGCAGATCAATGAATCCTGCCCTCTTCTATCTGGTTGGAGGAAAACAAACCTCACCCATTGAACTCCAGCCCGTGTACCTCTAACTTAAGCATGATCAAAAGTTTGCTTGTCTTTATTAAAAAGTGGCCATCAATAAATTTATTCCTTTTACAATAACAAAAAATCTAATCTGTTTCTATAAGTAAGCATTGTTTTCTTCTGTAGCTGTCTTTCTTTTCATTATCACACATACAGAACATTCTGTGATATTTAAGATGATGACCATAAAGTCCGACTGTATTAATTTTATCGATTACGCAAAATTAACTGGTTTGCAAGACACAAGATTTCTTCTGTTGCAGACAGGATCAAACTATCTCCCTCAGCCTGGCTTCTTGAATTAAAATTAAAGTCTTGACTCAGATGGCAGTGGTTGCAGTCAAGTGGCTGGTGATGTTGTCAGATTTTCCCGGATTGATAAGGAGGAGCAAGCAGAGAAAGTGTGAAGTATCTTTTAAACATGGAAATCATGATTGGTGATTGGTTATGTCATCAAGTGTAGTATTTTCAAAGACCTACAGGTTTCTTATGGGTTGCTCATCCTTTGTGTGATTGACCATGTTCTCTTGAGGGTACCCTCTCTTCGTGGGTTCCAGACTGAGAGGTGCCATGTTGGACCACTCATCACTAGGGAGGTTGAGGATAGACACAGTTTTTAATGTCCTTCTCTGTTTACAGACTTTAAGACACGTATCTTTTCAACTGTCTTGCTTTAAAATTCTTATTCTTAGTGCTTTACACAGAGGTCTGAGCTGCTATTATTGTCTGGTTAAGGCAACAGAAAAATGAACATGAAATCTTTAATGACATTTACTGTAATTCTTAGTGTAATAATATGCCTTGTCACAAAATGTATGGAAACAATTATTAGAACTAAACGTTAGGATCACCTATATGAAAAGGGATTCTAGGGGATTGTTAATAGACCAAATTGAGTTCTTTGAACAAGCAACAGCAGTGAAGGACCCAAACAGACCATACAATAACTTATAGTTAAAAGTTCATAATGCTTTTGATAAAATTTCTCATAAAAGACTAACTTTCAGATTAAGGCATTTCAGGATATGCATGTGCTTGGATTGATAATTGGTTATTAGAAAATAGTATAGATAAGGGATGAACTCTCAAATCAGAGCAATGCAATCAGTGTAGTAGCATAGTTATTTATCCTAGGGCTCCTGCTGTTCCTAATTTATGTACATTGTGGTATACAGTAGTAACTAAACTCCTCAAGTGTTTTGATTATAGCAAAATGGTAACAGCAAATGAAATTCAAAAAGATTTTGATAAAATGTAAGACTGGCTGAGCAAATGGATGATGATGTTTAATGGAGATCATTACTTGCAGGAAGCAAAAACATGAACTAGAGAAACAAAATGGAGAATTCTGACTTTGATTAGGCTGCTTATGCAAACATCTTTGGTGTTTGTGTTGACACAGCATTTACATATTCTATATTACTGTATATGAGGCAGCAATAAACATTACAATATAGATAAAAGTCTAGCATTTAAATCAATGGATATGACATTGTTATAATTGTACAAAGTAGTTGTAAAACCTTATTTAGAATGTTGAGTACAGTTTTGATCTTACCATTAATATAAAATAATTGCAACACTTAAATCAGTCCAGCAAAGAGTAATCAGATACATTGCAGGGCTTAACTGAATGCCCTCTAGTGACAGACAATCATTATAGTCCTCAAAGGCATTGACAAAGTCAGCTTTCTGGACTTCATCAACATAAACACTGAAACGTGAATCCGAGAACCTTTGGAAACTATATGGAAGTGCATTTAAGTCTGAGAACAGCAGGTGCTACTTTACACAAAGGTTTTTGAAAATATGGAGCCAGGTTTTTAAAGTTGATACCCAGGCTTCTTTCAAGGATCAAGGAAAAGATCCTTGCAGGAATAACAGTAGCTAATAACTACCATGGGCTAGATGGGCTGAATGACCTCTTCTCATTTGAATACTAATTCTGATGTAATACCAGAACATATACAGTATTTGCATGTGTGTTGAATTTTGTTTTAGGTTTTGTATACAGTAGGTTTAATCATTTACACATTTATGTTTGACATAATTTGTATTTCCTTACCAGATTTCAATGAGTTTAATTGTTTATGGTTAATTGCAGGTACTGTAAATGCCACTGATTTGAAACTGTATGTCTGTAGAGGTATGGGAAATATAAAGGAGAGAAATGTAAAAAAAGGGAAACAAATGGGAGCACTGGGGTATTAATGATATTGAAATCGCCTGAAACTTAGATGGAGCTTAGGAAATAAAAACTGAGTTCATGTTCTATTATCCTTTGCCCTCCCACCTACAGAATTTATGTGTTTTGTGCTTAATAAGTGTCTCATTATTAAGTGTGTCTTCATTGGTCTTGTGTAATTAGTATTAATGATCCCTCTTATTTCATCATTCTGTAAAGACATTACTTGAACTGGGGCAATATTTTAAAAGGAATATTAGAAGGCTATAATACTGTGTTTTTTATAAGACAAATTGCAAGCGTATAATAGACTGTGGAATATTTTTGGCAGCCTTGTATGCTATGTCTCATTTGTCCCTTTACAAAAAAATGTTTTGTGAAATTATGTCTGGAGGCTTTATTCCTTGAGTGGCATTAACAGCTACCTAAGAAAGGGACAGGTTATAGCAATCCTTATTATTTTGGGGGTTACACAATCTCTTTTTCTCCTGTTGTTGTGTCATTCCCACAACAAATTGATTAACATTAATTTTACAGTGGACTTTTCCTTCATGCAGAAGCCATATAACTTCTTTGACACCTAGTGCAGATTAGAATGCTTACAGTATGTTTATTTCAAACATACAACAGACAATGGTCAGGAGTAAAAATTAATGAACTGGTCATGTACCACAGGATCATGAGCTGTCTATGTACCTTGATATATTGACAAAAAGATATATAATCTTTTCAAGATGGTATGTATAATCAGATAAATATTAAACTGAATATCTGAATAAGATTTTATACAGCACATGGCAGAAAGAAAATGGCTATTAACTGCTTGTTATGCTAGGGGTATATGTTTCAAGGTTAGCATTTTCAATTTGACCAAGAAACATAGGGAGCAAGGTAGGGACAACATCCTGGATAGGACTTAAATCTATCACAGTGCACAAAAGCACACATGGTCAATTTAGAGATACCTGTTAACCAGCTAGCCAGCATGTCTTTGGAAGGCAACAAGAAAATGAACCATCTGTCAAAAACTTCTGTGAACACGGAATAACTCCACCCTAAACGGAGCTCAGTTTAGAACCGAGAGCTGTGAGGCAGTAGTGGTCCATGCTATTTTCAAGAAAAAAATATTTTAAAATACCCAAATTAGACAAAGGCCAGCATGTATTAAACTTTACAAATTTAATCTGTGAAACAAGCTGACATTTTTCTTCTTGAAGAGCTGTATAAAGAAAATCAAATTGTTTTTGTGATGTATTACGCTATTCATAGGTTATGAGTTAAGTGTGGTCACACATCAATCTTAATCAATCTTTAAACAGACTTACCCTTCTGCTCCTTCTACCACTTTTAACAGGCTTGTCCTTCGAGATTCATGTATCAATTATCCCATCTGGGAGGTTAGGCACTGCCTCATTTGATGGCAGATGCCTGCTGAGCCCATTAAATAAATGATGTTCACTTTTCAAAACATGAGCTTTACACAGCTTTAGACTTGATTTGGGAAACAAAAACAGTTTTACTCAAATTTCTTTTTTTCCTGCAATTACTAGCACAGTTTTGGTGGACAATGTTCTCACAACTTACTGTTTCTACAGTAATTTTATACCTTGTCTAATGCTGACACCTGATTGGGCAAGGTTCAGTCTGCATCAGTAGATTCTGAGGTACACCAAAAGGCATGTTTGAAGGCTGAGGAGGCTGCACTGGGGATATTTATTAAGTATATTGGCAGTGTGATGTTAATAAAGATGATTATTTTATAACAGTCTAAACAGCATTTTAGAATACTGTTTGTATAATTTGCATTGTCATCCCAATGTGATCTCTAACAACATAAGAAAGGGAATTATAAACAAATGAGAGGAGAACATCTAGCTCATTTTTTGCTAGTATTTAAGTGATCTCATCCTGCCATTTTCTGTAAAAAGCCAGGGTATCGTCTTCGACAATATGGCTAGGTAGCTTTTTCCAGACTATTAACACTGTGTAAAACAGTACCACCTGTTCTCAGTTTTAAATGCACTTACGTGTAGTTTCCACTTGTGTCCTGTTTGTTTCACTTTCCCTTCTAATTCTCTTCTCTCATTGGTAAAGTTCTGTTAGCAGTGGGTTCAGAGGAAAATGCCAAGTATTTTTATAATAAGATGTTTCCATGATTATAATATGATAATCACATATAATAAGATATCACATGCTACAGTATGCACTTATTTTAATAGCCTGTGAGCCACTTGTAATATGAGGTAACCTGCAACAGCATGCATTTAGAATAACCCTACCCAACCAAACATTTAGCATACTGATGGGTTCTAAACCTTACAAATCTGTCAGAAATCCTTGCTGATATTGCCATTGGAAAGCAAAGCAGCAGGTAAGAAGAATATTAAATATATATATTATACAGCACGCTAATTTATTTTTCTTTCACAGTTCACCATGTCAAAACTGGAACATGTGAAGTTGTGGCAATTCACAGATGCTGCAACAAGAACAAGATAGAAGAAAGATCTCAAACAATAAAATGCTCCTGCTTTCCAGGACAAGTGGCGGGGACAACACGTGCTGCCCCATCCTGTGTAGATGGTAGGTGCATTTTTGAGAAGACTTTTCCAGGACTCAGTTACTGTGAACTTTTTTTAAATCAATATCCTCAGAGAAATGTAAGAGAAATATTATCTCTAAATAATATAGTATAGAAATTCTGTTTTATTAAATAATTGTATGTCTTTATTGTAGGCGATCTTTACTGCTTATTTTTTGTATTGCTTTTATGTAGCTAACAGGGTGATCAACTGTATGCGGTGTAAGGTGGAAAGCTAGTCTCTAGTCTCTCCATAACTGTGGGTATCACCAAAGGCAGATAGTTTCACTGTGAGAAAAATAAAAGTTCTGTGTTCCAAAGCAGTCCACTGCAGTTTATTAGTACCAAGCTAAACATAAAACAGACATAAGCAGCATTTGGTCATTTGGATTTGTGGATCATCAAGAGCTCGTGCAGAAGTCACAGATGCACACATGTAAGATTTGCAGAGATTATCTTATGTAACTTATTGAGCTAGATAATTGTTGAAAATATTACCATTAAAGAACTGCTAGACAGCAACATCTCCATAACTTAATCTCTGGTCCCTCCTGGAGCTTTGGCTGCTGATTATTTGACTTGTGCAGCATTTTATATACAGTACCATAATCTTGTACTCCCTTTTGAAATTGTTTCTTTCAGCTACAAACAAGATACAAACAGTTGCTCAACAACAGATACTAACAACAAAAATAATGTAATTATCACATTTCTATTAATTATTCTATATTTTGAGCAATGAGTGTGGATGATTCATAAAAATTTAATTAGGTTGTCTAATGTCTAAACTTTCAAAAAGGTGGAGATGTTTATGTAAACATAATTATATTAACCAAATTTAACACACTTAAGCCATATATTTTGCAGCTTAATGTTTCACAATTTTTCTTTCAATTACATTGGTTACATTTTCTAAATACTACTGTGACCTTTTGTGTAGAAAAAAAGGAGTTAAGGCGTATTGACAAATCTAAATACTGCTAGTAGTTGGGCCCATGTTACTAAATGTTACTAAAGACTGTGACAGCTTGTTCTCGCCGTTGATAGACTTCTGTCATTTTTACACATTAAACATAGTCCTTCCAAAGTTAGTCAGGAAACCCTGTTCTATTTTTTCTTAAGCTTCCAATTAGGGATGCATCAGATATGAGAAATAAATTGAATTGCACCTCCAGGGGTGGTAGGATAATATGAAGAAAAGAAAATTGTCTCTAGATCAAACTATTTAGCCCAAATCTTGTTACAGTAACAATTAAAGTTTATTAATAAACATAAAAAGCAAACTGTTTTGTTATGTTAATATATATTGATGAAAAAAGAAACGCAACATTTTCTGTAATGTGAATACTATAGTTATACCTTTTGTACCTTCACAAAACGTTGTCGATTTGTTTTAAGCCCTCTGACCGGCAAATACAGCTTGTGCTGTGAGGCATTGCAACTTGCCAATCACACAAAAGCTCATGAGGTGCACTTTTACCCAATGAGGTTCAAGTGGAAACAATGCCTGATCAGGTCACCTTTAAAAGGCCTTAATTCAAAGCTTAGGTCTCTGCAAGAAAAAGGCCACACTTCGTCAGTTTTCTATGCATTCCGTAATGCCTCCAATGTCACCAGAAGCAAGGCAGAGGGCCATTGGCACGCTGCAGGAAGGCATGACATGTGCCAGCGTGTCCAGACATTATGGAGTAAGTTGCTCCACTGTGTCCCAACTGCAGAGAAGGTTTCAGTAGAACGGCAGGACAGATAACTGTCCAAGATCCGGCTGCCCTCAAGGGACCACACCAGAGCAGGACCGACACATCAGACTGGTCCATCTGAGAGATCGTTTCAGATCTGCCACCTGTACTGCTGCTGAAACTGCCGGCAGAGACAATGCCCGCATCGGTGACAGGAGAGTGAGGCTCCATGCTGCTGGCCCTAGAGCAGGGCGACCTGTCATAGGCTCTCTGCTCACACCTTCAATGGATGGACTGCTGCAATGGACTCGTATGCAGTGGCATCGGGTCCTCTTCATGGATGAGTCACTTCAGCCTCTTCCATGCAGTCAGGAGGGCCAGAGTGTTGAGGAGGGGGTGTTGCGTTTTTTTTCCCATCAGTCTATATTTCATAAGAAAATGTTGGGAATGTGCTTTATGCTATAAATACTATGTTGTCTTTCAAATGTACAATTCAGTTTAAAACAAAGGAACATTACCATGCTGGGTCAAAAGGTTCTGAGCACACTGCTGGTGCAAAAAAGTCCTTCTCTTTATTTGTGGGTTTGCTTTTCCAGGTCGACCATAATGGAAACCAGAAATCATAAAATAATATGTTAACTTAGGTTTGACTCTAGAAGCCACTGAACCAAAGTTGCAAGTATTTGTCAAGAGTTTTCATTAAGGAGCCTTCATTAAGTATGATCTAGTCATAGGAACGTGCTTCAACAATATGCTGAGAACGTTTGAATCTTTTTGTAAATAAGGATCATGGGAGAAGAAAACATAGAAGAAGCGCAATTATACATAAGTGATCCATGCTTCATCATAGTGTAGAGGTTTTGTGAATTTACTGGGACAGTTTATTAATTGTAACAATAAATTACGTGGTGGTTCCTTTCGCTATTAGGAATCAATCTTCAGAATAATCAGCAATACACATACACAGACTCAAATACACAAAATACATTTATTAATACATCAAATTGTGCATATAAAAACATATAACAGTCTGTCTGGATACAGATGGGAGATCTTATTGTGAGGGTTACTGAGATACAGAATATATCACAATAGCGAAGAGGTACAAAACAAAGAAATATGCATTTAGTATACCATTCGACTACACTATCTCATTAATCAGTCTCATTAATACAGATTCTACTTTAGATACTCATAAGTATCTAAAGTAGAAGTAAATACGTAACTTACAGTATACGAATTAAATTGATATCAACCTGTGTTGAGATAACAATTGAATTCTCAAGATCGGTAAAGTAGAATATTGGATTTATACTCATCCAGTATGGATTTGTATCTTCTGGCACGGACAGGGAAGGAACAGCTGACAGGCTCTGTTGAAGCGGTATCCAATCCGTGGTCTCCTGGCTCGATGCCCAACCAGTCCTGGTGCGGCTCAGAGTCATGAGGAGAAGGAGAGAGAGTTCCTCTGTCGGCTTTGCGCTGGAAAATTGTTACTCTCCAGAGACCTACTAGTTAGCCTTGCGCTGAACTAGTGAATCTGTTCATAGAGGTGACTGTGTGGTCAGAGCAAGTCACTCTTTGGGGGAGAAACTTGGTTTTCTTTCAGCGTAGCAGCTACCTCTGAATAAAAGCATTCAGATGTCGACAAAACTTCAATCGTATTGCTCCATTGATCAGTTTTGCTGCAGGCTTGACCTCGTATGGGCTCTCTCTGGCTTGGCACTTGGGAAAAAGTTACAACACTCAGACTGTAGCACTGGCAGTCATGTGATTGTCAGACAGCCAAGTTGCTCACATGAGTCTGAAGGAGTGCAAGGGTGCATGGAGGAGCCATCTTGGAACTCTGTGCAAAGTTTTTTAACTCGAGGACAATATAGTTGGTTATTGGTCAGGAGGTTGCTGGGCAGTTGGGGTTTCCACGCCCTGCAGGTTCCTCATTCGTTGGTCAACTTGAGGAGTGATTGACCATGACCTCTGACTCTAGGACTATAATCCAGATGTGCATAGAGTCTCACTAGACAACCAGGTGCCAAGAGTATACATCTATCATGATAGCTGGTTGCATCCTGATCCTGGGAACTGTTCCTAACAGGAAGACAAACATCCTTAAATCAGTGAACCAACATGAATGGCTTCTCTGTGGCTTGGACCATAGAGATGAGAGAGAGGGGCCTCACTAGGAAAAGCACAGCAAGACTTAATTCTGTCTTATTAATAAGCATTTCCACTACAATAGTCATATTCACACACTACAATCTAAGTTAACCAAATATACCATTCAACTCTTTTTTTTAAGAATTACAGCATATTCTGCAACTATTCTGTAAAATAAGTATTTACCTACATTAATTCAAAGTCTTATTCTACAACCATCTGGATTAACTTGAATTTGGCCCACCAACAAGTTTCCATTTGGTTCCATTTGGTAAAAGGAAACCCTTTTAAGTAGAAAGATCCCACTAAATACTATATCAAGCTTAAATGTGCAATAAAGTGGTAGTTAGAAATGTTGAATTAACCCAGTCATCGGGTTTAATAAATTAATCTGTGTTCTAATGGATATATTTTCTTTTTATACTTTAACAAATTGTTTTTTACAAGGGTTAATGTATTCTCTATACTCAAAATAGACCTGAAGAAGATGTTCAAAAGAAAATTAGAATATAAAAGTTTTTAATGTTGTGGAACATAAAGGATAACATTTGAAACAGGAGCCCAACCCACCTTTTCTATGTTTTAGATGTTTTCTTAGTGATTTAACTATTTTAATTATTAAAAGATTTAGAACCCAGAACTTTGAATGTTATTAAATTTTAAAACCTCCTGATAGTTTGATATCTTTCCCTAATGCTTAAATTTTCAATGGTCTCAATTATAAATTATTAGAATATTTCTGTCCTGTTGAAATGTTCAACAACTGACCATTAAAATAAAAAATAAAGCTTTCTGAAGTCGAAATATGGTAAAATAGTCCTATTAAGAATGATAGATTAAGGTGTTTGAATTTTAAATATTCATCATAAGCTTGTACTTAAGAGTTTTATGAGTTATTTTAGTCAAGAGGGCTAAACGAAGCTTTTAAGAAAATTTGTCTGAGGCTTATGTGCTACCACTCTGAATTCTTTGCTTATGCCATCAGTGGATGTGTGGTGTAACTTTTTAAGGATTAACTGATTCTTTTTTATGATTTTTTTTATAATATTACTGAAACAATTTAAAAAGTCACGTGTAAGACATTTAATAAACTACTTTCAAATCATCTTCTGTAGTTTTCTGTCAGTGCCATTTAGATTCTTATTCATTACCAAAAACCAAATTGCAATATTTAAATTGCTTATTAAACTTTCCCAGTCATTTGCAGTCATAAAGATACTGTATATATTCATTTGTATTTCCATTTGTGTGTAAAAAAGCAATACATTAATTATGCTACAAAATGGATTCATATCCTAAGCTTTTATCTTATACACACGCCTCTTTTTGTTCACAATCATTCTAAAATTCTAAAACTTTCTTTTAAATAGATATATTGCGAAGTGGTGAATTAATGTTTTCTGCTAAACTAAGTGTGTTCATTAAGCTATTGCACATATATTCAAATTCCAACCTTGCCTTAATATTTTCATATTTTATAGCCTCAATTGTGGAACAGAAATGGTGGTGTCAGATGCATCCATGTCTGGATGGAGAAGAATGTAAAGTTCTACCAGATCTTAAAGGTTGGAGCTGTGCTACAGGGAATAAAGTAAAAACAACTAAGGTAGGCCTCACTTATCTCTTCCGTAATGCAAATTATTGAAGGATGGTGGATAGATGGACCATAAATGTGACTTCTTGTTGGCATTTCATACTCTGAAGGTTACAATGTGTTCAATAATAGAATGTCCCCTCTAATAGTTTCTACAGGCATATCATTGTCTTTCATAACATCACACCGAAGCAGCATAATTGATTCCCATTGCATTCTTAATTAATAGTGATGAAAATACATGAGGTATTTCTGAAGCAATGTACGTTCTGCATGCTTGGGTGTGATTTGTTTGACATTTTTGGTTTTGGACGAAACAATGTAAATTTAAGTAAAATTTAGAAAATTCAAGCATTTGCACTGTATGTTCCCACTTTTCAATATTAAGCAACTTTATACTTTTGTTGACAATCTGCCTACACTATAAAATACATAAAGTATCCAGAGAAGTTATTGCTGTTATGGATGGAAATTCCCGCATTATAGTGAACGTATACACATGATGTAAAAATTGAGTTTAACAGAGAGTTCTACTGAAGAGCAGTGGACCAAGGAACATCTGAAGACGAAAACATCTTCTGAAGATGAAAACATCTGAAGCCGAGGCTGAAGGCACCAAAGGTGTTGGGCTTAGATGCCAGTGATAGGGGCAGGAGGAAAGGCAGACATTAAAAGCTGTAGCATGCCTGCTGACTAAGCCAAAGGTAGAATGCCAGACAGATCTCACGTCGAGGAGGTTGCATCAGAGGCAACAGGGGCTGAGAGGGAGGAGACTTAAGCCAACGGGACAAATATTGTTGTAATTGGGGTGTGTTGGACATCAGGGACAGAAAAAGAAGAGACCACACAAAAGTGGAGATTAAATTAATGAAAAGGAGGATATGGAAAAGAGCAAGAATGGCATAAAGACATTTTCAGGACAAAACCAAGACAAACTGTGAAAAGGGAATATGAAGAGAAATGCAAACATGAGGATAAGATAGATTAGATAGTAATAAGGGTGAAAGCAACCCAGGGATCCTTTTGATAAACTGGTGTTTTGCAGCATGCTGGGTGATGTCATTGGGAAAAGAAGAAGTATGCTGGATAAAACAAGCTTGCCTGTTATAGACTTCAGAGAAGTAGAAAAAAAACATCTTCTGTGTATTCTTTTTAAAGGAAAAAATGATTGTAAAGTCATCAGCAATGTAGCAAGAGTCCAGTATTTGATATCAGTGATGGCAGTAATGGGAGATGCAGGATGAATGATGTAGGAACAAATGCAGACAAAACAATAGATTCATTATGGGAACCAGAGATTCTTGCTCTTAACGGAAACAAATAATGCATGAAACAAAATGATATTTTTACTCTTTCATCCTCGCTTTCTTTTGCTGCCAGTTTAGTTTGAAACATGCTCCATGTACAGTATAGATGAATAACACATGAAACAAAATGTGGAAAAGAGGTTTTAGGTTGATATACAGTATATTGTGAATATTAGTAATGATTATGATTTAGAACTGGTGGGTGCAATTGGCTTGTTTGATGGTATCTCTCTTAAACTTCATTTAAAAACCTCCGTTGAATACACAGGATTGTATCATGACCATCATACCGATGAAAATTTCACTCAGTGTGTTAGATCATATTCCAGTGATGTCACATCTGTAACACTTTGCAGTAAAAAATCATTCACTGGAAAGGTAGTTCTAGTTCCAATGTATAATTACTTTGGTTAATCTCCTCCTCATAAACAACTTTTATTAACCATTTCCAATCTTTCTTTCTTAAGGTCATGGAAAAGCAATAAAAAAACTTAAATATTACCATTTTTAAAACATTTTGGATTTTGTCCCATCATAGTTCATACACTGCCCTAGTTAGACTATGAAACAATTATGATCACAGATTCAAATACTATTTAAAATAGAGTTTTTCCAGACCTTAGTGTTGGTTTTGATACAGTGCTTGATTATATCTTAATAGATGGGTGGGCTTGATGGGTAATGTATTATGCTAGCTACAGTAAAGTAGATCCTATCTTTCAAATAGATTTTGTTTTTTGTTTGGAGGAATCAAAGTCAGATTTACCAAATATTACTTATGGTTATACTCTTGATACAGTATGTTCTCTTTATACTTTTACATGTTACCTTTGGGTCATAGAAATCATATATTATATTATGTGTTAATTTTCACTGCTATACTGGATACAGAATTCTTTATCTCTATGAAGTCTTGAAACATTAGCAAAATATTGAATTTATTTAACTGTATTAAAATTTTCCACAATTAAACTCTGAAAAGTCTTCGTTAGTTCTAGGTGACTTTACACAAAATTTTAAATGTGAAGAAATGAAATTTTGGCATTTAAGGTAATTGGTACTACTACTTATATCTGTTAAGGGCCACCTCCACAATAATTAAAATGTGTTTTTATTATTTAAGACATATTACCAGAATGAAAGAAGAAAGAAAAGACAACGTTTCGGCCGTGGATCCTTCTTCAGGTGTGACAGTTCAGCTCACACCTGAAGAAGGCTCCATGGCCGAAACATTGTATTTTCTTTCTTCTTTTTTTTCAGCATGGAATAAACCTATTACTTGTTCCTTTGCAGCCTACACATGGTGATCCAGCTACCCACCTGAACTACTACATATTACCAGAAATATACATATTTTCTGTCTTAACGCTGATAAGATAGTCGATAATCAATGTTTTTATTTCATCCATATAGGACGACTACAATACTGTCTTTGTTGGTCCTATGAGCTAAGCTTTATTGCAGCTAAAGCCTGAACAAAATTCAGCTGAAAGGATCCTTATTAGAGTGAACATACACTCCGGTGTTGCACCTCTGTATTGGCTTTCAGTTACGTACACATTTGCTCTTAAAATCATGTTCCTTTAATATAAATCACTAATTGGAATTGGTTGACAGCTGTTAGAATTGTTGTCTGACTGTCAGCTTTTCACACAGCATTTATGACTGTATTCTTTCCTTTTTATGTTTGTCACAACTTGATCATTTGAATATGCACAAGGTTTGTATAGCTGCAGGACATTAATATACAGTAGCACTTCAGTGTTCTATCTAGAAATATCAGCAATCACCATGTACATACTTGGCCTGAGAGAAACATGTGGACACTGACCTTTGAATGTACACAAAATGTTTAGCTGGAAAGTGATCCCATGATCTCATTCTCTATATTTCCTGTTTTCTCAATGCCTTTCTCTAGGGATGTTTTCCCCTTCCCTGCATCACAACCTATCTCTCTAAAACTCTTGAACAGGCCAACAACACCAACCCTCCACTTACTTCTCTCAGCAATTACTGCTTGACCCCAAGCATCTAGGCTTTCAAACAACAACTCTACTAAGAGTACACTTTTTTTTCAGTTATGGATGCCCTTCAGTCAGCACATGCTTCACCCCTCTCATCTGTCACAATCATCCATGACATCTCTTCCACTCACTCTGTGTCTTTGATACTGTGGATGTTGACTGACTATCCTTTTTCAACACTCACTACCATGGGAATCACTGATGCTGCTTATATCTAGTTTACCTCCTACAGCTCTGATCACACTTACCAGGTCTGCTGACACAGCTTGCTCTCTGTGTCTCATGCACTCTTCCCTGATGCCCCTGAAAACCTCTAAGCTGCATCACCTATCTTTATAGAGATGACTCTTAAGATCCTCTTTCCTCTGATATGTTTGTCTCTTACCATGTTGATGCCTGTCAGTCAGCCATTGTGCACTGGATGCATTTGAAATGGAGCCTCTATACTGTAAAACTGACTTCATTTCCTTATACTCCCCTCTATTGACTTGTCCATCTCATTTCCACTTAACTACATCACTCTCTCTCCCTCCTTTTCCACCAAGAACCTTGGTGCACTTCTTGTCCTATCTCTGTCATATTTCTATCACATTTCTGTTCTGTCCCACTCCTGCCGCTGAACAATATCTATAGGATCAGCCCCTTCATTACTAACTTGTTTACATAAGTTTTAGTTCAAGCCTTGCTGTTCTCCCTCCAGTGCTATTTCCCTTCTCCAGCACAATCCTTCTGCTTGTTTGGTCTTTTCTTTAACTCTCCCTAATTTTTCTCATGCTATGCTGTTACTTCAGTCACTCCATCACAAGGGCATTTAAGTACATTAATATTTTTGTTCTGATATAATGAGGTTGCTTTACCACTTTCTAACCTGATCTCAGGATATCTCTGAACTAAAGCAAGACTAGATATGGTTAGTATCCACTGGCCCATTCTATCTCCAAACCCTCATCTCTCCCTTTATGCCCTCCAGACCTCTCCAGCTCTTCTCTATTCCTTCTCCTCTCCATTCCCTCACCTCCAGAGCCTGATCATTCTCATCCCTGGAGCTACAGTGATGGAAATAACTATCCATTAAAATCAGAATCGCTCTGCCCCTGACCAACTTTTGAAAAACCCTCAAGATTTTATTTTTTAAACCATACCTGAGATCTCTCTCTCTCACTGTCATTAACTTTTACAAGCCACCAACTAATACAGCAGTCCGCTCAATGGCATTCCTTATTTAGTGTCATCAATGGTTCTTTATGTACATGTTGTGCATTTTCCACTCTGTGGAAATTGTTTTCACTCTTCTCAATACTGTACAGGATTTTGAATAACACTAACATATGCCTACCTTTCTGTTTTTTGGTCATTTGTAGTTTTTACTTTTTGTTTTTTATAAACTGAGTTTGAAAGATTTTCTTTTTGATTTTATGTTATGTCTTATTGCATATTTTGTAAGTTCCTTTGAATAAGGGCATCTGCTAAGATTATAATAATAATGTTAAGGGCATGTTTTACTTTGCTTTGTTTCTGCCCTGTGAGTCATTCCAGAAAATTGTTGCTTTTAGCAAGCTTTTTTCTTTTAGTTCTCCAATTCAGAAATATGTCACAGTGCAGTGCTCAAAACTATACTAAAACGCTGATGTCAAAATGAATGTATCAGGAACACAATTCTAAGAATATTGTCATCAGTATAATAGAAAGACAACATTATATTGGCTATAAAAACATGGATATTATTTTGTCTATAAATAGGTTGTTTAGAAACTAAACAAGGTTGGTTATAATCAGTACTGGGATTACAGCTATTTGAGGTGTGGTGAACTGTTAGGCAGTACTCTTCCCTCTGAACCAGATTTTCCAAATGCTGCCACCAGTATGGAGACTAAGGTCATTGTGCTATAGGAGTTGCCATTCTTTGGATGAGATATTAGACAGCTTCTGACAACTAAAGCTCCCATGGCACTGTTTGTAAGGGTAAGAAATTTAAACTGAGTGTCCAGGCTCAATTCCTTTTGAGATTGTACAATCAGTCCTCACTACAGTTCCTTCTTAATTCAATTAGTGACATACTTTCTTACTTCTTTACCTCATGTTCTACTTTATATATTAGGACTGCTGGTGTGAAACGGCTGAATGCATCACCCAGGTGGGTGCTTACTTAAAACAATTTATTTCAAAAACACATCTAAGAAAGGGAGTACAACTATGTTATATTAGCACAAACTGTAATGTTGCTGTGGTAGGACAGCTGTAGAAAGTGTTGTACAGTAATTGCAGCTGACCTGACACTAGAGGCTGCTACTTGGCCTCCATGTTGATAGACAGAATGGGGGAGATTAATTAAGTTATTAATAGGTAACTAATTAAGGGTTTATGAATGAACAATATTTTACATGGGATTAATTATTTGCTTGTATAAATAAAGCATGCGTGGTGCTCATGGTGTTATTTTTTTTGTAAATGCTATCTTTTTGTTGTTGGTCTTTTGGTCTAAAAGGCCTAAAATAAGGCTTCCTTTACCTTTTTGGAGTCATTGTGAGTTTTGTGTGTGCATACCCTAGAGACCGCTTTGGTAGGGAAAGGGTCTGGTCTGCCACAATTACTTATTAGCATTTGTGAATATGCAGTTCCTATTACATGCTTAACTACACTGTAACATCTAAGCAGGCCCTATCAATATTATTTTAAAAGCCATGTCCAGTCTCTTGATTGAATAAATCAATTACATGTGTACTAATCTTTGGTTTGTGGTTATTGAAAGCACACAAATATTTACTTGGTTAGCTCTAGAGAATTATATAGAGATAATTTGATATGAGGAATTTAAATGTACAGTTGAAGAATACTAAGGATTATTGTATTTAAACACTTACTGTACTGTATCTGCAAACACTGAAATGACAATAACAATAAATATTAATCCCTTCCTAATCAGGGAGAGCATAAATATTAAAATCAACAAGATAGCCATACTGTCTATCTTGCTAGTTTGGTTTCTAGTACTTGATTGAGCAAAGGATTGCATCCAATTATTTTTTAAGAGCTAAGTGTTTAAATATAGTACATGTTTTGGTAGCTTGTTCCAGATTCCCACAACCATGTGTAAAAAAGTGCCTCTTGTTCTCACTTGTATGTGTACTTTAACATTGTTTCCACTTGTGTCCTCTGGTATTTCACAGTTGATTCTAAATAAGATGATTGAGTTGACTCTGTCAGTGCTTTGGAGGAGCATTATTGGCTAGATCAAGAAATTACACTGCTGCCACAGCAGTAACAATGATTAAAAATCTCCCCAAATCTGTAACAAAAACATAATATAATTTGATTTTTGATATAGCGGTACTGTTCCTCGCTCTGTGACAGGAGACTACATACTGGGCTGCCAGCTCTATTGAGCTACGTCCCCCATCCCAGTGGAACTGAAAGTTGTTCTGATTGTAGCAGGTGTAGGAATTCTGGGATTTGGTTTGATATTTTGGAGAAGAATGTTTCTCTAATCCCCCAGTATTACTTGCAGTGTTGCAGAAAGTGCAGCTCTGTCTCTGTTTCTCCTTGATGGAAGTGGAGAAAAAAAAATTCTGCCTATACTCTGCTCTCCTCCCCACTGAGAGCTGATGTGTGGTGAGCGATCTGGCGCACTACAGTATGGCTGCCGTCTCATCATCCAGGTGGATGCTGCACATTGGTGGTGGTGGAGGGGAGTCCCATTACCTGTAAAGCACTTTGAGTAGAGTGTCCAGAAAAGTGCTATATAAGTGTAAGCAATTATTATTATTATTATTATTATTATACTATATACTTGCAGTGGACATCATCGGGGTTTACTTCTCATTGTTGGCTATCATACTGTTCAAATACACAGCAATTGTGTATTATCTTTTTAGGGATCAATAGCTTTCCAGTTTGTCTTGTGTTTGTGTGTAACTCAACATGTGCAGTAGTGATTTATGATGTAATTTGTTGAATGCTAATTTGTAGTGTTTAAGCAGTGTCCCCTGTGGCTGGTCGAAGTTGGTGTGTTTTAGAACAGTATGTTTCAGTACTGTATCTGGCTAAAGGGGCTCTTTTCAGGTTTCAGCTCTTCGCTTAGCAGGACCTTGTTGCAGTAGAAATTCTTTATACTTATATATTAGACTTGGAGCTCTTTCTCTCTATATATATATATCGTACAACAACTTAATTGTTTGCTAGAACCAGTGGGAAATTAACATAGATTTTTAATTAAAAAAATCTCCAAGCCACTGTATATTTTCTTCTTGAATAAGTGGGGTGTGTGTTTCTTTATTCTGAAATTGTCTTAAAAACAGGTACAATCTTATGGCATCAGCAAAATATGCAATGTTAAGACAATGAGCAATGGAAAATATTAAAAGCACTCCCAGATATATTGTATAATGAAGTGTTATTTATTTGGACTTTTTTCAACATATGGCAACATATTTATACATTTTAGACTAGAGTATATTAATGTAGGTATGTTTATGAAATGTATCCAACTCAATGTAACGTAGAAAAATATTACCTCCCATGCCTCTCTCTTCTCACCATCAAAATCTTCCTTAGATGGTCTTCACAGCTAATTTCCACTCTCCATTCACTCCTGCCCAGGTTGCAATTCCTTCCCTCTCTAACTTCAGATTAAAGCCCAAGAATCTCCACCACATAACAGTATTTAGGGGGCTGGAAAACAATTCTATGTATTTTCTGTATAAAAATAGTGATTTTGACAAAAAATGTAATTGATAAAGAACTTCTGACAATACGCCAACGTGAAATGTTCCTCATTAATAACATTTTTGTTTGTCTTTAAACGTCTTTAAAGCTATACTACTTCATCTCCTTCAAAATAAATATCTGTAAGGGACCTATTATTTTAAAGTTAATTTTCCAAAGGTTCCGTTGAAAATTACTGTAGTATTATAATGATTTCACTTCAAGAAGGAAAAACTGAGAAAATACTGTATTAGAACAATACAAAGGTCTTATGGTTTTTGTACATAAATACACACAACAAATTTGATTTAAAATGTTATAGACATATTTCCATAGGAACTACCAGTAGGTATTTCCATACCTACAGAATATTATATGGATTTGATGTTCTTATCGACTATAAATGTGTGCTCTGAAGACACTTTTGCACCAGTAATTTGCAGATCCAACAATATTAATTGTTGTTCGTACTGGGTAAGTCAAGAACATGCAAAAATCAGTAATATATAGGTCATTCTATAACATATTGTGTGATATTTCTTACATTGGTAAACATTGTGATAAAAATACAATGATAATATTCATATACAGTACTTTTCTGTACCATTGTACTTATTTTGAAATTATTTTGAAATATTTTGTGTTGTGCTGCCACACATTTACCAATGCAATTTAGTACTGGTACTAGGAACTACTTTCTGGGTTTCACAAGTAGTTATAAATCAATAGGACATCACTCTGACATGCCACTTAACCTTCAGAAAAGCCCATAAGCTTAGAACTGCCAGGCACTTTGAAGATATAAATGTAAATTGACTCTAAAAGAAAGGAATTATCATTCTTCTTAACACCTTAGTCTGATATGCATGTGAACTGAGCATAGATGTAAATCATGATATGAATAGTAACAAATTAAAGCATAATTCACTTTTTTTCAGGTTTTTGCCAGTTATTTCATTTCGTTTCCTTGAGTGTGCTTTACTAAATCATTTTCTACTTGAGCAAAAATGAAGTTGGAAACAATTTAAACTGCAATTTAAATGATTTCTGTAAACCTGCTCCTACCATCAAAATGTGGTTTTTGGAAGGGAAAAATGAACAAAATCAAATGTGATTTGTGCAGTTACTGTGACAGGAGTAATTTGAAAGCTCTAACACAATAAATTTGTTGTGTTAGCTGTTCTCCACAAACATGAATTAAAAATATAGGACTGTTTCATGGTGTAGCTTTACTCAATTACTTCTCTGTTTTTCATTTATTTTTTAAATTTTGAAGCAGATATAATACCTAAAAACACTTAAATAATCTGTTTTAGATGCACTGTATACATTGTATGAATAATTTTCTGATTTTGATTCTAATACTCTAATACAAAATATTGCCATTCGTGTTACAGTCCCCAATTTAGCAAGTTATTACTCTTCTATACTGCAAATCAAAATGTTAATGTTATTTCTTTTTCTTTACAGGTAGCTCGATAGTTGAAGATCTCAATGCCCTGTTTCCACTCCAAAATTCTTTGCACGCTTCAAGTGAACTGAAGTCCCCTGAAAGTTGAAGTTTACTGTACATAAAAAATAAGATCTTATATTAATGGAGAAGGAATCTTTTGTTGGATAAAAAGCAGAAAAGCACAAGAGCCTTTAAATAAAATGAAGACATGCTTGTCTGAATTATCAGAAAAAGGACTCAATTCTACTTTTTTTAAAAAAATGCTTAAAAAAGAGAAGAGTTTTCTTTGCATAGCAACATGCTCTGGGTCTCAATGGTAAAGAAAGAATATTGTTATCATGGTGAGTACAATAATAAATAAGCAGTGTCTTAACGGGCAAGACTGTGTACTCTCAAATTTCCTTTCCTCACTAATCAGAACTACATATATAAGATCAATTTAAATATCTAATAAGCTTTTGCAATACAGTTGAATTGTCTTTGTTGTATGAAGGCTAAACTGTTAAATGGTGATAAAAGGAAAAGTATTGCCTGCCAAAATCTGTAAATCATACATAAAAGGTTGCTGTCCTAATCAAAGTTGAATTTTTTAAAGCTGTACTAAGGGAGTATGTCCTAGAACTTAAATAAAGTTATCATTCTTTAAATTATATCAATTTTTTCTCAATTAGATCATCATTAACATCTTGGTGTGCTATATTTTTACATACTGTGTAGTAAACATAATAAACTTTTCAAGGTTTCATATTATGTATACTATATTATGTCCATTATGAAAACATTGAGTTTTCTACATATGTGTTAGAGTAAAGTTTTTGAAGGTTTTAAATAAGAATATGTATCTTCTATCATGACTTTTGTATGTAGTAGCTATATAAGACTAACAAATATATACAGTACACAGGACAGCACAGTGGGGGGGTGGTCAGAATTGCTGCCTCATGGCTATGAGGTGCTGGGTTGGTTTCTGCTTTTGGGTGTACAGATGCAGCCATTCAAACTTCCCGGTACAAACCCGTACCGCACACAACTACGCACAAGCCACCACACCTTACCGCGGTACATGATTGGCTGGCCACAAATGACCGACAGGGGCACTCGTGGTGCATTGGTTGGTAGTGAAAAGATTTAATCATTTAATCTCTTTACTGCGCACATTTTAATCCACTGAGTATTGAATATATATTTGGAATTTTACAACTAAAGGGAAATTTTAGTAGCTGATCATAAAAAGAAGAAGAGCATAAGGCATCTGAAGGTCATAAACGATATTAATTTAGCAACATAAACATATTATGTAAACTGTATTGTAAATGGCTGGTATTGGTAGTTTAAAGAAAAAATACACATCAGTATTCCATTTATTCCTAAACATTTTAAGCATCAAAATCTTACATGTGGTTATTTTGGAAACATTTTTACGTGCTCCTTCTGACCATATTACTGTACATTTATATACTTTGTAACAATTGATTGTTTTAACCTTTTCTGCGAATACGCTCGTTATCGGAGTAAACAAAAGCATACTTTTAGAATTTGATTAATAGGGAATATAATATGGAATTGCGTATTTAAAGAAATTAATAATGATATAATTATATTAATGTACTGTAGCACAAACAGCAGTATAAGACTTTCTATTTGTATGTGTACAGCTGTTTCACTACTTGATATGTTGGTGGCGTGATGGTTAATAAGTAACTGACTTATAAGACTGAGGTCAGGTGTTCAAATCCAGGTATTGCCACAAGTTTTCTTTTAACAAATAAACATTTTTTTGAAAAACTAAAATAGCAAATATTATGGACACGCTATTGACTTTTTTATATTTCTAAATATCACAACATGTTCGAATCTAAGTCATTTATTAATAAAAACGAGTAGTTTCAAACTGCTACTTGTATTATTATCATCAATATGTGAAAAAAGTGAATCCTGTTTTTTCTGTAGTTCAAATCCTGCTTAACTAAAAATTAGACAAGAAGAGTATTATTGGACAATGTTGTGAGGCTAAAGAAATCAATAATGATATTAATTCAAAGATCTAAATATATTTAACGCATACGCCTGACTTTAGAGGATGTGTCTGCTTGCCTGCCCAATGGTGTCACAGTCTTTCCCTCTAAATAGCAAGCAGGGACCTGTGCCGTGTGGATCCTTTTACATCTCCCTTCAGATTTAAAAGGTTATTAATAATATCTTCAGTGTCACATTAACATTGGAATGTTCTTCCAAGTGTAAAGTGTCTCCTTCATAAATTTTCAGTTTACAGATCATACAAGACCATTTATTATGAATAATGTCTCCCGTATTGCATTAAAATTGGAACGATTTTCACAGGTGTAAAACCACCTATTTTCTAACTGCTTTATCCAGGACAGGTAACAGTTTCACAACTCACCCTTCCCTCTGCCTGTCTGACTTCTGTGCCCAAATCGCAGTGGATGAGAAAGAAACAAAGTGAAACTTAGAGCGTACGCATATGACAATTCATATTCTTTACTCAACAGCTTTTTAAAAACAACACGCAATGATGTTCAAATCATGATGTCTGTGATTTTTTTACATAGAAGACTGACACAGCTACTGTATATTTGGCTAGTGTGTATTGTCTGTTTAGGGTTCTGTAGCATTCCAGTTTATATGTTTGTACTTGCAAGAATAATGATTACAAACATTAAAAAACATACTTGCTTTATACTGTCCAACTGAGCAATCTTGGTTTTATAAAATATACCGACTTTTTCATGTTTGATGTGTAAGATACTGTAATACAGCTTAAAATGATTAAAAGTCTAAACAGTATCAACTTGAATTATCTCTATTAATATAACTATCAAGTGGTATTAAATAGATACAGCTTTTTAGTATAGATTACACTTTTCTAAAAATGTATTTAAAAAATAAAAACGACTACAATCTAATATTTTCACGTTTGATCCCAAGAGGAATCACAATATGCTCCTGCTTTGTTTAGCGATTGTGTGAAAAAAAAATCTAAATGGAGAGAAAGCTATGCTGAAAGTTGATTAAGATACTTAGAAGACAAAGATAAGGATTAACGTTGCATTGTCAGATTATGAATGAAGGCATTTAATAAACTCACGTTTACATTTTAATTTAAAATGGGGGCTAATGGGGACTCTCTTATTATTTCTCTCTTCTCTCTCTTATTGTCAAAACTTGTTCAGTTGTGGTTCTTTTGGTTTCACTGAGGGCTTCTCAGATGGGCATTCAGGTAGATTGCCAGGCAAAAGGATTAGTAAATATATTTTGTTAAAGCAAGTCAGTTTTTTGCGACACATAAAAGACATTTTTCAAGAAAGATCTGATGACGAGAAAGAATAATCACGCATATTATCATGCATAAAAAGTGGTTATTAACTATCAAAGCCTGTTTTTATAGCTTTTAAAGCCATACAATGTCTAAGCAGGAACACATCATTATATCTCATTTTTTATTTTTATTTTTTAAATTAAAAAAATAATTTGCCCAGCCTAATTTTAAAGACCTCTACTTGTGAAACTTTTCACAGCCTGTGCATAAAAATATATACACAATACTGCTGACAGCAGGAAAATTCCTATTCTTTATTCAGCAGCTTATTAAAAACAACACCCATGATGTTCAAACCGATTTTTTACACAGAAGACTGACACATCTTCGCGTCGTGAATCTCTTTTTCTAAGAAAACATTTGTCAGTCTGTCCGTGGGGGGATGGGGAACTGCCTTTCATTCGAAGGCTTGCCAATTCTATTTCCAGCTGAGAGAGAGAGAAAGGGAGAGCACACAGGGGTGCGTAACCAGGTGATCTCCCTAGACTGTACGCCCGTTTCACAGTGGGTCAGCTGCACTGGTCCTATTTCCCACCCTGACCACTAGCACACCTATCCTGCCCCTCGCCACACACCCCAGCCAGGTGCTCTTCAGCCGCATCGAATGCGCTACATTAATGAATGGCTTTCAGGCTCACGTGGGTTTGTGCCCTACACCCTGCGGTACCACTGTGTACATACAGTACGAACATGTTGTGATATTTAAAAATATAAAAAAGGTCAATATAGTGCCCATAATATTTGCTATTCAAAAAAATGTTTATTTGTTAAAAGAAAACTCATGGCAGTAGTTGGATTTGAACACCCAACCTCAGCCTTATAAGTCAGTTACTTAAGCATCACACCACAGATGCAGTCATGCATTACATAGTGAAACAGAAGTACACATATCAATGGAAAGTCTTATACTACTGTTTGTGCAACAGTACATGAATATAATTATATCGTTATTAATTTCTTTAGATATGCGATTCCAAATTATTTTACCTATTAATCAAATTCTAAAAGTATGCTTTTGTTTACTCCGATAATGTGTGTATTCGCAGAAATGGTTAAAATGATCAATTTTCACAAAGTATATAAATGTACAGTCATATGGTCAGAAGGAGATCGGAAAAACATTTCTGAAATAACCACATGTAACACTTTGATGCTTAAAATGTTTAGGGAGAAATTGAATACTGATGTGTATTTTTTCTTTAAACTACCAAGACCAGCCATATACAGTACAGTTTACATACAGTAATATGTTTATGTTCCTAAATTAATATCTTTTATGAGCATGTGAAAGGCATACTTTGTAAGACTGAAAATGAATGCGTGCTCGGATCAACGAAATGCAGTGGTGTTACTTTTTGTCAATGAAAAAATAAAGTATTTTCGTTTACAAAGATGGCTACAAAGAATGTGGACCAGGGTAATATTTTTAGTTTACAACTTGTTCAAGGTCATTCATTATTAATACTATTAGTAATATCTTCGGTAAAGACTTTGATGCATAAAATATTTCTGCATAATTAAAATATTTATGATAAGGTGGTAGGTTGTGTACTTTTGTCCAACTGAGCAATCTTGCTTTCATAAAATATACAAACGTTTTAATGTATAATGATTAACATGCTGTAATACACAGTTTAAATTTAAAAGTCTAAAGAGTATACAACTTAATTCTTAATTGAATAAAAATTGTCCCTCAGCAGTGATCGGGATTCAAAAGCAGGTGTTTTCTGGTGACAGCTCAAATGCTGTACATGAGAGGTTAAGCTTTATTAGCTCCACCTGGCGGTTTTACAAGCTGATTCCGGATACTATTAACATAATCTAATTTGCATATGTTAAAATGTGGTATGATGCGAAATGAAGCTATATGACGCATTTTAGTGTGACAGGCCCCCAACGTTGTACCACAGCGTACCCCGCTCATTTTGAATGGCTACACCTGTATGTTGGTGTGAAGTTTGCATGTTCTTCCCTTGTTTGCTGGGTTTTCACAATGGTATAAATCCCACCAAACATGCTAGCTGGTTTGATCGAGCATTCTATATTGCCCCTTTCTCTGAGGCCCTCCAATGGACTTTCCCATCCAGGGGCAGAGCTATTGTGTTCTTTTGACATGTCTTATCCACTCAGGCTGGATAGATCAATATACACTATACACAAATTGAATTTTTCTGGATTATTTATGCTGTATCTATTTGGGAAAACAAAGCAGCAAAGAACACATACTGTACTATCCTCTTAATATGCACAATATGCATAAGCATTGTGTTTCTAGGACACAGATCATATTAAGGCCTTAATGCCTGAACATCATAATATCTTAGCATACAGTATGTCAGTTAGAAATGTTTTGTAGGAGATATTGAGCCAGACTAATCCCATTATTGTCAAATAATTGAAAACTTTCATGTTTCAAAATGTTTTGAAAAGTTTGGCTTTTTAATATTTAGTATATGTATAACTAAATATCAAGTAAACTCCTTTTCTAGAACATCTACAATGTAGCCTGATTGAACTAGACTGAATGTAATGCAATGCTTAAAGTCTTGTGAGGCTTTGCTCTCTTTCTTGCCAGATTTAGCAGCTTCAACAGAAGTCAGCAAGACAGGAAAATGACAGGAGATACAAGTCTTAGTCTGCTCAATCTTCCATTTAATTACAAGACTTTGTAAAATGTTTTCTAATACCATCTCTGTGGATTACAATAAAATGAGCTTATTTAAGATTTCAATGAAGTACGTTTTTCTTGAATATTTAAAACTCCAATTTTACTTTTTTTTCCTGTGTATGTTGGAAGGAGGTGTTTACTATATCTTTATATTTGAAACCCTGGGATATTTTTTTAAATGCTCTATAAATAGAATTGAATAAAAAGGTTTTTCTATTAACTGTAGTGAAGCAAAATATTCAGCAGAACTAGCCCTGATAATGTAACATTTTACAGTAAATGTGCCCCACTGAAAGTTTCTGATATATTAAATAATGTATGTTCTGTGAGACTTCACTTGTACAATTATGGATACAAAAATAAATCAAAATGAAGTATATTAGCAGACAATGTAACTTGTCATTCTTTTTAAATATAAATCAAACTTTTATTGTGAAAAGTTAAAATTTTAAAAAAAAATGTTACCTTTTCATGTATATGCAAGAACTTATGCTAGAAACAAACTGTTACACATTCCACACGTGTCGCTGACCCGTCTAGCATTCCCATGCACACTGTTTAACAGACGCTAACGTTGCAAGTAATGTACTTTTCACTGTTCAGTTCCCTCTCTTTCCTCACTTCCCTGCTCACTATTGTGGATTCTCCTTGAGCTCCGAAGTGCGCATTATTCACCTCTAGTTTATATTTGGTATCTGACCTTCTAGCTCGCCCCTCGTTTACGATTCAGCCCTGCGTTTCAGATTGTTGCTCTCCAGTAGCCTTTTTTATTATCACACCTACATGTACTTCCTTGTTTCCCGGATTACATTTTGCCTAGCGATTTGGATTGGTATTCTTTCTCTCTCCGAAGTCACAGAAACAGAAACAGTGTTACAGAAACAGTGCCATTAAATGCATGTTTAATTTTTTTCTTTAAATAATATTGTAAGAAGCATCTTCCTCATGACAGAGAATTTTACCTCTCCCTGGGCTATTTCTTCGTGTTTCATAAAAATTGTGGGGTAGAGTTTTTTAAATCTTTTGGAGCAGATAAAAGTTAACACTATAGTACAGTCAGTCTCTAAAATATATATTTTGAACATTAAAATAAATATATGACTTATAACTGCAACAAAACACATTCTTATCATCAGGAACTGAGCAAAATCCTTGTTGTAGTAGACATTTTACTGAACAGACATCTAGCTACAGCTTTCTAATTTTGGTGTATCCAGGAAACAAAGTGTACTTGTCAAACAGTAGACAAGGAAAGATATCCTTCAAAGAGTCTCTGGGTCTCTGACAGTCTCCTCCGCAAAGACTTAGAGGTCTGGCTGCAGGACTATTAAGGTTCCCAGAAAATTGTCAAAGGATTGAATCTGAACAAAAGACCCCTTGGCCTGATTCCACATTGATTTCTGCTTTAAAATGGAGTATCGTTTGGTATTTAATCGTTTCTGAAAGAAACAACTTGTTTTCAGATACTACACAGGTCTCATTTCAGTTTTATTTTACATCAGTGTTTGACTACTGTTAAAATTGTGCGATACTATTGTTATTATTCTAAAATCTATCTGTAAATAAATAATGCCTTCCATTTGTGTGATTGACTTTTGACGCCTTTTAGAAAATTAATAAAACAAAGCTCTAGTGTTACGTTGCACTGCCCACCAGGACGGCAGTGGTGGGTTAGGAGGCATTACAGACCCAAGAGCAAGGGTGTCACAGTCCAGTGTTAGTGGCCTGAATGCTCCAGAAGGGACAAGCTCACAGGGACAAGTGCGGGAGAGACCCAATGACAGGGAAGGACAGGTTGGTCTGCATCTGGAGCTGCGCAGATCAGGGCACGTTACTGGGATGATCCACCAGAAAGCGAGCTAGGTACTGGGTTAAGCAGAGAGCACTCTCTTCTGGGGGTCTTCTCCAGAGACCAGGCCAAACACGCACTGTGAGGATGGACTAGGGAGGTGTGCTGGGGACTAGGACAAATGGTGCACCACTGAGGACGGATCCAGTACAGAGTCCCAGAGGCAGGTCAGGACGTGGGGCAGGCAGAGAGGCTGGCAGGCTGAATGAAAGACCAGTGGGGGATGCACGGGAATTAAGCATGCTGCCTGGAGAGGAACGAAGGGACAACAAAAGCCAAAGTCTGCACAGAGCTACAGAGTGCAGGGCTGAGCTGCCAGGCACCCAGCCAGCCACAGCACCCCAAGAGGACTGCAAGTCTGGCGCAGCAGCAGACCCCAGTGTCAGTGTACACATCAAGAGGGGAACAAGTGCCATGCCCATTGCAGAGAACATGCAGTGCAATGTGAGCACCAGAGGATTAAAAGTGACTCATGCCCACTACAGGACAACTCCAGTGTGATGTGAGCGCCAGGGAAACAGAAGTGTGCACGCTATTGGTGGCCTGCCTCCAGATCAAGCACACAGCCTTGTGTGGTGCTGCTCCCAGTCATACACCTTATGCTGCACACTACAGGCTGAAGGAGAGCACACCAAAGGGCAGATTCCCAAGTGAAGCCTGGGCAGGTCAGAATACAGGCAGGCAGGGATCAGGATCAAACAGGAAATGGGGCATTCAGGTAGACTGGGAATGGGAGGAAGGCAGGGAAAAACATTGGCTGGTGCTCAGTGCAGAGCAGGGACTAGTAATCCCTGTTGGGAATTGCCAGGGTGAAATTGTACAGAGGTTAAATAACATGCAGCACCTGATGACTTCTTATTACAATCAGGTGCTGTGGGTATCTTGTCTCCTCAGCAACCAGAGCAAGGTATTTCTCTAAGTATAAATTAAACACTTTATATTGTATCATATAAATATATTAAGTAAATGTGCCTGAAGAACTCTGAACAGTCATCACAAAATTGGAAGATAAGCAAACAAATCCATAACAAATCCTGTGGTGATATATTTATGGAATTATGAAATTATAATTACACATTTTTTAAAATTAATATTTGATTCAGAGTGTCAGTTCTCAAACTGAGGACTTTTAAAAGTAAAATAAGTTACAATAAATGTCAGAAAAATACAGAGAACATTTATTGCATCAATATTTAGGCCATTAATTCAGTATTTTGTGGGAGCACTTTAGGCAGCAATTTGTGAGTCTCTTTGTGTCAACTAACTTTTTTCCATTTTTCTTAGCAGATTTGCTCAAGATTTCTCAAGTTGTTTGGGGATTGCTAATGGGCAAAATTTTTACATTCTTTCCACAGATTTCCAATATAATTCAAGTCAGGACTTTAATTGAGCCACTCAAGGACACTTTATTATTCTTAAGCCATACCAGTGTATCTTTGGCTCTGTGCTTAGAATCGTCATCCTGCTGTGAATTTTTGTCACAGGTTTAGGTCTGAAGTAGCTGTTCCTCAAAGATTTGTCAGAACTTTGCTCTATGTTCCCATCAGTGGTAACAATCTTCCCAGTCCAGCTGATAAGCAGAACTATAATATTATGTCGGCACCACCATTGCATTTAGGTTAAAAAAATCAAAATTTGCCCTGTCTGACCATAAAAACTCCTCTCCTTGTTGATCCATGAACATTTTCTGCGATTTCAGATACTGAATACTGTAACTATTTTAAAGTTGCTTCATTGGTAATATCCCTAACCAGTTTCCTCTTTTTCTAGCCTCTCAGTTTTAAAGGACAGCCAAATCTAAGCACTGTCAAGTTGCCTTCTGCTTCTTAAAAATTGAATTCATTTTGCTCAAAGAGACATTGAGAGTCTTATAAATGTTTTTATACCTTTTTCCTAATCTGTGCCCTTATACAACTTTATCTCTTAGGTGTTTTGAAAGCATTGTTCAATCTTTGTTTGAAATTCACTGACTGAAGTACCTTACAGAATCTCTGCATGTGAGATTCTCTCTATAAGAATACTATTATTGCACACAGAGGAAATTAATTGTGTGGCTCATTAAAGTAATTTTGTGCACAAAAAATAATTTAGGTTTGCCACTGCAAAGGGTTTGAATTTATTACATTTATTTTTTCTTTACTTGTTTTGTTTTTTGCTTTTAATGTGTGGAGTACACTGTGCATAGTAAAACATTTTAATTGCTAGTACAATGTACTGTATCACAACAGCATGCTTTAAAGTAACAAAATCAGGAAAATGTGCAACGGTTTGAATATAAGTTCTTGTATTTACTTGGAATGAAACATCTGTCCAGTTTTGAATGTTTTTAAAGACTGCTTCCAATGAAAAAAAGAGATCCAATAACATAGAAAGAAAAATTTTTTTTAAAGGATTTTTGTTGAAACTTTTGAAGTTTGAACGGGATTATACAGTATATTTCTTAATGGATGTTAGATCTGTATATTAATCTACAAATTGCAGTGGTGGAAATGGCAGCAGGAGGTGTTGCTGCAAAGCCATTTTCATATGAAATGCAAAGTTATTCATCTGTATCTTAGACTAATGTGCTTGGCATGCTTGATGACAGAGCAAGGTCCCTGGAATGTAGTCCTATTTACACATATTGTATGTGATTTTTGAAATGAAAGAGAAAAATTCCACACCAACTAATAGATTTTGTAATGCAGACTGAATGTGGTTCATTCTGAGATTTCCCCATTGTTGTTAATGTAAGAAGAACATGTGTATACAGAGGGCAGCGTGGTGGCACAGTGGTTACCATTGCTGCCTTGCAATGGGTCTCTGAATTTAATTCTAAGGGCTCTGTCATGGTGGAGTTTGTATGTTCTCCCTGTGTTCATGTGGGTTTCCTCCAGATACTCCAGCTTTTTTCCACAAACCAAACCAAAGACATACTGGTATGTCAATTATATCCAAACACATAATTGGCTTCTGGGACAATTGCCTGTGGTGTGAGTGTTTGTGTTTGTGTCTGTGTGTACCCTGTAATGGACTGGCATCTCATCCAGGGTGTATCCTGCCTTGCACCTGTTGCTTGCTGGGATAGGCTCTGGCTCCCCCATGACACTGCCATTGAATAAAGTGGTTAGAAATGGATGGATGGTAATACAGCATACTTCATGAAAATAAAAATGTTTCTGTTCAGCCCTTGCTGTAATTGTTCAAGTCTTTAGAATTCAGAATCATGCTTTATTTTCAATCAACATTAAAACATAAACATCAGAAAAAATATAACTACATTGCAATAGAATAGATTCAATTTAAATTAATTCCATCTGAACATGTATACTTTACAGTAAACTGATGTTGTCCTAATAGAATGAACAGGACAGAATATAACTGTGAAACTAAAAGCATAAGTAAAAGAATGTAACATGCATTTTAAGGTAATTACTTAGAGTAGTAACTTTTACATCTTTAACATACAAACAAGCATTGCATAACTTAAATATAGTAGTAACAGTAACAAGCTCAATCACAATTCCTGCAAATCTGAAGTCTGGGTTTTTGGAGAGTTGCATGTGATAAAAATACAAAATGTAGGTGTTTGTATGATATACTCTATATATACAGTATATACTCCAATGGGGCGGAGCGGTGGCTCTGTGGCTAAGGATCTGCGCCTGTGGCTGGAAGGTTGCCAGTTCAAAATGTCTATAGCTTGCCACCTGATTAGAGTTCACAACATACTGTCAATCTTCTTCAGTCACAATAAAGCTAATACTTTATCCACATTTTCCAGTAAAATAAAAGTGGCAACAGATATTTGCGTATTTCAGGAAAATTCAAAACAGGAGGTGTAAGGAACAAAAAAAACATGGTTGTTTGTTTTATTTTTCAGACCATTTTTTTCATTTGTTTTATTTCTGGGGAATGCATTAAACGCTTTAAAAGAGTTTACCTCTTCAAGAAAAATGTGTCTGCAATGTATAATGTGATCTTAAGATTTGTTTTTACCAACAAGCACTGTACTTTTCCATGTTGTTAATGTACAGGGAGTCAATACAACTTTTAGATACTGTTTATGTACTGTATCAGAACTGTTAATTTATAAGCATTTTTGTCTCAGCAAAATAACATTGAGCTTCAGTACATCTGTGTATGTTCATATACAGTACAGTTTATATTGTATAACAGTAGGAATACAAAAAATGGATTTAAAAAATGTGTCTGTTCTGCTCTTCATCCTGTGACAAAAATGCAATTTCAATATTGTTCTCTACTTACTGTGCCATTTTTTCATAACTATGGTGCTCTCTCCAGATCATGTCTTCATTTTGCAAACCATACTAAGATACTATATACTTAAATCTTGAATTTGGAATGATTTATATACAATAATTAAGCCATCTATTATAGTTTTCTTGGCACATGGTAACCACATTCTTCATATTTTTTAATTTCATGGTATTGATTTTAAGGAAATAGTGTATTTTAATATGCTGCAAAATCTTTGATTATACAGATCACTGTGCTTGAATGTTTGAATCTTCATATAGGTTTCGCCATACTGTATTTTATAGCAGAATTGTAAATCGCAGAATGTGTTTAAAAATGTGAATCATGCATTATTGAAATGTGATATTATAAAACTAGCTACCATGCATATTATAATAACATTGATACACTGTACTTGATTATGATTATTGTTCTAGAAGTTACCGCAGGTATGTATTTCTAATACATAACATCTATTTAAGCATGTCTTATGGTAAGAATTAGGGTTAGGGGTAAGGTTAAAGGTGAAAATGTATCTGTACATATTTTGTGGATGGTTAATTATGAAGTGTTATGTGTTCTACAAAAGGCCCTACTTGAAACAAATCATTACAAAAATGTGTGACATATTACCTTACCAAATTTGTCAGCATCACTTGAGAAAAAAATCACACAAGTGAAGTGCAATTTGGATTAATATGGAATAGAAAACCTCTAAATCATCTGACAGTTTATATTCTTGGAAGTACATGTGCCACAGTACTCAACAGGACAGATATATTGAAGATAGAATGATACATGTGTCCTCAATTTTTCTCTAGCATATATATTTTTATTGATTTCAACAAGGTTCACATACAATCATTAAAGAGCAGATATAAAAAAATTCTCCAATCTTCAATTCCCTTCTAGCTCTCTAGTTACATCCATCCTGTCTCTTCTCCAAATCCAGCCATCCTTCCCATCCAGCATAACTCTCCTCCTTCCTTAGTCCCTGGAACCCCTACGAGGATTCCATTTGAAAACATATTTACCCTTAAGTAGCAATTTTGTTAAATCCACTATAAGAAGTGACCATAGCTAAGGAAATATATTTTGTTCCCCTCCAGAATCGCACTAAGCCTTTCATGGAGCAGTACACTAAAACTTTCTTTATTCCAAAGTGCACAAAAGATAATGCTGAACTGTGAGTTCACATGAGTATGTGTATTTGAGTATATCTGCTTTTTTTTAACATGAAGTAGAAAAATTAAGATTCAAAATACATTTCTTTATAAATGTATTGAAGAGCTTAGATCAGAGTTGTGTTTTCTGTTTTATTTTAATCAGTAGTGCAAGTGAGACCCGATTACTTTTATTCTTTGAAACTTTGACTGAGTATTTCAGCATCTGCTTTTGGGTGGCATGAAATGGTACTTAAATTGTGTGCAATATCCCATTTAGTCACAGGGCAAAACTGCTACAAAATGCATCATTTTGTGCTATGAGCAAGTCAGATATCTTTTGACTGTAATCTTCTTTTGAAGGGACTGCCTGTTTCAGTGCCAAATTACTGTATGACTCACTATATTTTTTATCATTTGTTAGACACTGAACCACAAATGTTATCTGTAAAAATGAAGATAATTTTAAGCATAAGACCTTGAAATAATTCAAAAGGATTTTGATAAAATATTTTGCTCATGGCATTAATTTTAAAGCTTTGCAAGCAATAATTGCAATATACAGTACAACTGTTACCAACATACCATATGCACTATGGGTCACAAATACAAGAAAACCTGTTAATCTTACTCAACTCCTAAAGGAAACCTGTACATAAACCATTGATTTATGCAGATGTTTATTATTGCTTCCTAAAGAAATAGAGTGCCAATGGATACATGTTGTTCGGATTTGACCTTAGTGACTCCAATGTTATTGTTGTTAAAAAAGGAATTACCTAAAAAAGCTATTACCGTTGTAAAGGAATGTACAGTACATTCTGCTATGAGTCAGAGAAATATAGACAGCTTTGAAAACCCAACTCTCAGACAGTTTAGAGAGGGGTGGTCTGGGAAAATCTAGGTTCTGGAAGCTGTTCTGCTTTTTGATTAATGTCATTTTTAAAGAATGCACCTACCAAATACTGTATATTCTTGTAGATGAGATGTTAGCCAAAAGTGCCTGGGTTATACAGTATACAGCTTTGTTCACTGCAAATTTATCTCATAAAACCAGAAAAACAGTCTACTTCTTAAAATTCAGAACCTTCAGTTTTCTTAAATCCACTCAATTTGGAACAGCTGATATGGTGGTTTTTTAACATCTCGGCTCATATCTACAGTAAGTATCCACACATGGGAATGAAGAAGAGTAGGCAGACTCCTCCAACAAGCCAACCTTCAAGCCACGTGCCATTTAATACATCACAGGCTGTACTGCAGGTTCAGCACTGATTAGAAGGCAGAACATCCTTCTCTGATAGCACGGCTTGCCTGTAACCACATGTGAGCCTACTGCATTCGTTGTGTTTCTGAGAGCCAAGCAAGTCTTTCTGTTAATTTGCAGTCAGTGTTGCTAGTAATGTGACCCAGATTTGAACCTGTAATCACAGGGCTCAACCAGAGTGAAGACTAGCAAATATTTAACCTTTTCATAAACTACGGATTGGTTAATACATTGGTAATATGTTTGAAAATAAATTTCCAGGTTTAAGCATATTGCTCTTTTAAACAGATATACATAATAAACAGATCCTTATCATGTTAAAATAAGACCCTTCTATGTTGTGGAATATCAGTACAGTACTGTGCAAATAACAGAAATATTTATCTATCAGCATGAATTGGAATTCCATCAGGAATTTCATTTTATACAAGTCTAGTCTAGTCTCCATTGTTTTTTGTTTTGCTTTTCTCAATTTTGTGCTTATTATGAAGGTGACTTTTTGATGAAGTAATGGTGCCATTTATAATTTACTTCAGCCTCCAAACACAAGGGGGACAGATCTCATCTACAAGCTTTCCTTTTTCCTCATAGAGAAGAGTTTTTTGGTCCCTTTGGGAAGAACTTTTTTCCTCATTAATAGAACTGATAAAATGTTCATTAGTTATTATCCAAATACTTTGGAATATTTAGAAAGGCACAGACTATTTAGGGCACAGTTTTCCTAGGGGCTCCTAATTGCATATAGTGAGCTAACTGAGAAAGATGGTTGACTGAGAGAATGTGTAACACCCACCATTGTATTATATTGCTCTACTGTATGTGAGACCCTGTCAAAAGATGAGATGTACAGTAACTAAGGCACGGTTAGTGATCTAATCCACAGTCTTTGCTTAATAAAAACTGGTTTTATTTTTCTATATTTTCCATCCTCTTATGTTGGTGTTCTTCTAAGATAAGCTGATTATGCATGGCATTCAATTTCCTCAGTGAAAGCACCTACACGAACTGCAAAGAATCCAGACAACAAAGTCACCCCTCCACCACTGTCCTTCAGAGCAGATATGGGACACCATTGAAAGTACTTGTGATACCTATGCTCATCCATCACATCGATAAAGCCATTTTGTTTTTCTGTGATTTTAAAGGATTTTCCAAAATTTCCACCTAATTGCTGCTTTCACAAACTTAAAACAATACTTTTTCATGTTTGCACTGTCTAGTGTTACTAAAGTAGTCGCCTACATGCTGAATGATCACTAATGAAATTGAAAGGGTCTGTACAATATATGGTATAATAATATAGCTAATTTTTTCAAAGGTGTATAACCTTATACCTTAACAAATTAACAAATAAATACAAACAAAAATTAACATTCAGTATATTATAATTAAATGTATATAATAGTCATATTTGTGTTAACTTATGTAAACATGATGACTTGGTTAGTCCTGCAATGTTTAAAATCTAGAAATAAATCCCAACTATATTTTAAAATAAATTCTGTTTCATCTCAGATCTTCAGATTTATTAATAATATATACTGTTTATACTTCAAAAACACTTATTCGTGTTGAGTGCTGAAATGTCTTATAATCCAGTAACAACAAAGCAGACAAGAGTACAATAAATTGATTTACTGTATATTGATCAATGAGGCAGCTGTCAGGATTCATGCAGTGAGTGTAAGTATTGAAAAAGAATTGAATTCTGTTGTGTAATAAAATATGGTGTGTTATAAAATATCTTTCTGGAAACTTGCTTTTTCCTGACAGAATTTCTGACCTTATATTTTCAGTTTGTTTCTCTGCCAATAATATATTTGTATTTGCTGAGTTATTTCAGCATATTATAGTCTATGAGTAGACATCTTAAATATAGTTGCAAGGAACTGTGTCAAGGAAGCAAATTAACATCACGTAATGCCCAAACCCAACAATGCCAGATCTTCCCTGCGCTGCATTACTTCCCATTCCTCAGAACTGTGTTTTATGTACTGAATTCAGCCTTAAGACATATATATTTGCTATTTCATTTTTATTGGTATTTTCCTGTATTTATTATATTACTGAGATGAAAATGGCAAAGTTTTAATTTAATAGAAACAAGAAAATCTGTTACATCACCAACCCATTATCAGAAAACTGCCTATTCTTGGTAACATTCAAAGCAAATTGGAGTTTGTTCTTGAGGAGCAGGACACAAGGTAGCTTCATACCCTGGATGAGATGCCAGTTCTTTGCAGAGAGACTCATACTCACACAAACACCCAGCTAACCTAGCCAATATGTCTGGAGAAGGTAAGAAGTATCTGTAATAACCAGAAAAAAAATGCACTACTAAGGGATATGTACATTCCACAGAGAAGATATTTCAGTCCTGTATCAAACAAAGAACATCTAAAGTTTTTTTTTTATATGGTAAGAGGTCTATCCTCTAACTATAGAACTACAAAAAGGTTGACTAACATTTACTTTTATAACATGAACCTGTTATAATCGTATGTATAATCCTACTATCCATCCATTCATTTTCTAACCACTTTATCCAATAATGGTTTTTACTATTTCTAGTACTATACTCATATTATTTCTTGGCATTCATGGAAACGTGTCCATTTAGATTGAGAATTGTTGAATAAAATACAATTAAATTAATAAAATGGAAACAGTAAAAACAAAAGGTTCACTATCAAGATGGTGTCATTTGTAGAGTATCATAGGATTCTGTACTAAAAGCACTGTTGTTATATTTAATATTTTATAATATATATATATATTTATTAGACCATATTTGCAGATGACAGCAAAGTAGGAGAATGAGCTGCTGCCCTCAGTTACAGTACCTGACCTCTTCTGAGAAGTTAATTATCAGGAAGCAGAGGCTTCCAAGGTTGGCTGCCTTTCCTGTTTCCTTTTGTTGTTGTTGGCATAGCAGTGGATGTTCTATCTTTCACTAATGTGCAGATAATGACTGACCCTGAAAGCCTCTGCTAATAATCAATTAAAGACAAAAATATTAAATATTAGGCTTTCTTCAGAAACCAAAACTTTAGAGGTACTTAGCTTAGTGTTCTCAGCAATTTGTTTTTATTTCTCAGTTTCTCATTATAAACCATAGGCATTATAACCCACAACTGTGAATAAAAGTGTCATGGTAAAGAAACCCAAGATTGATAGAGTAAGACATAAAACACTGCAAGGATAGGAAGACAAAGAACAGAGTAGTACAATGGGTGTATTATTTTTTCATAAATATTTCAGGGATAAAATGTCAGTGAGACAGATTAAATAAATTAATGCATTCAGTAAGAAACACATTGCATGTTTAAAGCTGTGTTATTAATTTTCTGTGAGAAACATACTCTTCATATTACTCTAGCTATTGCATAGGCGCTTCAAATCATTCACTTATTCTCCATGTTTGAAGTAATTTAATAACTATTTAAATGTGCAGCCTCAAATATATTGTAAGTAGCTTCTCTAAAGATTTAAACATAAAGCTAGCAGTTATAAACTGATCATATCACTGGCTTTGTACTGCTACTGAGTGCTGCTACCGCTTACACGTTAAGAAAGATAAAACACTGAGACTGCATAATCCCCAAATTGAAGCAAAATACTTCATCAAAATACATAGGTTTTCGGACACTGTAAGCATAAAATAAATAATATTAAAAGAAAAGAAATGCTATTTTGATATATATATATATTATTATTTTAAATTCAATAAATACAATCAAATAAAAAATGACATGCACTAACATAGAGAATTATTAAATGAACTTTTAGAAAATTAGCTAATTTACAAATATTGGTTTACATAATCAAACAAAATAACAGGAACTACTGTATATGTATATTAAAATAAATATTATGTGTTTTACAATGGCAGGTATATTGGACTTTCAGAGGTTAAGATGCTAGTGTTTTTTGGGGGTGTGAATATTTAGCAAAGAGGAAGATACTTTACAGACTTGGGTGAAATCATGAGTGTTGTTTAGTGATGTTAGCATGTAAGGCGGATTCACTTTTCTATAAATTCAATGTACAGTACCTAAAAATCCTGCTCAGTAAAGCAGATAACCTCATGTCCTGGAATCTACAAATTTGCATTGCCACTACATATTGTTATTGATGATGATTTACGATTGATTTATGATGATTTATGATGATGCTGCAGCATTATTTGGTTAGCTGGATGTTTAGTTGTTCATAAAATGTTTAAAATCTCTTGTTTATTAATATTATTTATGGCAGGACACATCAGGATAAAATGATAGACAATGTACAGAGTGTACATTTGACCACAACAATGTTTCCTAATTCAGAAAAATGACCATAACAGAAAATGAAAACAAAAATATGCTGTTATGATCTCATATACTGCATGTACCACACTGGGACTTTGTTCTTTAATCCAGTTATAGAATTACTTTCATCTTGTCTTATCTGAAACTGATAATACATGTACAGAGGTACATTTTTACAGATTGAATTTTGTCCATACACGGCTATGTACTGTAGATGCCTGGTAGGTAAATCATCAACAATGGAAGTGTACAGTTCTTGTGATATGCTACGCTTTTGATCTGATGGAATTGATTCTCTAATCGGGTTACCACTGAACTTGGAATTGTGCTTCTGTCAGTGTGCTTGCTAAAAAAAAGTAATAGGTTTTGCAGCACTGTTACATCCATTTTTGCCATACAGCACATTTATTCTGGAACTTTCTGCGAGTTTAAGCTCTAATGCTTTCAGCTCAAGCCTTTTTCTCTAAGTACTGAGGAATTGTAGGCAACCAGTCCTTTCATAACTCAAAAATCATGTAGCCATGCAGTAAATCGCAGATTAAAAATACAGGCATAATCTACCTTATAACCTTCATTTCTCATGGGTGCTAAACTCATCAATAACAATGAATTTTAGCTTTAGACTGGCTAAAATCAATGAACCTACTGTTGACACTAAAAACTGGAACAGAGATTGTATATTTACTAAAAAATACAAAAAGATTAATTGTGAAAAATGTCAGCAAGTGATTAATAAATCCCCACTATTATCCTATTAATTGTACCAAAAAAAAACAAGATACGGTATGTTACCATAACCATTGATGAAACCCTTCCAACAGTTGCTCAAAAAAGGCATAGTACTCATAGACTGGAAAGGTGCTAATGAACTGCCCATCCCAAAAAAGTATGATAAAAACCCCCAAAATAATTATAGACTAATAAGTCTCTTATTACTTTTATTATGCTATTACATGTAAGCTGTTATTAGAATTAAATTAGTGGATCCCCTGTATGGAAATAAGATCACTCAGTATAGTGTAAATAGGGACCATAAGAGTCACACAAAATGTGTGTCTTATCAATGTCAATTTTGTATACTTTCAATGTGAAAAATAACTGTAAAAAAAACATTCAGAGTAGGAAAATCAAGCAGTGAAATGTAAACATTGCTATCTTCAGTTATCATCCCTGTTACAACACAATGATGTTTTTTGATTTTCAGAAGGCTTTTAAAAATGTTTCTCATAAAAAAACCTAAATCTCAAATTACAGCTAGTAGGCATTTAGGAATGCATGTGTACTTGGATTGGGAATTGGTAAATTAATGGAAAACAGAGTACATATAAGGGGTAATGTAATTAGTAGGGTACCACCGGGATCTGTATTAGCACCACTGATCTTAATTTATATCAATACTCTAGACTCTACTACAGTTAGTCAACGAGTCATGTTTGCAGATGATACCAATTTAGGAAATTTAGCAAATAAAACTGAAATATATAAAATTAAAAAATATATATATATAAAAAATATTTAGATACAATTAAAGACAGGGACAACACTGGCAGACGCTAAAACAATAACACAAACTTAAAATTTAAAATTTAAGAAGGTTAAACAAAAACACCTGTTTTACAATACAAGATCTCAGAGGCATACATTTACAATCTCAGAAAACTCAGAATGCTAACCCTGTGGTATTGGACCGCTGAACAAACTTGAAAGTGGCAGTGGTCTGTGTTGGAAGAAGGATCCTAATGCAGGGGAAGAAAGCTGCAGAGCTCAGGGAAGGCGATAACAGACAGTGGTGCTGCATGAGCAAGCATATAGGTAGGATATGCAGGCTAGCAGCCAAGGCAGGCAGCCTGGACAAGGCTGTGCAGCTGGGCAGCCACGCAGCAGTTGCATAGCTGCAGGAGTACCATGGAGATGAAAAGGCAGAAGTACAAAGGAGAAATTGAAGTAGAATGGTTGAGCAGGTGGGAGATCCAAATGCTGGAGAGGGTACATGAAATCAGGAGATCTGGGTCAAGAATGGGAGAGAGGTTACAAACACAGGAAGATCCACGAAGTGTGGTCAAAGAGACAATCGGGGAGTCAAGCCAGAAAGAAACACAAAGCACAGGAGAGGAATAACAAGCGAAAAAAGTGCCAGGTCATGGGAGTTAGTGCTAAGAATAAGCACTGTAATGTCAGAGTAGTGGGAGTAAATACCCTGCTAAGGTAAGTGCCATTTAATTACGAGTCAGTGGTTTTGACAGCCTGCCTGACTGCATTGCAATGGGAGTGGGCAGATTGGAAGATTGATTTGGTAATTGACTGCTGGCCATGGTGGTACAGGAACTGGAAACAGCACTACCTGAGTGCGAGCACTACACCTTAAACTTGAAATCCTATAAAATACCTTGACAGGCCAATGAGAGCAACAAAGCTAATGTCCTAAGTAAAATAATAAAACAAAGTACTAAACCTTCTTTTCTATAACCTAGATGCCAGAAAAAATAATGTAAATCTATCTCCCTATTCCAATGATGTGTCACCAAATTAGGAGAAAACATTTTTAGCCTAATGATTCCACAGTAAAGGAAATCAATATTTCCTCAAAAGTTTTCTATGAGGATTAAATAATTTAGCCAGATTCTTGCCAGGTACAAAATGAAAGCAAAAGATGGTGTTTCTTCTCTCTGTCTCATTTTCCATTCCTTCCCTCCTTCCCTTAGTTTATTCTCTTTGTCTTTTATCCTGTGTGTCTGTGTTTTGAATATTTATTCTTAATTGTGATTAACCAGAGTAATTCACCAGGATCCACTCCAATAATTTGCCTGCAACAGGGCAAACACCTTGAGTTCTACTGATTGTTCTTTTAATTTTGCAACACCATCCATCCGTAACAATATATATAAAATCATATACCTATGCACATATATTCATGCACTTTAAAGGTATCGCTTAGAATGTTTTTTGGAGTTTGAGTTTCCACGTTATAGAAAATGTTTTATTTTATAATATAGAAAATATAATATAAACAATTCTGGCCTTAAGGGACTTTCCAGCACTGACAAGCTGAAGGAGCTGACCTTTTAAATCAGTGTTATTCACTGATCCCACCAGGATCAGGAGTGCAGGAGTGCATATTACTGTTTTAAGTCTTGAACAGACAAAACTATGAGGGATACAAGTATTAAAAATCCTCAAAGGCATTAACAAACCCAATCGAGCAAACTTATTCAGGATGAAACAGAGGACAAAAGTGAAACTATGTGAAATTGTCTTTAAAACCAATAATAGGAGGAAATTCTTTACTCCAAGCAGTGCAGAGTATGTTGATGAAGTTAATACACTGGATTCTTTCAAAAAATGGCCAGATGAGATCCTTGGATCAAATAGATACTAAATAATAATAGTAATATTTTTTTTATAAAAGAAAACTCAAAGACACTCTACATAAAGATAAGAAAAAAAGAGAAAAATAATACAATAAAATGTAAATAAAATTAAACAAGAACATACAGGTAACAAAATCAGATATACTGTAGGCCCTTGTAAAAAGGTGAGTTTTAAATTTAGATTTAAAAAGAGTCAAAGAATCTTTTGACCATAGTATGGTCCATAGAGACCATAGAGCAAGGAGCTCAAGATATCAAGCCTTGATGTTATAAATGCATTAATCAAGCACCCAGCATCTGACACATAAAAACTGCATAATTCAGGAAATATTTCCAGCATGAAATAAAAGAGGTCTTAGCCAAATTTTTATTTACACGGGGCACAAAAGACAGGAGAAGAGCAAGTATGAGTCCATGATTCCTGACTATTTGACATTTTCTACCAGTAAAATTTCTGTTTTGTCACTATTTACCTTCATGTAATTTGATGTCAATCAGAGCTTGCTGGCACATAGACAAGAGATAAGTGACAGATATGGGAGATCATTGGAGGAAGAGTTTTTAACATAAATCTTCCACATAACAATGAAACCTAAGACCATTTTTGCATATAATCTGTTTTAAAGGAAGAATATAAATAATAAAAAGCAAAGGACCTAAGAGTAAATACCATGATAGACTGAGGCGATAGGGGATTTATGAGGACCAAGGGAAACAAAATGCTGCCTGCTAGTCAGATATGAGTGGAACAGTTAAAAACAGTATTATTGATAGACTAAAATGTTTGCAAGCATTTGAGCCACATTGAATGATTTACTGTATCAAATGCCACACTAAAATCAAGAATACTTATAGTTCCCAATTCAGACGCAACAAACAAATTATTCACAACCCTGGCAAGAGCAGTCTCAGTGCTATGATTAATGTGAAAACTGGACTGCAATAGTTCAAATAGATCATTGGCTATCATGTGGGCTTGTAATTGATGTGCAACCACATGTTTTAAAACCTTAGATAGAAATAGTAAATTTGAAATTGTTCTGTAGTTCATCATTACATCAGAATCCATGCCAGGGTTCTTTAGTATTGGAGTGATTGATGTAGTCTTTAAAGTAGTAGGGACCACATCCATTGAAAGGGATCTGTGGATAATATTGACAATTATGGGGCTGATGTCTGTCAGGCAAGTTTTCAGTAAAGCGGAAGGGATGGGATTTAGGCAACAGGAGGTTGTTTAAGTCTTTAAAAAACAGTTCCATTTTAATAACAATTAATGAAATACCCTAGAACAAAATAAGAAGAGTTCGAAGAAGTCTAAATGTTCACTCCCAATAAATGTTGCATTGAATATACTGTATGTTACAGATAATACAGGGCTTAAAGTTTACTTTTTTATTAAATGTCTGCAAATTATGTCTTACTCAAAAAATATATCACACTAAAGCTGTTTAAATTTCTCAATAGCAACATGTTTCTGTTAATTATCACTTAGCATAACATGAGATCTGATTTATCTTATCATAAATGACTTTAGGCTTTTAATGTTATGTCTGCATGGGACTTGTCTACTTTCTAGCAGCTAAGTGTTATCCTAAATGTTGTAATCCCTAGCTCAGTTATAATCTTGCTGGATGAGGGTTAATGATGGGGTCTTGAGTTTTTGTAGCCAACATGAAACCATCAAAATATCTTCTTTTGTTATAACATGTTACAACACAGCCCCTTATAACCATTGTTCAGAAAGACATACATTCAGAGGTATATGTAACATTTGATATAGGGCAATGTAAAAGGGCAGTAGGTTCAGACCAGATGGAGATCCTTGTCGAATCATATTCTGTTGAACGCTGTGGGGAATGAACTACTGGTCTCCCAGTATCGTAACCCATTGTCACCTCAATGGTGTTCCTAATTCTCTAAGTCAGCTGACCTATTTTTAGGTTTGACACTTGTTCTAGGTGTGTAAGCCTGGGCCTCTGAAGAGTGGCAAGGTTGCAGATTTAATCCAGGTTTCAATTGTACCTCTGACAAAGGCATACAAAAGGAATTTATACACACCAATGTAACAGCCATTAAAAAAACACTAAAGCAACTGCACACCATCTCTGACAATTTTAATACACTCTTTAAGACATTGTGTTTCTTTATGTTTTTAATATGATAAAGACAACACATATAGAAATATATCATTAAAGTTAACCCTTGCTTTATTGGACTAATAGAGTCCATTCGTTAAAGCATGTGAAATACATACAATACCCATCATAAGGAATTGACTTACCTCCATAGGACAAGAATGATTCCTGAATTCTAAACCTATGTTATTTATGAACTTTTTTAACATACTGTTAGAAATTAAGTGTTTTTTTAAACAATTGATTTTTTAAAATGAAACAGACAACACCCATTATAAGCAATCTGCCAATCCCTATTCCAACTTCTCTATACCTTGTCTGTTATTGTGAGGAAAGTCAGGTATTTTAGATTTTTCAGACAAATGCACTGTAAAAATTAGGGGATATGTGGGCTGCACCTCCATCTGTACCTGACCCACTAGTTACTGTTCCAATATTGACTTTACTTTTGATTCATCAAAAGGGATTAAAACAATATCAGTGAACTGATAAACATCTTAAAATTCTGACATTGCCAACATTGAGAGATGGGACACTCTCACATGGGAACCACGTGTGCATGGTTCTGCAGGTGCAGAGGGATAATTGTGCAGGTGTTGCATCCTGCAGCAGTGCCCTGTAGTTCCCTGTAGGCTTAATTGGCATTACAGCAGGCAAACTGCAACTTTGCAAACACACAGATAACTGCAGAAATTATGTCTGAATTTGTTTTTCAGAAAAAGTGGAAACGTATGGTACAAATATTAAATATCTGTTACAAACGCAGATACTCAATTTGTATTCAGCCCATCCCTACTAGTGACTGTATCCCATACAGGAAAGGTCCACAATCCCCAAAGTGTACATAGAAACACCTAGTGATGCAAAATGAAGCTAAAAATTACTATTTCCTTTGAGGAAACATGTTCATTATCAACAGCAGCTCTGCTTTGTTAATAAATACTTTAAAAGAACTAACACCAGAGGATGCTTTAACATTTGACATACTTGTATTCAAACTAATATTCTTCTCACATTTTCTACTAAAACGGCCTGAAGCATAAATCTGGATACATTTATTAAGATTGCATTTGCATTCTAGTGAAGAAAAAGAAAATCTTTGCAGGCATAAGATTTATTTTTTTCCATTTTGGAAGCAGCATGTTTTTTCTTTCACTGACATTAAAAATGGTCTCCTCTTGGCTCTATGGAATAAACATAAATAATGAATAAAGTATAATATGTATTTCTAGAGACAATGCTTTTCTTGAACACATTAAGAAGCAACCTACATTTATATTTCCAATGTGTTTAATTTTACTTACATTTTCGTTCACAACTATAGGATGTTTAAAAATAAAAAGAAATATGTTTAATCTACATACCTGTATCTCATGAAATTTGGGTTCTGTGAAGAAAAATGTTCAGTTTTGTACAATGCAGTAAGACAGTTAGTGCAAAGTAAAATCTACCTTGTGCATGATCAAGTTTTTTATCACATGCTTAGTTATTCCCCAGTGTACATTAAGTGATCTATTTTATGACTTAATTACATACTTGAGAATAATATTTTTGCTTTATAACTCAAGACACTGTCTCAGACACTGTTAAATAATTTAAGCTCATGAAATATTGTATCATTACATTTTGCAATTAGGAAAAGGAACTGGCAAGAATACTGCTGTGTTTTCAGCATTGAGGCTGTACGCCTTCCAAGTGAAACAAATTCTTATCCTTTATTTAAAATTATAATTCACAAACTATACTTGCCTTTTTTAAAAAAAAATCCCAGAACTAATCTCTTTTTGGATTTTTACTTTCAATATTAATTCACTTTGTTTAATATGGTGTGAAACACATATTGTATCAACTAAAAGGAAATTTTAAGGGAATTTTAATATTTTTACCTGCATAGAAATGCAATATTATCCTTTGCTTTCTGAAACAAAATGAAATGATCATTTATTTGTATAATAGATTTGTACTCTTTCAGTCATAGAGCTCCTCATGGTTAGTCACGTGGTTTTATGATGAAAATTATAAGAATTTAACTTCTGCTGCTTCTATAATTCAGTATAGTTGAGTACAAATACATATTTTTGTTTACATATATGAAGTGTGTAATAGTCTTATGAAGGAGATTCACTTAACACTTTGTCTTCAGCTCCAAGCTGTGCTTCCACAGCTGTTGAGAATAAAACGAATCATGCAGGAAACAAAATAGAAGAATGTTGAGCCAGATTACAAAATATGTTTTAAAAATACATTTTAATTTAATATGCATGAATCTGTATGAAATACATCCCAAAGCTTATATGGAGATAAAATAGAGAGACCTACAAGTGATATTTCAAAAACCTAATCAGCTGCCAAGAAAGATTATAAATCCGACATTTAAAATTCTTAATGTCCCAAAGTTTATCAAATGTCCCTTCATTTCTGTTGCTTTTCTATGGTTTTGAAATACAATGAACACCAGAGATCAGCATGAGTCAGAGATCAGTATTTTTCAGTAATACAAGATGTAACTAATTTGAATTATTTCTGAACAGTTACTGTACAATATCAGTTATTTTAAGGAAAAAAAAATGTTGTTTTTTTTCTGGAATTCTGGTAACTCTATATGTGTGAGGGTATACTGACTTTGAATCACTCCACATCAAATAAATGCAAACATTCTAAATGAAAGGCTGTGAAAAAAAATGTTTATGCTGTACAACCAAGGGTCAGATGTGCTGAAGGATTGTGCTTGTTTTACTACTTTTAAACCTGTCATAAATAAGTCAGTAGTGTTGGGTGAAGTACTTACGTACTGTACCAGGAAGAGGATTTCTTTCTATTCAAAATGTGTATTTTAAAAGTTTAAGAAGTAAAAACCTTACAGCGTACACAGATTTCTAAACTGATCAGGATCGTTATCTTTGTCTTATGCATAATAATGTTCACCGCTCTGTCCAGCAAATTAATAATAAACTTTATTTTATATAGCGTTTTAAACGAATAAGTAATTAGATTGATCATAAACCTAATCACTTGCTTTTTCTTTTTATTTAGGCTCAGATTTCAACTATAGATCGTATTATTAATAACCATAATAACAACCAACCAACAAAAACAACCATATAAACATAATACCAACCAAAAACATAGATAACAACCACAATACAAAATCAAATATATCAAACCATTTTACTCACGCAAAGTCCTACAATTATCATAATCCCGCCCCTTACGCAAACCAAACCTTCCTCCCATCCCAGTTTATCCTGTTTATCATAAACAAAATCCACCTCAATTTTCAACATAAAGCATTACACAAAATCAATACCTCAACACTCCATACTCAACAACGATAATTCACAAACAGCCAGAACATGTAACCACACATTCCCAAACAGACCTAATTTCCATAGCCCCGCCCCTTATGCAAAACCAACATCCCTCCCCTGTTCTCTCTCTCCCCTGGCGGTTGTAATTGTTTTTATTTTCAAATAAATTTAAGCAAAGTCATGTATTTTAAAAATCTTAAGATTTTTCTATTTATGTCTTTATTTAGTGGTTTCATTAGTGACAAAGGCTAAACTTTCTTGGAAAAATGTCTTTTATGTAAACCATGTTTGCTATTAATTCATTCAGGGCTAAAATATGTTCATTGTCTTCTAATGAAAGAAGGGTTCCTTTCGCCGTAGTCGGGTTGAAATTAGAAGCTTGCCACGCCCGGACTGTTACACCAACGCATTAGCATGTTAAAGCGATTTCATTGAGGAGCCTAGCCTTTAACTAGTAAGTACTGTACTTACTGGGTTTTTGAGGGGGGGGAGGTGTCTTTCGCTGGAAATCTCGCCTCCTACTTTGAAAATACCCGTGAAACCGGTTCAATTCGTCACAGCCAGCACTCCTGCAGAGAGGGGGGTTGTACTTGCAGTGTATACAGTACACGCGTTATGCTGTTCGTTAATGTCTAAGCCGGAACATATCATTATATCTCATTTTGTATTTCTTAAAAAAAAAAACATTTTCCCAGCCTAACAGTATTGTTTTTAACCTGTAAAGCGCTTTGAGGAGCCACCTTTAAAGGCGCCATCTACAATAAAGTTCATTATTATTACTATTGTAAATTTGCTGGACAGAGAGGTGAACATTATTACACAGAAGACAAAGATAGCGATTAACGTTGCATTGTGTATCGTGCTGCTTTAATACAGTTTTAAATAATTAAAAGTCTAAACAGGATCAGCTTTATTTATGGGTTTTAAATAAAGGTGATTTAAACGCGATTTAAATCAATATAAATGTTTATATTGTAATGCATGGGTGACTATTCATTGTTATTAAAATGACTTAAATTCGATCATGTTGTGATATTTAGAAATATACATTTGTTTGGTGCGAGTGATTTTATTTAATCTCTGAGCCATACTGATTCTTCTGGAAGCCATTTTCCGCCAGGGAGTAAAAAAAAAAAAAACACTATGGTTTTCTCTCCAATGCAGTGCAGTTAAAAACATACCTCTGATGCTGCTCCTAAATGAATATTGTTTATGACCATCAGAAGCTTTATGCTCCTTTTCTTTTTTCCAGTGGATTGAACAGGGAGAGGCATTTCATGATGTACTTTCACTAATGAAACAACAGTGGCTCTGGAACAGTTTTCAACCATGTCGTTTTATAAAAAGGGGAGATATGTACACGTTACTAAAGCTAAAAGTTTAGCCTTTGTCACTAATGAAACCACTAAATAAAGACATATAGAAATCCCTACGTTACAGACTGTATATGGCTGGTATTGGTAGTTTAAAGAAAAAATACACACCAGTATTCCACTTTTTCCCTAAACATGTTAAGCATCAGAGTCTTACATGTGGTTATTTTGGAAACGTTTGTACGTGCTCCTTCTGACCATGTTACTGTTTACTGTTACTGACCATATTAAGTTTAAGTACCTGTGGGCACTTTTCCTGTCCGTGGGGGGTGGACCATCTTTCATTAGAAGGTTAGTTTGTTCTACTCTGAGAATGTAGAGGGGGTGGAAAGTGCCCGCGGTCATTTAATTAGTATTAAAATTCGCACTGATTCCCTTGTGAAGATACGGACATAGGAATATTCGTGCGTGGTCAAAAAATGGCATAAAAACGACAAAGTGAAGGCTGTGAAAACATTCACAATGTACTTTATACACAAAGCAAATATACCCCCCCCCCCCTCTCAATTCAATTCAATCTGCTTTATTAGCATGACAGATGGGTACAATCAGTGTTGGGTATTTACTTTGCTTTGAGATGCCACTTTTAAAGGTGATATATAAAATCAAGGCTTTAACTTGCTTTAACTCCGCAAGTCTGAGTTCTTGTGTCTGTCCTATCCGGACCCGAAAGTATTACAACATGTATCTTTATAGCAGGTGGTGTACAGCTTTTTAGTATAGATTACACTTTTCTAAAATGTATTTAAAAAATAAAAACGATTACAATCTAATCTTTCCACGTTTGATCCCAAAAAAAATCTAAACGGGGAGAAAGCTATGCTGAAAGTTTATGAAGATACTTAGAAGACAAAGATATCAATTTGTTGCATTTGTCTGATTATGAATCAAAAAACACATATATTTAAACCCGCATTTGCGATTTAAATAAAAACGTTATTTAAATCAATATAAATGTTTATATTGTAACGCCTAGGTGACTATTCATTGTTATTAAAATGACTTAAATTCGATCATGTTGTGATATTTAGAAATATAAATTTGTTTGGTGCGAGTGAAGTTTTATTTAATCTCTGACTCAGTGATGGCCTGGCATGGTGAGGTGCGCTGGCAGCTATGTGGTGTTACGCAGTGGTGGCCTGACACGGTGAGGTGCCCTGGCAGCTGTATGATGCAGTGGTGGCCTGGCACAGTGAGGTGCGCTGGCAGCTGTGTGATGCAGTGGTGGTCGGGTATGTAGAGGTGCACTGGCAGCTGTGTGTTGTGACGCAGTGGTGGCCTGGCACGGTGAGGTGCGCTGGCATATAATGAATATATTCATGTGCATCCAACACACAGTTCAATGCTAGCAACTACACAAAATCTAAAATATGAGCTCTACTTGCCACTTACAATACCAACAGTACCAGCTAACTTTAGTAGTGACATTTTCATGGATCTTTTTAACAATAAAATTTACAACATCAGACTTTTAAACAGGCCTCAAAAAAGTCTGGTACAAACATTTTCAGCATGGTGAAACATGGTGAACATTTCCACCACTGCGTCACACCACACAGCTGCCAGCGCAACTCACCGTGCCCGGCCACCACTGCATCACACAGCTGCCAGCGCACCTCACCGTGCCAGGCCACCACAGCGTCACACCACACAGCTGCCAGCGCACCTCACCGTACCAGGCCACCACTGCGTCACACCACACAGCTGCCAGTGCACCTCACCGTGCCCGGCCACCACTGCATCACACAGCTGCCAGTGCACCTCACCGTGCCAGGCCACCACTGCGTCACAACACACAGCTGCCAGTGCACCTCTACATACCCGACCACCACTGCATCACACAGCTGCCAGCGCACCTCAACGTACCAGGCCACCACTGCGTCACATAGCTGCAAGCGCACCTCACCGTGCCAGGCCACCACTGCATCACACAGCTGCCAGCGCACCTCACCATGCCAGGCCACCACTGCGTCACATAGCTGCAAGCGCACCTCACCGTGCCAGGCCACCACTGCATCATACAGCTGCCAGGGCACCTCACCGTGTCAGGCCACCACTGCGTCACACATATTTCAGTGCCATATATTTCATGGATATTATGGAATATAATGGATGGATATCTTAGTTATCTTTCTAGTTCACAGGTTTGCATGCATAATTTAATTTTGAAAGCCACTGAGACATCAGGAACTACTGTTGTATTTATGAAAAAAGAAACAAAACAAAAAACATACTAACAACTGTGCCATCCTACTCCTTAGTTAATACATTTTATTATTCATAAACAGTTAACATTGTTAGCAAAATATTTTGAATTATATTTAACCCTATTTTTTCTTTAGTTTTTTTATTTAACTTATTATATGATAGTCAGACTTAATGTATATTTGAACAATGAAAATATATTTTTACAAGATTTTACATTAAGCACTTAAAATTAATATGGTTAATAATAGTAAACTGTAACATGCTGTAACAAGATCAGTTAAACTGCGAAGAAAATGCTTTCAGAGAAAATGTTTCAGGTGTGAAGAACATAGATCTCCAATGCAATTTCAACCAAACCTGTTCCCACACACCCTGCCCCCACTACCATTAGAATATACACAAACATTTTAGCGTTTCATTCTGAGCAGAAGACCCTCACACCTGAAGAGTGGTGGCTGTGACGAATTAAACCGGTTTTACAGGTTTCAATCACAGATCATGTGACATGGGAGTCAGGAAACTAACACACAGCGGCACCGGATTTGATAACGCTATAAAAACGCTATAAAATAATGTGACTTGGCACAGAAAAAGTTTACAGCACAGTACAAAAATAAATGCTGACCATGACTTTAGAAGCATAAATTGCATTACACTCAATTTAAACACAAGCTGTCTTTAGCCCTCTAAGCTGGTTCATACAGAAATTTAGAGATCCAGGCTCAGAACACACAGCTTCATTAGCGAATACATATGCAGGACAACTAGAGAAGACGTTTTACAGAGGATGGATTTTTAGAAACATCCCATCAATGACATCACTGAAGTCAACTCATAGGTACTGTAACTGTCGTGTGGGTAGTTTCACAAGAATCAGACAAAGGTTTAAGCATCGCTTGTTCTAGATAAAACTGCAAAAAAAAAACAACAACCAATAATGTACTTCTTTGCGGCTCTGTTTGCCCAAATCATATATTCACAACGTGAAATCTAGAAAATAATATTACGTAACCAAAATCCGCAATATGGAAACAGAACCTGTGTAATTGTTGATAGATAATGTACTCGTAACATTTTTTCAAGACGAACTACAACATTTAAAAAATGACTTGTATGTACTTGATATCTCTAATCAATCCACGGGTCCCAGCACAAAACGAAACTAAAACGCATACCGTTTCGTGCTTCTTATTAGTTGCTCAAAAGTAATTTAACCGTATGAAATGCATAATATAAACCTAGAAACATATACGTGAGCAGTACTTAAGCACTGTAGTATCGGTGTTAAGACATACCTCTCAAATACTGTAAATCAAGTTAAAAATAACTTAAGACCGATTCTGGTCATAATGAAACCATGTATCGTGTATGTTTTCTTTTTCATCTTGAAATAACTCATTTCTAAATACCTTTTTCACTGTTAACATCTTGCAGCAACTCTGCAACAAAATATACACTCTGACAGTTCATCCTGCTACCAACATTACATAAAACAAATCTTAAGATTTCTATATTTATGTCTTTATTTAGTGGTTTCATTAGTGACAAAGGCTAAACTTTCTTGGAAAAATGTATTTTATGTGTTGCGGAAAAAACTGACTTGCTTTAACAAAATATGTTTACAAATCCTTTCACCTGGCATTTTCGTAGTTAGAAATTATGGAACGCTCTGTTAAAAGCAAGGGAGTTTTTATGTCCGTTGCAGTTCTTTTGCAACATGAATATAATTATATCGTTATTAATTTCTTGAGATACGCGATTCCATATTATATTCCCTTTTAATCAAATTCTAAAAGTATGCTTGTTGACTCCGGTATCACGTTAGCTAAAGACTTCAAAGCTTACAATGTTTAGGGAGAAATTGAATACTGGTGTGTATTTTTTTCTTTAAAGTACCGAGACCAGCCATATACTGTATGTTTATGTTAAGATTTCCCTTCAGTGGTAAAATTAGATATGAATATTCAATACTTAAACGGGCACAGTTAAGACATTAAATATAAATATACATATTGTATACAGTACAGTTTGCATACGGTAATATGTTTATGTTACGCGATTAAAAAATAAATAAATAAAACTGAAAGGGCCAGCACCAGCTGGATTCAAACACACAACCTGCTAGTTGGTAGTCACTCACCTAGACCAGTAGGCTACAAGACAGCTCGCATGAACAGGCAGGCGAAACAGCCCTACACAGCCCTGCCGCAGTACACGGATATAATCATACCATTACTAAATTCTTGAGATACGCGATTCCATATTATATTCCCTTTTAATCAAATTCTAAAAGTATGCTTGTTGACTAAGGTATCACGTTAGTTAAAGACTTCGAAGCTTACAATGTTTAGGGAGAAATGCAATACTGGTGTGTATTTTTTCTTTAAAGTACCAAGACCAGCTATATACTGTATGTTTACGTTCCAAAATTATTATCGTTTATGGCCTTCACATGCGTTACAGTATGCTCCTATTCTTTTTATGCTCAGCTACTAAGATTTCAATTCAGTGGTAAAATTAAATATCTAAAACGGGCACAGTTAAGACGTTTACAATAAGTCTTTCTACGACAGACCAACGGACCACGAGTGCCCCTGTCGGTCAAACAATCACGCACCACGGTACGTACCTGCGGTACGTGTCTGTAAAGCTCACTTTGAATGGCTGCATCTGTACGTCGTGTGGGATCGCTAAACCTAACCCTAGCTAGGGTTGAAAAGTGTACATTCCTGCAGGGTGTCTCAGAAGCCCTCCAATCATGAGATTTGAATTTTTTCCTCAAACCCAAAAATATTAGTCTCAAACAACCCAAACGGTTTTCAAAAACCTCTTGGAAATGTATCTTCTTTAATAATCTGTCTTCTTTAGGCAAATTTTCATTGAGGTGAAAAATGCTTTCAAATGGTACATACATCGGCATGCTTTTAATGTATGGCTATGGTTAGGGTTAAAAGAACCATAGAATTTTGCCCAAAGTTACATTTCTAGCTGCACTTTAAATGACAAAATGAAGAGAGTTTACCTTTTAGAACAGGTATTCTTCACACATTTTATCTGGCTCACTTTTGGGATGAAATCAGTGAATGGGGCAATATATTGAAAGGTGGCCAAAAGTGTCCAAAAACTAAAAGTGCAGATAGGAGCAAATTATCACTCATCCTAAAGTTAACTGGGGGCCCGGAATGCAGCACTGACAGTAAAAAATTTCTACGTCGTGTGGGATGGCTAACCCTAACCCTAGCTAGGGTTGAAAAGTGTACATTCCTGCAGGGTGTCTCAGAATCCCTCCAATCATGAGATTTGAATTTTTTCCTCAAACCCAAAAATATTAGTCTCAAACAACCCAAACGGTTTTCAAAACCTCTTGGAAATGTATATTCTTTAAAAAACTGCCTTCTTTAGGCAACTTTTCATTGAGGTGAAAAATGCTGTCAAATGGTACATACATCGGCATGCCTTTAATGCCTGGCTAAGGTTAGGGTTAAAAGAACCATAGAATTTTGCCCAAATTTACACTTCTAGCTGCACTTTAAATGACAAAATGAAGAGAGTTTACACCTTAGAACTGGTATTCTTCACACTTTTCATCTGGCTCACTTTTGGGATAAAATCAGTGATTGGGGCAATTTATTGAAAGGTGGCCAAAAGTGTCCGAAAACTAAAAGAACAGATAGGAGCAAATTATCACTCATCCTAAAGTTAACTGGGGGCCCGGAATGCAGCACTGACAGTAAAAAATTTCTACGTCGTGTGGGATGGCTAACCCTAACCCTAGCTAGGGTTGAAAAGTGTACATTCCTGCAGGGTGCCTCAGAAGCCCTCCAATCATGAGATTTGAATTTTATCCTCAAACCCAAAAATATGAGTCTCAAACAACCCAAACGGTTTTCAAAACCTCTTGGAAATGTATCTTGTTTAATATTCTGTCTTCTTTAGGCAAATTTTCATTGAGGTGAAAAATGCTGTGAAATGGTACATACATCGGCAAGCTTTTGATGCCTGGCTAGGGTTAGGGTTAAAAGAACCATAGAATTTTGCCCAAAGTTACACTTCTAGCTGCACTTTAAATGACAAAATGAAGAGAGTTTACCCCTTAGAACTGGTATTCTTCACACTTTTCATCTGGCTCACTTTTGGGATAAAATCAGTGATTGGGGCAATTTATTGAAAGGTGGCCAAAAGTGTCCGAAAACTAAAAGAACAGATAGGAGCAAATTATCACTCATCCTAAAGTTAACTGGGGGCCCGGAATGCAGCACTGACAGTAAAAAACTTCTACGTAGTGTGGGATCGCTAACCCTAACCCTAGCTAGGGTTGAAAAGTGTACATTCCTGCAGGGTGTCTCAGAAGCCCTCAAATCATGAGATTTGAATTTTTTCCTCAAACCCAAAAATATGAGTCTCAAACAACCCAAACGGTTTTCAAAACCTCTTGGAAATGTATCTTCTTTAATAATCTGTCTTCTTTAGGCAAATTTTCATTGAGGTGAAAAATGCTGTCAAATGATACATCAGTTGGCATGCTTTTGATCCCTGGCTAGGGTTAGGGTTATAAGAACCATAGAATTTTGGCCAAAGTTACACTTTAAGCTGCACTTTAAATGACAAAATGAAGAGAGTTTACCCCTTAGAACTGGTATTCTTCACACTTTTCATCTGGCTCACTTTTGGGATAAAATCAGTGATTGGGGCAATTTATTGAAAGGTGGCCAAAAGAGTCAGAAAACTAAAATAACAGATAGGAGCGAATTATCACTCATCCTAAAGTTAACTGGGGGCCCGGAATGCAGCACTGACAGTAAAAAACTTCTACGTAGTGTGGGATCGCTAACCCTAACCCTAGCTAGGGTTGAAAAGTGTACATTCCTGCAGGGTGTCTCAGAAGCCCTCAAATCATGAGATTTGAATTTTTTCCTCAAACCCAAAAATATGAGTCTCAAACAACCCAAACGGTTTTCAAAACCTCTTGGAAATGTATCTTCTTTAATAATCTGTCTTCTTTAGGCAAATTTTCATTGAGGTGAAAAATGCTGTCAAATGATACATCAGTTGGCATGCTTTTGATCCCTGGCTAGGATTAGGGTTAAAAGAACCATAGAATTTTGGCCAAAGTTACACTTTTAGCTGCAATTTAAATGACAAAATGAAGAGAGTTTACCCCTTAGAACTGGTATTCTTCACACCTTTCATCTGGCTCACTATTGGGATAAAGTCAATGAAAGGGGGAATATACTGAAAGGTGGCCAGAATTGTCCGAAAACTAAAAGTGCAGAGAGGAGCAAATTATCACTCATCTTAAAGTTAACTGGGGGCCCGGAATGCAGCACTGACAGTAAAAAACTTCTACGTCGTGTGGGATCGCTAACCATAACCCTAGCTAGGGTTGAAAAGTGTACATTCCTGCAGGGTGTCTCAGAAGCCCTCCAATCATGAGATTTGAATTTTTTCCTCAAACCCAAAAATATGAGTCTCAAACAACCCAAATGGTTTTCAAAACCTCTTGGAAATGTATATTCTTTAATAATCTATCTTCCTTAGGTAACTTTTCATTGTGGTGAAAAATGCTGTCAAATGGTACATACATCGGCAAGCTTTTGATGCCTGGCTAGGGTTAGGGTTAAAAGAACCATAGAATTTTGCCCAAAGTTACACTTCTAGCTGCACTTTAAATGACAAAATGAAGAGAGTTTACCCCTTAGAACAGGTATTCTTCACACTTTTCATCTGGCTCCGTTTTGGGATAAAATCAGTGAATCGGGCAATTTATTGAAATGTGGCCAAAAGTGTCCGAAAACTAAAACTGCAGATAGGAGCAAATTATCACTCATCCTAAAGTTAACTGGGGGCCCGGAATGCAGCACTGACAGTAAAAAACTTCTACGTCGTGTGGGATCGCTAACTTAACCCTTGCTAGGGTTGAAAAGAGTACATTAATGCAGGGTGTCTCAGAAGCCCTCCAATCATAAGATTTGAATTTTTTCCTCAAACCCAAAAATATGAGTCTCAAACAACCCAAACGGTTTTCAAAACCTCTTGGAAATGTATCTTCTTTAATAATCTGTCTTCTTAAGGCAAATTTTCATTGAGGTGAAAAATGCTGTCAAATGGTACATACATCGGCAAGCTGTTGATGCCTGGCTAGGGTTAGGGTTAAAAGAACCATAGAATTTTGCCCAAAGTTACACTTCTAGCTGCACTTTAAATGACAAAATGAAGAGAGTTTACCCCTTAGAACAGGTATTCTTCACACTTTTCATCTGGCTCAGTTTTGGGAAAAAATCAGTGAATGGGGCAATTTATTAAAAAGTGGCCAAAAGTGTCCGAAAAATAAAAGTGCAGATAGGAACAAATTATCACTCATCCTAAAGTTAACTGGGGGCCCGGAATGCAGCACTGACAGTAAAAAACTTCTACGTCGTGTGGGATGGCTAACCCTAACCCTAGCTAGGGTTGAAAAGTGTACATTCCTGCAGGGTGTCTCAGAAGCCCTCAAATCATGAGATTTGAATTTTTTCCTAAAACCCAAAAATATGAGTCTCAAACAACCCAAACGGTTTCAAAACCTCTTGGAAATGTATCTTCGTTAATAATCTGTCTTCTTTAGGCAAATTTTCATTGACGTGAAAAATGCTGTCAAATGGTACATACATCGGCAAGCTTTTGATGCCTGGCTAGGGTTAGGGTTAAAAGAACCATAGAATTTTGCCCAAAGTTACACTTCTAGCTGCACTTTAAATGACAAAATGAAGAGAGTTTACCCCTTAGAACTGGTATTCTTCACACTTTTCATATGGCTCACTTTTGGGATAAAATCAGTGAATGGGGCAATTTATTGAAAGGTGGCCAAAAGTGTCCGAAAACTAAAACTGCAGATAGGAGCAAATTATCACTCATCCTAAAGTTAACTGGGGGCCCGGAATGCAGCACTGACAGTAAAAAACTTCTACGTCGTGTGGGATCGCTAACCTAACCCTTGCTAGGGTTGAAAAGAGTACATTCCTGCAGGGTGTCTCAGAAGCCCTCCAATCATGAGATTTGAATTTTTTCCTCAAACCCAAAAATATGAGTCTCAAACAACCCAAACGGTTTTCAAAACCTCTTGGAAATGTATCTTCTTTAATAATCTGTCTTCTTAAGGCAAATTTTCATTGATGTGAAAAATTCTGTCAAATGGTTCATACATCGGCAAGCTGTTGATGCCTGGCTAGGGTTAGGGTTAAAAGAACCATAGAATTTTGCCCAAAGTTACACTTCTAGCTGCACTTTAAATGACAAAATGAAGAGAGTTTACCCCTTAGAACTGGTATTCTTCACACTTTCCATCTGGCTCACTTTTGGGATAAAATCAGTGATTGGGGCAATTTATTGAAAGGTGGCCAAAAGTGTCAGAAAACTAAAAGAACAGATAGGAGCGAATTATCATTCATCCTAAAGTTAACTGGGGGCCGGAATGCAGCACTGACAGTAAAAAATTTCTACGTTGTGTGGGATGGCTAACCCAAACCCTAGCTAGGGTTGAAAAGTGTACATTCCTGCAGGGTGTCTCAGAAGCCCTCCAATCATGAGATTTGAATTTTTTCCTAAAACCCAAAAATATGAGTCTCAAACAACCCAAACGGTTTCAAAACCTCTTGGAAATGTATCTTCGTTAATAATCTGTCTTCTTTAGGCAAATTTTCATTGACGTGAAAAATGCTGTCAAATGGTACATACATCGGCAAGCTTTTGATGCCTGGCTAGGGTTAGGGTTAAAAGAACCATAGAATTTTGCCCAAAGTTACACTTCTAGCTGCACTTTAAATGACAAAATGAAGAGAGTTTACCCCTTAGAACTGGTATTCTTCACACTTTTCATATGGCTCACTTTTGGGATAAAATCAGTGAATGGGGCAATTTATTGAAAGGTGGCCAAAAGTGTCCGAAAACTAAAAGTGCAGATAGGAGCAAATTATCACTCATCCTCAAGTTAACTGGGGGCCCTGAATGCAGCACTGACAGTAAAAAACTTCTACGTCGTGTGGGATCGCTAACCTAACCCTTGCTAGGGTTGAAAAGAGTACATTCCTGCAGGGTGTCTCAGAAGCCCTCCAATCATGAGATTTGAATTTTTTCCTCAAACCCAAAAATATGAGTCTCAAACAACCCAAACGGTTTTCAAAACCTCTTGGATATGTATCTTCATTAGTAATCTGTCTTCTTTAGGCAACTTTTCATTGAGGTGAAAAATGCTGTCAAAAGGTACATACATCGGTAAGCTTTGGATGCCTGGCTAGGGTTAGGGTTAAAAGAACCATAGAATTTTGCCCAAAGTTACACTTCTAGCTGCACTTTAAATGACAAAATGAAAAGAGTTTACCCCTTAGAACAGGTATTCTTCACACTTTTCATCTGGCTCAGTTTTGGGATAAAATCAGTGAATGGGGCAATTTATTGAAAAGTGGCCAAAAGTGTCCGAAAACTAAAAGTGCAGATAGGAACAAATTATCACTCATCCTAAAGTTAACTGGGGGCCCGGAATGCAGCACTGACAGTAAAAAACTTCTACGTCGTGAGGGATCGCTAACCCTAACCCTTGCTAGGGTTGAAAAGTGTACATTCCTGCAGGGTGTCTCAGAAGCCCTCCAATCATGAAATTTGATTTTTTTTCTCAAACCCAAAAATATGAGTCTCAAACAACCCAAACAGTTTTCAAAACCTCTTGGAAATGTATCTTCTTTAATAATCTGACTTCTAAAGGCAAATTTTCATTGAGGTGAAAAATGCTGTCAAATGGTTCATACATCGGCATGCTTTTAATGCCTGGCTAGGGTTAGGGTTAAAAGAACCATAGAATTTTGCCCAAAGTTACACTTCTAGCTTCACTTTAAATGACAAAATGAAGAGAGTTTACCCCTTAGAACAGGTATTCTTCACACTTTTCATCTGGCTCAGTTTTGGGATAAAATCAGTGAATGGGGCAATTTATTAAAATGTGGCCAAAAGTGTCCGAAAAATAAAAGTGCAGATAGGAACAAATTATCACTCATCCTAAAGTTAACTGGGGGCCCGGAATGCAGCACTGACAGTAAAAAACTTCTACGTCGTGTGGGATCGCTAACCCTAACCCTAGCTAGGGTTGAAAAGTGTACCTTCCTGCAGGGTGTCTCAGAAGCCCTCCAATCATGAGATTTGAATTTTTTCCTCAAACCCAAAAATATGAGTCTCAAACAACCCAAACAGTTTTCAAAACCTCTTGGAAATGTATCTTCTTTAAAAATCTGTCTTCTTTAGGCAACTTTTCATTGAGGTGAAAAATGCTGTCAAATGGTACATACATCGGCATACTTTTAATGCCTGGCTAGGGTTAGGGTTAAAAGAACCATAGAATTTTGCCCAAAGTTACACTTCTAGCTGCACTTTAAATGACAAAATGAAGAGAGTTTACCCCTTGGAACAGGTATTCTTCACACCTTTCATCTGGCTCACTTTTGGGATAAAATCAGTGAATGGGGCAATTTATTGAAAAGTGGCCAAAAGTGTCCGACAACTAAAAGTGCAGATAGGAACAAATTATCACTCATCCTAAAGTTAACTGGGGGCCCGGAATGCAGCACTGACAGTAAAAAACTTCTACGTCGTGTGGGATCGCTAACCCTAACCCTAGCTAGGGTTGAAAAGTGTACCTTCCTGCAGGGTGTCTCAGAAGCCCTCCAATCATGAGATTTGAATTTTTTCCTCAAACCCAAAAATATGGGTCTCAAACAATCCAAACGGTTTTCAAAACCTCTTGGAAATGAATCTTCTTTAATAATCTGTCTTCTTTAGGGAACTTTTCATTGAGGTGAAAAATGCTGTCAAATGGTACATACATCGGCATACTTTTAATGCCTGGCTAGGGTTAGGGTAAAAAGAACCAAAGAATTTTGCCCAAAGTTACACTTCTAGCTTCACTTTAAATGACAAAATGAAGAGAGTTTACCCCTTAGAACAGGTATTCTTCACACTTTTCATCTGGCTCAGTTTTGGGATAAAATCAGTGAATGGGGCAATTTATTAAAAAGTGGCCAAAAGTGTCCGAAAAATAAAAGTGCAGATAGGAACAAATTATCACTCATCCTAAAGTTAACTGGGGGCCCGGAATGCAGCACTGACAGTAAAAAATTTCTACGTCGTGTGGGATGGCTAACCCTAACCCTAGCTAGGGTTGAAAAGTGTACATTCCTGCAGGGTGTCTCAGAAGCCCTCCAATCATGAGATTTGAATTTTTTCCTCAAACCCAAAAATATGGGTCTCAAACAACCCAAACGGTTTCAAAACCTCTTGGAAATGTATCTTCGTTAATAATCTGTCTTCTTTAGGCAAATTTTCATTGACGTGAAAAATGCTGTCAAATGGTACATACATCGGCAAGCTTTTGATGCCTGGCTAGGGTTAGGGTTAAAAGAACCATAGAATTTTGCCCAAAGTTACACTTCTAGCTGCACTTTAAATGACAAAATGAAGAGAGTTTACCCCTTAGATCTGGTATTCTTCACACTTTTCATATGGCTCACTTTTGGGATAAAATCAGTGAATGGGGCAATTTATTGAAAGGTGGCCAAAAGTGTCCGAAAACTAAAAGTGCAGATAGGAGCAAATTATCACTCATCCTAAAGTTAACTGGGGGCCCGGAATGCAGCACTGACAGTAAAAAACTTCTACGTCGTGTGGGATCGCTAACCTAACCCTTGCTAGGGTTGAAAAGAGTACATTCCTGCAGGGTGTCTCAGAAGCCCTCCAATCATGAGATTTGAATTTTTTCCTCAAACCCAAAAATATGAGTCTCAAACAACCCAAACGGTTTTCAAAACCTCTTGGAAATGTATCTTCTTTAATAATCTGTCTTCTTAAGGCAAATTTTCATTGAGGTGAAAAATGCTGTCAAATGGTACATACATCGGCAAGCTGTTGATGCCTGGCTAGGGTTAGGGTTAAAAGAACCATAGAATTTTGCCCAAAGTTACACTTCTAGCTGCACTTTAAATGACAAAATGAAGAGAGTTTACCCCTTAGAACTGGTATTCTTCACACTTTTAATCTGGCTCACTTTTGGGATAAAATCAGTTATTGGGGCAATTTATTGAAAGGTGGCCAAAAGTGTCAGAAAACTAAAAGAACAGATAGGAGCGAATTATCATTCATCCTAAAGTTAACTGGGGGCCCGGAATGCAGCACTGACAGTAAAAAACTTCTACGTCGTGTGGGATCGCTAACCTCACCCTTGGTACGGTTGAAAAGAGTACATTCCTGCAGGGTGTCTCAGAAGCCCTCCAATCATGAGATTTGAATTTTTTCCTCAAACCCAAAAATATGAGTCTCAAACAACCCAAACGGTTTTCAAAACCTCTTGGAAATGTATCTTCTTTAATAATCTGTCTTCTTTAGGCAACTTTTCATTGAGGTGAAAAATGCTGTCAAAAGGTATATACATCGGTAAGCTTTGGATGCCTGGCTAGGGTTAGGGTTAAAAGAACCATAGAATTTTGCCCAAAGTTACACTTCTAGCTGCACTTTAAATGACAAAATGAAGAGAGTTTACCCCTTGGAACAGGTATTCTTCACACCTTTCATCTGGCTCTCTTTTGGGATAAAATCAGTGAATGGGGCAATTTATTGAAAAGTGGCCAAAAGTGTCCGAAAACTAAAAGTGCAGATAGGAACAAATTATCACTCATCCTAAAGTTAACTGGGGGCCCGGAATGCAGCACTGACAGTAAAAAACTTCTACGTCGTGTGGGATCGCTAACCCTAACCCTAGCTAGGGTTGAAAAGTGTACCTTCCTGCAGGGTGTCTCAGAAGCCCTCCAATCATGAGATTTGAATTTTTTCCTCAAACCCAAAAATATGGGTCTCAAACAATCCAAACGGTTTTCAAAACCTTTGGAAATGAATCTTCTTTAATAATCTGTCTTCTTTAGGCAAATTTTCATTGAAGTGAAAATTGCTGTCAAATGGTACATACATCGGCAAGCTTTTGATGCCTGGCTAGGGTTAGGGTTAAAAGAACCATAGAATTTTGCCCAAAGTTACACTTCTAGCTGCACTTTAAATGACAAAATGAAGAGAGTTTACCCCTTAGAACTGGTATTCTTCACACTTTTCATCTGGCTCACTTTTGGGATAGAATCAGTGAATGGGGCAATTTATTGAAAAGTGGCCAAAAGTGTCCGAAAACTAAAAGTGCAGATAGGAACAAATTATCACTCATCCTAAAGTTAACTGGGGGCCCGGAATGCAGCACTGACAGTAAAAAACTTCTACGTCGTGTGGGATCGCTAACCCTAACCCTAGCTAGGGTTGAAAAGTGTACCTTCCTGCAGGGTGTCTCAGAAGCCCTCCAATCATGAATTTTGAATTTTTTCCTCAAACCCAAAAATATGGGTCTCAAACAATCCAAACGGTTTTCAAAACCTCTTGGAAATGAATCTTCTTTAATAATCTGTCTTCTTTAGGCAAATTTTCATTGAAGTGAAAAATGCTGTCAAATGGTACATACATCGGCAAGCTTTTGATGCCTGGCTAGGGTTAGGGTTAAAAGAACCATAGAATTTTGCCCAAAGTTACACTTCTAGCTGCACTTTAAATGACAAAATGAAGAGAGTTTACCCCTTAGAACTGGTATTCTTCACACTTTTCATCTGGCTCACTTTTGGGATAAAATCAGTTATTGGGGCAATTTATTGAAAGGTGGCCAAAAGTGTCAGAAAACTAAAAGAACAGATAGGAGCGAATTATCATTCATCCTAAAATTAACTGGGGGCCCGGAATGCAGCACTGACAGTAAAAAACTTCTACGTCGTGTGGGATCGCTAACCTCACCCTTGCTAGGGTTGAAAAGAGTACATTCCTGCAGGGTGTCTCAGAAGCCCTCCAATCATGAGATTTGAATTTTTTCCTCAAACCCAAAAATATGAGACTCAAACAACCCAAACGGTTTTCAAAACCTCTTGGAAATGTATCTTCTTTAAAAATCTGTCTTCTTTAGGGAACTTTTCATTGAGGTGAAAAATGCTGTCAAATGGTACATACATCGGCATACTTTTAATGCCTGGCTAGGGTTAGGGTTAAAAGAACCATAGAATTTTGCCCAAAGTTACACTACTAGCTGCACTTTAAATGACAAAATGAAGAGAGTTTACCCCTTGGAACAGGTATTCTTCACACCTTTCATCTGGCTCACTTTTGGGATAAAATCAGTGAATGGGGCAATTTATTGAAAGGTGGCCAAAAGTGTCAGAAAACTAAAAGTGCAGATAGGAGCAAATTATCACTCATCCTAAAGTTAACTGGGGGCCCGGAATGCAGCACTGACAGTAAAAAATTTCTACGTCATGTGGGATCGCTAACCCTAACCCTAGCTAGGGTTGAAAAGTGTACATTCCTGCAGGGTGTCTCAGAAGCCCTCCAATCATGAGATTTGAATTTTTTCCTCAAACCCAAAAATATGGGTCTCAAACAACCCAAACGGTTTTCAAAACCTCTTGGAAATGAATTTTCTTTAATAATCTGTCTTCTTTAGGCAAATTTTCATTGAAGTGAAAAATGCTGTCAAATGGTACATACATCGGCAAGCTTTTGATGCCTGGCTAGGGTTAGGGTTAAAAGAACCATAGAATTTTGCCCAAAGTTACACTTCTAGCTGCACTTTAAATGACAAAATGAAGAGAGTTTACCCCTTAGAACTGGTATTCTTCACACTTTTCATCTGGCTCACTTTTGGGATAAAATCAGTGATTGGGGCAATTTATTGAAAGGTGGCCAAAAGTGTCAGAAAACTAAAAGAACAGATAGGAGCGAATTATCATTCATCCTAAAGTTAACTGGGGGCCCGGAATGCAGCACTGACAGTAAAAAACTTCTACGTCGTGTGGGATCGCTAACCTCACCCTTGCTAGGGTTGAAAAGAGTACATTCCTGCAGGGTGTCTCAGAAGCCCTCCAATCATGAGATTTGAATTTTTTCCTCAAACCCAAAAATATGAGTCTCAAACAACCCAAACGGTTTTCAAAACCTCTTGGAAATGTATCTTCTTTAAAAATCTGTCTTCTTTAGGCAACTTTTCATAGAGGTGAAAAATGTTGTCAAATGGTACATACATCGGCATACTTTTAATGCCTGGCTAGGGTTAGGGTTAAAAGAACCATAGAATTTTGCCCAAAGTTACACTTCTAGCTGCACTTTAAATGACAAAATGAAGAGAGTTTACCCCTTGGAACAGGTATTCTTCACACCTTTCATCTGGCTCACTTTTGGGATAAAATCAGTGAATGGGGCAATTTATTGAAAAGTGGCCAAAAGTGTCCGAAAACTAAAAGTGCAGATAGGAACAAATTATCACTCATCCTAAAGTTAACTGGGGGCCCGGAATGCAGCACTGACTGTAAAAAACTTCTACGTCGTGTGGGATCGCTAACCCTAACCCTAGCTAGGGTTGAAAAGAGTACCTTCCTGCAGGGTGTCTCAGAAGCCCTCCAATCATGAGATTTGAATTTTTTCCTCAAACCCAAAAATATGGGTCTCAAACAATCCAAACGGTTTTCAAAACCTCTTGGAAATGAATCTTCTTTAATAATCTGTCTTCTTTAGGCAAATTTTCATTGAAGTGAAAAATGCTGTCAAATGGTACATACATCGGCAAGCTTTTGATGCCTGGTTAGGGTTAGGGTTAAAAGAACCATAGAATTTTGCCCAAAGTTACACTTCTAGCTGCACTTTAAATGACAAAATGAAGAGAGTTTACCCCTTAGAACTGGTATTCTTCACACTTTTCATCTGGCTCACTTTTGGGATAAAATCAGTTATTGGGGCAATTTATTGAAAGGTGGCCAAAAGTGTCAGAAAACTAAAAGAACAGATAGGAGCGAATTATCATTCATCCTAAAGTTAACTGGGGGCCCGGAATGCAGCACTGACAGTAAAAAACTTCTACGTCGTGTGGGATCGCTAACCTCACCCTTGCTAGGGTTGAAAAGAGTACATTCCTGCACGGTGTCTCAGAAGCCCTCCAATCATGAGATTTGAATTTTTTCCTCAAACCCAAAAATATGAGTCTCAAACAACCCAAACGGTTTTCAAAACCTCTTGGAAATGTATCTTCTTTAAAAATCTGTCTTCTTTAGGCAACTTTTCATTGAGGTGAAAAATGCTGTCAAATGGTACATACATCGGCATACTTTTAATGCCTGGCTAGGGTTAGGGTTAAAAGAACCATAGAATTTTGCCCAAAGTTACACTTCTAGCTGCACTTTAAATGACAAAATGAAGAGAGTTTACCCCTTGGAACAGGTATTCTTCACACCTTTCATCTGGCTCACTTTTGGGATAAAATCAGTGAATGGGGCAATTTATTGAAAGGTGGCCAAAAGTGTCAGAAAACTAAAAGTGCAGATAGGAGCAAATTATCACTCATCCTAAAGTTAACTGGGGGCCCGGAATGCAGCACTGACAGTAAAAAATTTCTACGTCATGTGGGATCGCTAACCCTAACCCTAGCTAGGGTTGAAAAGTGTACATTCCTGCAGGGTGTCTCAGAAGCCCTCCAATCATGAGATTTGAATTTTTTCCTCAAACCCAAAAATATGGGTCTCAAACAACCCAAACGGTTTTCAAAACCTCTTGGAAATGAATTTTCTTTAATAATCTGTCTTCTTTAGGCAAATTTTCATTGAAGTGAAAAATGCTGTCAAATGGTACATACATCGGCAAGCTTTTGATGCCTGGCTAGGGTTAGGGTTAAAAGAACCATAGAATTTTGCCCAAAGTTACACTTCTAGCTGCAATTTAAATGACAAAATGAAGAGAGTTTACCCCTTAGAACTGGTATTCTTCACACTTTTCATATGGCTCACTTTTGGGATAAAATCAGTGATTGGGGCAATTTATTGAAAGGTGGCCAAAAGTGTCAGAAAACTAAAAGAACAGATAGGAGCGAATTATCATTCATCCTAAAGTTAACTGGGGGCCCGGAATGCAGCACTGACAGTAAAAAATTTCTACGTCGTGTGGGATGGCTAACCCTAACCCTAGCTAGGGTTGAAAAGTGTACATTCCTGCAGGGTGTCTCAGAAGCCCTCCAATCATGAGATTTGAATTTTTTCCTAAAACCCAAAAATATGAGTCTCAAACAACCCAAACAGTTTTCAAAACCTCTTGGAAATGTATCTTCTTTAATAATCTGACTTCTAAAGGCAAATTTTCATTGAGGTGAAAAATGCTGTCAAATGGTTCATACATCGGCATGCTTTTAATGCCTGGCTAGGGTTAGGGTTAAAGAACCATAGAATTTTGCCCAAAGTTACACTTCTAGCTGCACTTTAAATGACAAAATGAAGAGAGTTTACCCCTTAGAACAGGTATTCTTCACACTTTTCATCTGGCTCAGTTTTGGGATAAAATCAGTGAATGGGGCAATTTATTAAAAAGTGGCCAAAAGTGTCCGAATAATAAAAGTGCAGATAGGAACAAATTATCACTCATCCTAAAGTTAACTGGGGGCCCGGAATGCAGCACTGACAGTAAAAAACTTCTACGTCGTGTGGGATCGCTAACCCTAACCCTAGCTAGGGTTGAAAAGTGTACCTTCCTGCAGGGTGTCTCAGAAGCCCTCCAATCATGAGATTTGAATTTTTTCCTCAAACCCAAAAATATGAGTCTCAAACAACCCAAACGGTTTTCAAAACCTCTTGGAAATGTATCTTCTTTAAAAATCTGTCTTCTTTAGGCAACTTTTCATTGAGGTGAAAAATGCTGTCAAATGGTACATACATCGGCATACTTTTAATGCCTGGCTAGGGTTAGGGTTAAAAGAACCATAGAATTTTGCCCAAAGTTACACTTCTAGCTGCACTTTAAATGACAAAATGAAGAGAGTTTACCCCTTAGAACTGGTATTCTTCACACTTTTCATCTGGCTCACTTTTGGGATAAAATCAGTGATTGGGGCAATTTATTGAAAGGTGGCCAAAAGTGTCAGAAAACTAAAAGAACAGATAGGAGCGAATTATCATTCATCCTAAAGTTAACTGGGGGCCCGGAATGCAGCACTGACAGTAAAAAATTTCTACGTCGTGTGGGATGGCTAACCCTAACCCTAGCTAGCGTTGAAAAGTGTACATTCCTGCAGGGTGTCTCAGAAGCCCTCCAATCATGAGATTTGAATTTTTTCCTAAAACCCAAAAATATGAGTCTCAAACAACCCAAACGGTTTCAAAACCTCTTGGAAATGTATCTTCGTTAATAATCTGTCTTCTTTAGGCAAATTTTCATTGAGGTGAAAAATGCTGTCAAATGGTACATACATCGGCAAGCTATTGATGCCTGGCTAGGGTTAGGGTTAAAAGAACCATAGAATTTTGCCCAAAGTTACACTTCTAGCTTCACTTTAAATGACAAAATGAAGAGAGTTTACCCCTTAGAACAGGTATTCTTCACACTTTTCATCTGGCTCAGTTTTGGGATAAAATCAGTGAATGGGGCAATTTATTAAAAAGTGGCCAAAAGTGTCCGAAAAATAAAAGTGCAGATAGGAACAAATTATCACTCATCCTAAAGTTAACTGGGGGCCCGGAATGCAGCACTGACAGTAAAAAACTTCTACATCGTGTGGGATCGCTAACCCTAACCCTAGCTAGGGTTGAAAAGTGTACCTTCCTGCAGGGTGTCTCAGAAGCCCTCCAATCATGAGATTTGAATTTTTTCCTCAAACCCAAAAATATGAGTCTCAAACAACCCAAACGGTTTTCAAAACCTCTTGGAAATGTATCTTCTTTAAAAATCTGTCTTCTTTAGGCAACTTTTCATTGAGGTGAAAAATGCTGTCAAATGGTACATACATCGGCATACTTTTAATGCCTGGCTAGGGTTAGGGTTAAAAGAACCATAGAATTTTGCCCAAAGTTACACTTCTAGCTGCACTTTAAATGACAAAATGAAGAGAGTTTACCCCTTGGAACAGGTATTCTTCACACCTTTCATCTGGCTCACTTTTGGGATAAAATCAGTGAATGGGGCAATTTATTGAAAAGTGGCCAAAAGTGTCCGAAAAATAAAAGTGCAGATAGGAGCAAATTATCACTCATCCTAAAGTTAACTGGGGGCCCGGAATGCAGCACTGACAGTAAAAAACTTCTACGTCGTGTGGGATCGCTAACCCTAACCCTTGCTAGGGTTGAAAAGTGTACATTCCTGCAGGGTGTCTCAGAAGCCCTCCAATCATGAAATTTGATTTTTTTCCTCAAACCCAAAAATATGAGTCTCAAACAACCCAAACAGTTTTCAAAACCTCTTGGAAATGTATCTTCTTTAATAATCTGACTTCTAAAGGCAAATTTTCATTGAGGTGAAAAATGCTGTCAAATGGTTCATACATCGGCATGCTTTTAATGCCTGGCTAGGGTTAGGGTTAAAAGAACCATAGAATTTTGCCCAAAGTTACACTTCTAGCTTCACTTAAAATGACAAAATGAAGAGAGTTTACCCCTTAGAACAGGTATTCTTCACACTTTTCATCTGGCTCAGTTTTGGGATAAAATCAGTGAATGGGGCAATTTATTAAAAAGTGGCCAAAAGTGTCCGAAAAATAAAAGTGCAGATAGGAGCAAATTATCACTCATCCTAAAGTTAACTGGGGGCCCGGAATGCAGCACTGACAGTAAAAAACTTCTACGTTGTGTGGGATCGCTAACCTAACCCTTGCTAGGGTTGAAAAGAGTACATTCCTGCAGGGTGTCTCAGAAGCCCTCCAATCATGAGATTTGAATTTTATCCTCAAACCCAAAAATATGAGTCTCAAACAACCCAAACGGTTTTCAAAACCTCTTGGAAATGTATCTTGTTTAATATTCTGTCTTCTTTAGGCAAATTTTCATTGAGGTGAAAAATGCTGTGAAATGGTACATACATCGGCAAGCTTTTGATGCCTGGCTAGGGTTAGGGTTAAAAGAACCATAGAATTTTGCCCAAAGTTACACTTCTAGCTGCACTTTAAATGACAAAATGAAGAGAGTTTAACCCTTAGAACTGGTATTCTTCACACTTTTCATCTGGCTCACTTTTGGGATAAAATCAGTGATTGGGGCAATTTATTGAAAGGTGGCCAAAAGTGTCCGAAAACTAAAAGAACAGATAGGAGCAAATTATCACTCATCCTAAAGTTAACTGGGGGCCCGGAATGCAGCACTGACAGTAAAAAACTTCTACGTAGTGTGGGATCGCTAAACCTAACCCTAGCTAGGGTTGAAAAGTGTACATTCCTGCAGGGTGTCTCAGAAGCCCTCAAATCATGAGATTTGAATTTTTTCCTCAAACCCAAAAATATGAGTCTCAAACAACCCAAACGGTTTTCAAAACCTCTTGGAAATGTATCTTCTTTAATAATCTGTCTTCTTTAGGCAAATTTTCATTGAGGTGAAAAATGCTGTCAAATGATACATCAATTGGCATGCTTTTGATCCCTGGCTAGGGTTAGGGTTATAAGAACCATAGAATTTTGGCCAAAGTTACACTTTTAGCTGCACTTTAAATGACAAAATGAAGAGAGTTTACCCCTTAGAACTGGTATTCTTCACACTTTTCATCTGGCTCACTTTTGGGATAAAATCAGTGATTGGGGCAATTTATTGAAAGGTGGCCAAAAGAGTCAGAAAACTAAAATAACAGATAGGAGCGAATTATCACTCATCCTAAAGTTAACTGGGGGCCCGGAATGCAGCACTGACAGTAAAAAACTTCTACGTAGTGTGGGATCGCTAACCCTAACCCTAGCTAGGGTTGAAAAGTGTACATTCCTGCAGGGTGTCTCAGAAGCCCTCAAATCATGAGATTTGAATTTTTTCCTCAAACCCAAAAATATGAGTCTCAAACAACCCAAACGGTTTTCAAAACCTCTTGGAAATGTATCTTCTTTAATAATCTGTCTTCTTTAGGCAAATTTTCATTGAGGTGAAAAATGCTGTCAAATGATACATCAGTTGGCATGCTTTTGATCCCTGGCTAGGATTAGGGTTAAAAGAACCATAGAATTTTGGCCAAAGTTACACTTTTAGCTGCAATTTAAATGACAAAATGAAGAGAGTTTACCCCTTAGAACTGGTATTCTTCACACCTTTCATCTGGCTCACTATTGGGATAAAGTCAATGAAAGGGGGAATATACTGAAAGGTGGCCAGAATTGTCCGAAAACTAAAAGTGCAGAGAGGAGCAAATTATCACTCATCTTAAAGTTAACTGGGGGCCCGGAATGCAGCACTGACAGTAAAAAACTTCTACGTCGTGTGGGATCGCTAACCATAACCCTAGCTAGGGTTGAAAAGTGTACATTCCTGCAGGGTGTCTCAGAAGCCCTCCAATCATGAGATTTGAATTTTTTCCTCAAACCCAAAAATATGAGTCTCAAACAACCCAAATGGTTTTCAAAACCTCTTGGAAATGTATATTCTTTAATAATCTATCTTCCTTAGGTAACTTTTCATTGTGGTGAAAAATGCTGTCAAATGGTACATACATCGGCAAGCTTTTGATGCCTGGCTAGGGTTAGGGTTAAAAGAACCATAGAATTTTGCCCAAAGTTACACTTCTAGCTGCACTTTAAATGACAAAATGAAGAGAGTTTACCCCTTAGAACAGGTATTCTTCACACTTTTCATCTGGCTCCGTTTTGGGATAAAATCAGTGAATCGGGCAATTTATTGAAATGTGGCCAAAAGTGTCCGAAAACTAAAACTGCAGATAGGAGCAAATTATCACTCATCCTAAAGTTAACTGGGGGCCCGGAATGCAGCACTGACAGTAAAAAACTTCTACGTCGTGTGGGATCGCTAACTTAACCCTTGCTAGGGTTGAAAAGAGTACATTAATGCAGGGTGTCTCAGAAGCCCTCCAATCATGAGATTTGAATTTTTTCCTCAAACCCAAAAATATGAGTCTCAAACAACCCAAACGGTTTTCAAAACCTCTTGGAAATGTATCTTCTTTAATAATCTGTCTTCTTAAGGCAAATTTTCATTGAGGTGAAAAATTCTGTCAAATGGTTCATACATCGGCAAGCTGTTGATGCCTGGCTAGGGTTAGGGTTAAAAGAACCATAGAATTTTGCCCAAAGTTACACTTCTAGCTGCACTTTAAATGACAAAATGAAGAGAGTTTACCCCTTAGAACTGGTATTCTTCACACTTTCCATCTGGCTCACTTTTGGGATAAAATCAGTGATTGGGGCAATTTATTGAAAGGTGGCCAAAAGTGTCAGAAAACTAAAAGAACAGATAGGAGCGAATTATCATTCATCCTAAAGTTAACTGGGGGCCCGGAATGCAGCACTGACAGTAAAAAATTTCTACGTTGTGTGGGATGGCTAACCCAAACCCTAGCTAGGGTTGAAAAGTGTACATTCCTGCAGGGTGTCTCAGAAGCCCTCCAATCATGAGATTTGAATTTTTTCCTAAAACCCAAAAATATGAGTCTCAAACAACCCAAACGGTTTCAAAACCTCTTGGAAATGTATCTTCGTTAATAATCTGTCTTCTTTAGGCAAATTTTCATTGACGTGAAAAATGCTGTCAAATGGTACATACATCGGCAAGCTTTTGATGCCTGGCTAGGGTTAGGGTTAAAAGAACCATAGAATTTTGCCCAAAGTTACACTTCTAGCTGCACTTTAAATGACAAAATGAAGAGAGTTTACCCCTTAGAACTGGTATTCTTCACACTTTTCATATGGCTCACTTTTGGGATAAAATCAGTGAATGGGGCAATTTATTGAAAGGTGGCCAAAAGTGTCCGAAAACTAAAAGTGCAGATAGGAGGAAATTATCACTCATCCTCAAGTTAACTGGGGGCCCGGAATGCAGCACTGACAGTAAAAAACTTCTACGTCGTGTGGGATCGCTAACCTAACCCTTGCTAGGGTTGAAAAGAGTACATTCCTGCAGGGTGTCTCAGAAGCCCTCCAATCATGAGATTTGAATTTTTTCCTCAAACCCAAAAATATGAGTCTCAAACAACCCAAACGGTTTTCAAAACCTCTTGGATATGTATCTTCATTAGTAATCTGTCTTCTTTAGGCAACTTTTCATTGAGGTGAAAAATGCTGTCAAAAGGTACATACATCGGTAAGCTTTGGATGCCTGGCTAGGGTTAGGGTTAAAAGAACCATAGAATTTTGCCCAAAGTTACACTTCTAGCTGCACTTTAAATGACAAAATGAAAAGAGTTTACCCCTTAGAACAGGTATTCTTCACACTTTTCATCTGGCTCAGTTTTGGGATAAAATCAGTGAATGGGGCAATTTATTGAAAAGTGGCCAAAAGTGTCCGAAAACTAAAAGTGCAGATAGGAACAAATTATCACTCATCCTAAAGTTAACTGGGGGCCCGGAATGCAGCACTGACAGTAAAAAACTTCTACGTCGTGAGGGATCGCTAACCCTAACCCTTGCTAGGGTTGAAAAGTGTACATTCCTGCAGGGTGTCTCAGAAGCCCTCCAATCATGAAATTTGATTTTTTTTCTCAAACCCAAAAATATGAGTCTCAAACAACCCAAACAGTTTTCAAAACCTCTTGGAAATGTATCTTCTTTAATAATCTGACTTCTAAAGGCAAATTTTCATTGAGTTGAAAAATGCTGTCAAATGGTTCATACATCGGCATGCTTTTAATGCCTGGCTAGGGTTAGGGTTAAAAGAACCATAGAATTTTGCCCAAAGTTACACTTCTAGCTTCACTTTAAATGACAAAATGAAGAGAGTTTACCCCTTAGAACAGGTATTCTTCACACTTTTCATCTGGCTCAGTTTTGGGATAAAATCAGTGAATGGGGCAATTTATTAAAATGTGGCCAAAAGTGTCCGAAAAATAAAAGTGCAGATAGGAACAAATTATCACTCATCCTAAAGTTAACTGGGGGCCCGGAATGCAGCACTGACAGTAAAAAACTTCTACGTCGTGTGGGATCGCTAACCCTAACCCTAGCTAGGGTTGAAAAGTGTACCTTCCTGCAGGGTGTCTCAGAAGCCCTCCAATCATGAGATTTGAATTTTTTCCTCAAACCCAAAAATATGAGTCTCAAACAACCCAAACAGTTTTCAAAACCTCTTGGAAATGTATCTTCTTTAAAAATCTGTCTTCTTTAGGCAACTTTTCATTGAGGTGAAAAATGCTGTCAAATGGTACATACATCGGCATACTTTTAATGCCTGGCTAGGGTTAGGGTTAAAAGAACCATAGAATTTTGCCCAAAGTTACACTTCTAGCTGCACTTTAAATGACAAAATGAAGAGAGTTTACCCCTTGGAACAGGTATTCTTCACACCTTTCATCTGGCTCACTTTTGGGATAAAATCAGTGAATGGGGCAATTTATTGAAAAGTGGCCAAAAGTGTCCGAAAACTAAAAGTGCAGATAGGAACAAATTATCACTCATCCTAAAGTTAACTGGGGGCCCGGAATGCAGCACTGACAGTAAAAAACTTCTACGTCGTGTGGGATCGCTAACCCTAACCCTTGCTAGGGTTGAAAAGTGTACATTCCTGCAGGGTGTCTCAGAAGCCCTCCAATCATGAAATTTGATTTTTTTCCTCAAACCCAAAAATATGAGTCTCAAACAACCCAAACAGTTTTCAAAACCTCTTGGAAATGTATCTTCTTTAATAATCTGACTTCTAAAGGCAAATTTTCATTGAGGTGAAAAATGCTGTCAAATGGTTCATACATCGGCATGCTTTTAATGCCTGGCTAGGGTTAGGGTAAAAAGAACCAAAGAATTTTGCCCAAAGTTACACTTCTAGCTTCACTTTAAATGACAAAATGAAGAGAGTTTACCCCTTAGAATAGGTATTCTTCACACTTTTCATCTGGCTGAGTTTTGGGATAAAATCAGTGAATGGGGCAATTTATTAAAAAGTGGCCAAAAGTGTCCGAAAAATAAAAGTGCAGATAGGAACAAATTATCACTCATCCTAAAGTTAACTGGGGGCCCGGAATGCAGCACTGACAGTAAAAAATTTCTACGTCGTGTGGGATGGCTAACCCTAACCCTAGCTAGGGTTGAAAAGTGTACATTCCTGCAGGGTGTCTCAGAAGCCCTCCAATCATGAGATTTGAATTTTTTCCTCAAACCCAAAAATATGGGTCTCAAACAACCCAAACGGTTTTCAAAACCTCTTGGAAATGTATCTTCGTTAATAATCTGTCTTCTTTAGGCAAATTTTCATTGACGTGAAAAATGCTGTCAAATGGTACATACATCGGCAAGCTTTTGATGCCTGGCTAGGGTTAGGGTTAAAAGAACCATAGAATTTTGCCCAAAGTTACACTTCTAGCTGCACTTTAAATGACAAAATGAAGAGAGTTTACCCCTTAGATCTGGTATTCTTCACACTTTTCATATGGCTCACTTTTGGGATAAAATCAGTGAATGGGGCAATTTATTGAAAGGTGGCCAAAAGTGTCCGAAAACTAAAAGTGCAGATAGGAGCAAATTATCACTCATCCTAAAGTTAACTGGGGGCCCGGAATGCAGCACTGACAGTAAAAAACTTCTACGTCGTGTGGGATCGCTAACCTAACCCTTGCTAGGGTTGAAAAGAGTACATTCCTGCAGGGTGTCTCAGAAGCCCTCCAATCATGAGATTTGAATTTTTTCCTCAAACCCAAAAATATGAGTCTCAAACAACCCAAACGGTTTTCAAAACCTCTTGGAAATGTATCTTCTTTAATAATCTGTCTTCTTAAGGCAAATTTTCATTGAGGTGAAAAATGCTGTCAAATGGTACATACATCGGCAAGCTGTTGATGCCTGGCTAGGGTTAGGGTTAAAAGAACCATAGAATTTTGCCCAAAGTTACACTTCTAGCTGCACTTTAAATGACAAAATGAAGAGAGTTTACCCCTTAGAACAGGTATTCTTCACACTTTTCATCTGGCTCAGTTTTGGGAAAAAATCAGTGAATGGGGCAATTTATTAAAAAGTGGCCAAAAGTGTCCGAAAAATAAAAGTGCAGATAGGAACAAATTATCACTCATCCTAAAGTTAACTGGGGGCCCGGAATGCAGCACTGACAGTAAAAAACTTCTACGTCGTGTGGGATCGCTAAGTCTAACCCTAGCTAGGGTTGAAAAGTTTACATTCCTGCAGGGTGTCTCAGAAGCCCTCCAATCATGAGATTTGAATTTTTTCCTCAAACCCAAAAATATGAGTCTCAAACAACCCAAACGGTTTTCAAAACCTCTTGGATATGTATCTTCATTAGTAATCTGTCTTCTTTAGGCAACTTTTCATTGAGGTGAAAAATGCTGTCAAAAGGTACATACATCGGTAAGCTTTGGATGCCTGGCTAGGGTTAGGGTTAAAAGAACCATAGAATTTTGCCCAAAGTTACACTTCTAGCTGCACTTTAAATGACAAAATGAAAAGAGTTAACCCCTTAGAAAAGGTATTCTTCACACTTTTCATCTGGCTCAGTTTTGGGATAAAATCAGTGAATTGGGCAATTTATTGAAAAGTGGCCAAAAGTGTCCGAAAACTAAAAGTGCAGATAGGAACAAATTATCACTCATCCTAAAGTTAACTGGGGGCCCGGAATGCAGCACTGACAGTAAAAAACTTCTACGTCGTGTGGGATCGCTAACCCTAACCCTTGCTAGGGTTGAAAAGTGTACATTCCTGCAGGGTGTCTCAGAAGCCCTCCAATCATGAAATTTGATTTTTTTTCTCAAACCCAAAAATATGAGTCTCAAACAACCCAAACAGTTTTCAAAACCTCTTGGAAATGTATCTTCTTTAATAATCTGACTTCTAAAGGCAAATTTTCATTGAGGTGAAAAATGCTGTCAAATGGTTCATACATCGGCATGCTTTTAATGCCTGGCTAGGGTTAGGGTTAAAAGAACCATAGAATTTTGCCCAAAGTTACACTTCTAGCTTCACTTTAAATGACAAAATGAAGAGAGTTTACCCCTTAGAACAGGTATTCTTCACACTTTTCATCTGGCTCAGTTTTGGGATAAAATCAGTGAATGGGGCAATTTATTAAAAAGTGGCCAAAAGTGTCCGAAAAATAAAAGTGCAGATAGGAACAAATTATCACTCATCCTAAAGTTAACTGGGGGGCCCGGAATGCAGCACTGACAGTAAAAAACTTCTACGTCGTGTGGGATCGCTAACCCTAACCCTAGCTAGGGTTGAAAAGTGTACCTTCCTGCAGGGTGTCTCAGAAGCCCTCCAATCATGAGATTTGAATTTTTTCCTCAAACCCAAAAATATGAGTCTCAAACAACCCAAACGGTTTTCAAAACCTCTTGGAAATGTATCTTCTTTAAAAATCTGTCTTCTTTAGTCAACTTTTCATTGAGGTGAAAAATGCTGTCAAATGGTACATACATCGGCATACTTTTAATGCCTGGCTAGGGTTAGGGTTAAAAGAACCATAGAATTTTGCCCAAAGTTACACTTCTAGCTGCACTTTAAATGACAAAATGAAGAGAGTTTACCCCTTGGAACAGGTATTCTTCACACCTTTCATCTGGCTCACTTTTGGGATAAAATCAGTGAATGGGGCAATTTATTGAAAAGTGGCCAAAAGTGTCCGAAAACTAAAAGTGCAGATAGGAACAAATTATCACTCATCCTAAAGTTAACTGGGGGCCCGGAATGTAGCACTGACAGTAAAAAACTTCTACGTCGTGTGGGATCGCTAACCCTAACCCTAGCTAGGGTTGAAAAGTGTACCTTCCAACAGGGTGTCTCAGAAGCCCTCCAATCATGAGATTTGAATTTTTTCCTCAAACCCAAAAATATGGGTCTCAAACAATCCAAACGGTTTTCAAAACCTCTTGGAAATGAATCTTCTTTAATAATCTGTCTTCTTTAGGCAAATTTTCATTGAAGTGAAAAATGCTTTCAAATGGTACATACATCGGCAAGCTTTTGATGCCTGGCTAGGGTTAGGGTTAAAAGAACCATAGAATTTTGCCCAAAGTTACACTTCTAGCTGCACTTTAAATGACAAAATGAAGAGAGTTTACCCCTTAGAACTGGTATTCTTCACACTTTTAATCTGGCTCACTTTTGGGATAAAATCAGTTATTGGGGCAATTTATTGAAAGGTGGCCAAAAGTGTCAGAAAACTAAAAGAACAGATAGGAGCGAATTATCATTCATCCTAAAGTTAACTGGGGGCCCGGAATGCAGCACTGACAGTAAAAAACTTCTACGTCGTGTGGGATCGCTAACCTCACCCTTGCTACGGTTGAAAAGAGTACATTCCTGCAGGGTGTCTCAGAAGCCCTCCAATCATGAGATTTGAATTTTTTCCTCAAACCCAAAAATATGAGTCTCAAACAACCCAAACGGTTTTCAAAACCTCTTGGAAATGTATCTTCATTAGTAATCTGTCTTCTTAAGGCAACTTTTCATTGAGGTGAAAAATGCTGTCAAAAGGTACATACATCGGTAAGCTTTGGATGCCTGGCTAGGGTTAGGGTTAAAAGAACCATAGAATTTTGCCCAAAGTTACACTTCTAGCTGCACTTTAAATGACAAAATGAAGAGAGTTTACCCCTTAGAACTGGTATTCTTCACACTTTTCATCTGGCTCACTTTTGGGATAAAATCAGTTATTGGGGCAATTTATTGAAAGGTGGCCAAAAGTGTCAGAAAACTAAAAGAACAGATAGGAGCGAATTATCATTCATCCTAAAGTTAACTGGGGGCCCGGAATGCAGCACTGACAGTAAAAAACTTCTACGTCGTGTGGGATCGCTAACCTCACCCTTGCTAGGGTTGAAAAGAGTACATTCCTGCAGGGTGTCTCAGAAGCCCTCCAATCATGAGATTTGAATTTTTTCCTCAAACCCAAAAATATGAGTCTCAAACAACCCAAACGGTTTTCAAAACCTCTTGGAAATGTATCTTCTTTAATAATCTGTCTTTTTAAGGCAAATTTTCATTGAGGTGAAAAATGCTGTCAAATGGTACATACATCAGCAAGCTGTTGATGCCTGGCTAGGGTTAGGGTTAAAAGAACCATAGAATTTTGCCCAAAGTTACACTTCTAGCTGCACTTTAAATGACAAAATGAAGAGAGTTTACCCCTTAGAACAGGTATTCTTCACACTTTTCATCTGGCTCAGTTTTGGGAAAAAATCAGTGAATGGGGCAATTTATTAAAAAGTGGCCAAAAGTGTCCGAAAAATAAAAGTGCAGATAGGAGCAAATTATCACTCATCCTAAAGTTAACTGGGGGCCCGGAATGCAGCACTGACAGTAAAAAATTTCTACGTCATGTGGGATCGCTAACCCTAACCCTAGCTAGGGTTGAAAAGTGTACATTCCTGCAGGGTGTCTCAGAAGCCCTCCAATCATGAGATTTAAATTTTTTCCTCAAACCCAAAAATATGAGTCTCAAACAACCCAAACGGTTTTCAAAACCTCTTGGATATGTATCTTCATTAGTAATCTGTCTTCTTTAGGCAACTTTTCATTGAGGTGAAAAATGCTGTCAAAAGGTACATACATCGGTAAGCTTTGGATGCCTGGCTAGGGTTAGGGTTAAAAGAACCATAGAATTTTGCCCAAAGTTACACTTCTAGCTGCACTTTAAATGACAAAATGAAAAGAGTTTACCCCTTAGAACAGGTATTCTTCACACTTTTCATCTGGCTCAGTTTTGGGATAAAATCAGTGAATGGGGCAATTTATTGAAAAGTGGCCAAAAGTGTCCGAAAACTAAAAGTGCAGATAGGAACAAATTATCACTCATCCTAAAGTTAACTGGGGGCCCGGAATGCAGCACTGACAGTAAAAAACTTCTACGTCGTGTGGGATCGCTAACCCTAACCCTTGCTAGGGTTGAAAAGTGTACATTCCTGCAGGGTGTCTCAGAAGCCCTCCAATCATGAAATTTGATTTTTTTCCTCAAACCCAAAAATATGAGTCTCAAACAACCCAAACAGTTTTCAAAACCTCTTGGAAATGTATCTTCTTTAATAATCTGACTTCTAAAGGCAAATTTTCATTGAGGTGAAAAATGCTGTCAAATGGTTCATACATCGGAATGCTTTTAATGCCTGGCTAGGGTTAGGGTTAAAAGAACCATAGAATTTTGCCCAAAGTTACACTTCTAGCTTCACTTAAAATGACAAAATGAAGAGAGTTTACCCCTTAGAACAGGTATTCTTCACACTTTTCATCTGGCTCAGTTTTGGGATAAAATCAGTGAATGGGGCAATTTATTAAAAAGTGGCCAAAAGTGTCCGAATAATAAAAGTGCAGATAGGAACAAATTATCACTCATCCTAAAGTTAACTGGGGGCCCGGAATGCAGCACTGACAGTAAAAAACTTCTACGTCGTGTGGGATCGCTAACCCTAACCCTAGCTAGGGTTGAAAAGTGTACCTTCCTGCAGGGTGTCTCAGAAGCCCTCCAATCATGAGATTTGAATTTTTTCCTCAAACCCAAAAATATGAGACTCAAACAACCCAAATGGTTTTCAAAACCTCTTGGAAATGTATCTTCTTTAAAAATCTGTCTTCTTTAGGGAACTTTTCATTGAGGTGAAAAATGCTGTCAAATGGTACATACATCGGCATACTTTTAATGCCTGGCTAGGGTTAGGGTTAAAAGAACCATAGAATTTTGCCCAAAGTTACACTTCTAGCTGCACTTTAAATGACAAAATGAAGAGAGTTTACCCCTTGGAACAGGTATTCTTCACACCTTTCATCTGGCTCACTTTTGGGATAAAATCAGTGAATGGGGCAATTTATTGAAAGGTGGCCAAAAGTGTCAGAAAACTAAAAGTGCAGATAGGAGCAAATTATCACTCATCCTAAAGTTAACTGGGGGCCCGGAATGCAGCACTGACAGTAAAAAATTTCTACGTCATGTGGGATCGCTAACCCTAACCCTAGCTAGGGTTGAAAAGTGTACATTCCTGCAGGGTGTCTCAGAAGCCCTCCAATCATGAGATTTGAATTTTTTCCTCAAACCCAAAAATATGGGTCTCAAACAACCCAAACGGTTTTCAAAACCTCTTGGAAATGAATTTTCTTTAATAATCTGTCTTCTTTAGGCAAATTTTCATTGAAGTGAAAAATGCTGTCAAATGGTACATACATCGGCAAGCTTTTGATGCCTGGCTAGGGTTAGGGTTAAAAGAACCATAGAATTTTGCCCAAAGTTACACTTCTAGCTGCACTTTAAATGACAAAATGAAGAGAGTTTACCCCTTAGAACTGGTATTCTTCACACTTTTCATCTGGCTCACTTTTGGGATAAAATCAGTGATTGGGGCAATTTATTGAAAGGTGGCCAAAAGTGTCAGAAAACTAAAAGAACAGATAGGAGCGAATTATCATTCATCCTAAAGTTAACTGGGGGCCCGGAATGCAGCACTGACAGTAAAAAACTTCTACGTCGTGTGGGATCGCTAACCCTAACCCTTGCTAGGGTTGAAAAGTGTACATTCCTGCAGGGTGTCTCAGAAGCCCTCCAATCATGAAATTTGATTTTTTTCCTCAAACCCAAAAATATGAGTCTCAAACAACCCAAACAGTTTTCAAAACCTCTTGGAAATGTATCTTCTTTAATAATCTGACTTCTAAAGGCAAATTTTCATTGAGGTGAAAAATGCTGTCAAATGGTTCATACATCGGAATGCTTTTAATGCCTGGCTAGGGTTAGGGTTAAAAGAACCATAGAATTTTGCCCAAAGTTACACTTCTAGCTTCACTTAAAATGACAAAATGAAGAGAGTTTACCCCTTAGAACAGGTATTCTTCACACTTTTCATCTGGCTCAGTTTTGGGATAAAATCAGTGAATGGGGCAATTTATTAAAAAGTGGCCAAAAGTGTCCGAATAATAAAAGTGCAGATAGGAACAAATTATCACTCATCCTAAAGTTAACTGGGGGCCCGGAATGCAGCACTGACAGTAAAAAACTTCTACGTCGTGTGGGATCGCTAACCCTAACCCTAGCTAGGGTTGAAAAGTGTACCTTCCTGCAGGGTGTCTCAGAAGCCCTCCAATCATGAGATTTGAATTTTTTCCTCAAACCCAAAAATATGAGACTCAAACAACCCAAATGGTTTTCAAAACCTCTTGGAAATGTATCTTCTTTAAAAATCTGTCTTCTTTAGGGAACTTTTCATTGAGGTGAAAAATGCTGTCAAATGGTACATACATCGGCATACTTTTAATGCCTGGCTAGGGTTAGGGTTAAAAGAACCATAGAATTTTGCCCAAAGTTACACTTCTAGCTGCACTTTAAATGACAAAATGAAGAGAGTTTACCCCTTGGAACAGGTATTCTTCACACCTTTCATCTGGCTCACTTTTGGGATAAAATCAGTGAATGGGGCAATTTATTGAAAGGTGGCCAAAAGTGTCAGAAAACTAAAAGTGCAGATAGGAGCAAATTATCACTCATCCTAAAGTTAACTGGGGGCCCGGAATGCAGCACTGACAGTAAAAAATTTCTACGTCATGTGGGATCGCTAACCCTAACCCTAGCTAGGGTTGAAAAGTGTACATTCCTGCAGGGTGTCTCAGAAGCCCTCCAATCATGAGATTTGAATTTTTTCCTCAAACCCAAAAATATGGGTCTCAAACAACCCAAACGGTTTTCAAAACCTCTTGGAAATGAATTTTCTTTAATAATCTGTCTTCTTTAGGCAAATTTTCATTGAAGTGAAAAATGCTGTCAAATGGTACATACATCGGCAAGCTTTTGATGCCTGGCTAGGGTTAGGGTTAAAAGAACCATAGAATTTTGCCCAAAGTTACACTTCTAGCTGCACTTTAAATGACAAAATGAAGAGAGTTTACCCCTTAGAACTGGTATTCTTCACACTTTTCATCTGGCTCACTTTTGGGATAAAATCAGTGATTGGGGCAATTTATTGAAAGGTGGCCAAAAGTGTCAGAAAACTAAAAGAACAGATAGGAGCGAATTATCATTCATCCTAAAGTTAACTGGGGGCCCGGAATGCAGCACTGACAGTAAAAAACTTCTACGTCGTGTGGGATCGCTAACCCTAACCCTTGCTAGGGTTGAAAAGTGTACATTCCTGCAGGGTGTCTCAGAAGCCCTCCAATCATGAAATTTGATTTTTTTTCTCAAACCCAAAAATATGAGTCTCAAACAACCCAAACGGTTTTCAAAACCTCTTGGAAATGTATCTTCTTTAAAAATCTGTCTTCTTTAGGCAACTTTTCATTGAGGTGAAAAATGCTGTCAAATGGTTCATACATCGGCATGCTTTTAATGCCTGGCTAGGGTTAGGGTTAAAAGAACCATAGAATTTTGCCCAAAGTTACACTTCTAGCTTCACTTTAAATGACAAAATGAAGAGAGTTTACCCCTTAGAACAGGTATTCTTCACACTTTTCATCTGGCTCAGTTTTGGGATAAAATCAGTGAATGGGGCAATTTATTAAAAAGTGGCCAAAAGTGTCCGAATAATAAAAGTGCAGATAGGAACAAATTATCACTAATCCTAAAGTTAACTGGGGGCCCGGAATGCAGCACTGACAGTAAAAAACTTCTACGTCGTGTGGGATCGCTAACCCTAACCCTAGCTAGGGTTGAAAAGTGTACCTTCCTGCAGGGTGTCTCAGAAGCCCTCCAATCATGAGATTTGAATTTTTTCCTCAAACCCAAAAATATGAGACTCAAACAACCCAAACGGTTTTCAAAACCTCTTGGAAATGTATCTTCTTTAAAAATCTGTCTTCTTTAGGCAACTTTTCATTGAGGTGAAAAATGCTGTCAAATGGTACATACATCGGCAAGCTTTTGATGCCTGGCTAGGGTTAGGGTTAAAAGAACCATAGAATTTTGCCCAAAGTTACACTTCTAGCTGCACTTTAAATGACAAAATGAAGAGAGTTTACCCCTTAGAACTGGTATTCTTCACACTTTTCATCTGGCTCACTTTTGGGATAAAATCAGTGATTGGGGCAATTTATTGAAAGGTGGCCAAAAGTGTCAGAAAACTAAAAGAACAGATAGGAGCGAATTATCATTCATCCTAAAGTTAACTGGGGGCCCGGAATGCAGCACTGACAGTAAAAAACTTCTACGTCGTGTGGGATCGCTAACCCTAACCCTTGCTAGGGTTGAAAAGTGTACATTCCTGCAGGGTGTCTCAGAAGCCCTCCAATCATGAAATTTGATTTTTTTTCTCAAACCCAAAAATATGAGTCTCAAACAACCCAAACAGTTTTCAAAACCTCTTGGAAATGTATCTTCTTTAATAATCTGACTTCTAAAGGCAAATTTTCATTGAGGTGAAAAATGCTGTCAAATGGTTCATACATCGGCATGCTTTTAATGCCTGGCTAGGGTTAGGGTTAAAAGAACCATAGAATTTTGCCCAAAGTTACACTTCTAGCTTCACTTTAAATGACAAAATGAAGAGAGTTTACCCCTTAGAACAGGTATTCTTCACACTTTTCATCTGGCTCAGTTTTGGGATAAAATCAGTGAATGGGGCAATTTATTAAAAAGTGGCCAAAAGTGTCCGAAAAATAAAAGTGCAGATAGGAACAAATTATCACTCATCCTAAAGTTAACTGGGGGCCCGGAATGCAGCACTGACAGTAAAAAACTTCTACGTCGTGTGGGATCGCTAACCCTAACCCTAGCTAGGGTTGAAAAGTGTACCTTCCTGCAGGGTGTCTCAGAAGCCCTCCAATCATGAGATTTGAATTTTTTCCTCAAACCCAAAAATATGAGTCTCAAACAACCCAAACGGTTTTCAAAACCTCTTGGAAATGTATCTTCTTTAAAAATCTGTCTTCTTTAGGCAACTTTTCATTGAGGTGAAAAATGCTGTCAAATGGTACATACATCGGCATACTTTTAATGCCTGGCTAGGGTTAGGATTAAAAGAACCATAGAATTTTGCCCAAAGTTACACTTCTAGCTGCACTTTAAATGACAAAATGAAGAGAGTTTACCCCTTGGAACAGGTATTCTTCACACCTTTCATCTGGCTCACTTTTGGGATAAAATCAGTGAATGGGGCAATTTATTGAAAAGTGGCCAAAAGTGTCCGAAAACTAAAAGTGCAGATAGGAACAAATTATCACTCATCCTAAAGTTAACTGGGGGCCCGGAATGCAGCACTGACAGTAAAAAACTTCTACGTCGTGTGGGATCTCTAACCCTAACCCTAGCTAGGGTTGAAAAGAGTACCTTCCTGCAGGGTGTCTCAGAAGCCCTCCAATCATGAGATTTGAATTTTTTCCTCAAACCCAAAAATATGGGTCTCAAACAATCCAAACGGTTTTCAAAACCTCTTGGAAATGAATCTTCTTTAATAATCTGTCTTCTTTAGGCAAATTTTCATTGAAGTGAAAAATGCTGTCAAATGGTACATACATCGGCAAGCTTTTGATGCCTGGTTAGGGTTAGGGTTAAAAGAACCATAGAATTTTGCCCAAAGTTACACTTCTAGCTGCACTTTAAATGACAAAATGAAGAGAGTTTACGCCTTAGAACTGGTATTCTTCACACTTTTCATCTGGCTCACTTTTGGGATAAAATCAGTTATTGGGGCAATTTATTGAAAGGTGGCCAAAAGTGTCAGAAAACTAAAAGAACAGATAGGAGCGAATTATCATTCATCCTAAAGTTAACTGGGGGCCCGGAATGCAGCACTGACAGTAAAAAACTTCTACGTCGTGTGGCATCGCTAACCTCACCCTTGCTAGGGTTGAAAAGAGTACATTCCTGCAGGGTGTCTCAGAAGCCCTCCAATCATGAGATTTGAATTTTTTCCTCAAACCCAAAAATATGAGTCTCAAACAACCCAAACGGTTTTCAAAACCTCTTGGAAATGTATCTTCTTTAAAAATCTGTCTTCTTTAGGCAACTTTTCATTGAGGTGAAAAATGCTGTCAAATGGTACATACATCGGCATACTTTTAATGCCTGGCTAGGGTTAGGGTTAAAAGAACCATAGAATTTTGCCCAAAGTTACACTTCTAGCTGCACTTTAAATGACAAAATGAAGAGAGTTTACCCCTTGGAACAGGTATTCTTCACACCTTTCATCTGGCTCACTTTTGGGATAAAATCAGTGAATGGGGCAATTTATTGAAAGGTGGCCAAAAGTGTCAGAAAACTAAAAGTGCAGATAGGAGCAAATTATCACTCATCCTAAAGTTAACTGGGGGCCCGGAATGCAGCACTGACAGTAAAAAATTTCTACGTCATGTGGGATCGCTAACCCTAACCCTAGCTAGGGTTGAAATGTGTACATTCCTGCAGGGTGTCTCAGAAGCCCTCCAATCATGAGATTTGAATTTTTTCCTCAAACCCAAAAATATGGGTCTCAAACAACCCAAACGGTTTTCAAAACCTCTTGGAAATGAATTTTCTTTAATAATCTGTCTTCTTTAGGCAAATTTTCATTGAAGTGAAAAATGCTGTCAAATGGTACATACATCGGCAAGCTTTTGATGCCTGGCTAGGGTTAGGGTTAAAAGAACCATAGAATTTTGCCCAAAGTTACACTTCTAGCTGCACTTTAAATGACAAAATGAAGAGAGTTTACCCCTTAGAACTGGTATTCTTCACACTTTTCATCTGGCTCACTTTTGGGATAAAATCAGTGATTGGGGCAATTTATTGAAAGGTGGCCAAAAGTGTCAGAAAACTAAAAGAACAGATAGGAGCGAATTATCATTCATCCTAAAGTTAACTGGGGGCCCGGAATGCAGCACTGACAGTAAAAAATTTCTACGTCGTGTGGGATGGCTAGCCCTAACCCTAGCTAGGGTTGAAAAGTGTACATTCCTGCAGGGTGTCTCAGAAGCCCTCCAATCATGAGATTTGAATTTTTTCCTAAAACCCAAAAATATGAGTCTCAAACAACCCAAACAGTTTTCAAAACCTCTTGGAAATGTATCTTCTTTAATAATCTGACTTCTAAAGGCAAATTTTCATTGAGGTGAAAAATGCTGTCAAATGGTTCATACATCGGCATGCTTTTAATGCCTGGCTAGGGTTAGGGTTAAAAGAACCATAGAATTTTGCCCAAAGTTACACTTCTAGCTGCACTTTAAATGACAAAATGAAGAGAGTTTACCCCTTAGAACAGGTATTCTTCACACTTTTCATCTGGCTCAGTTTTGGGATAAAATCAGTGAATGGGGCAATTTATTAAAAAGTGGCCAAAAGTGTCCGAATAATAAAAGTGCAGATAGGAACAAATTATCACTCATCCTAAAGTTAACTGGGGGCCCGGAATGCAGCACTGACAGTAAAAAACTTCTACGTCGTGTGGGATCGCTAACCCTAACCCTAGCTAGGGTTGAAAAGTGTACCTTCCTGCAGGGTGTCTCAGAAGCCCTCCAATCATGAGATTTGAATTTTTTCCTCAAACCCAAAAATATGAGTCTCAAACAACCCAAACGGTTTTCAAAACCTCTTGGAAATGTATCTTCTTTAAAAATCTGTCTTCTTTAGGCAACTTTTCATTGAGGTGAAAAATGCTGTCAAATGGTACATACATCGGCATACTTTTAATGCCTGGCTAGGGTTAGGGTTAAAAGAACCATAGAATTTTGCCCAAAGTTACACTTCTAGCTGCACTTTAAATGACAAAATGAAGAGAGTTTACCCCTTGGAACAGGTATTCTTCACACCTTTCATCTGGCTCACTTTTGGGATAAAATCAGTGAATGGGGCAATTTATTGAAAAGTGGCCAAAAGTGTCCGAAAAATAAAAGTGCAGATAGGAGCAAATTATCACTCATCCTAAAGTTAACTGGGGGCCCGGAATGCAGCACTGACAGTAAAAAACTTCTACGTCGTGTGGGATCGCTAACCCTAACCCTTGCTAGGGTTGAAAAGTGTACATTCCTGCAGGGTGTCTCAGAAGCCCTCCAATCATGAAATTTGATTTTTTTCCTCAAACCCAAAAATATGAGTCTCAAACAACCCAAACAGTTTTCAAAACCTCTTGGAAATGTATCTTCTTTAATAATCTGACTTCTAAAGGCAAATTTTCATTGAGGTGAAAAATGCTGTCAAATGGTTCATACATCGGCATGCTTTTAATGCCTGGCTAGGGTTAGGGTTAAATGAACCATAGAATTTTGCCCAAAGTTACACTTCTAGCTTCACTTAAAATGACAAAATGAAGAGAGTTTACCCCTTAGAACAGGTATTCTTCACACTTTTCATCTGGCTCAGTTTTGGGATAAAATCAGTGAATGGGGCAATTTATTAAAAAGTGGCCAAAAGTGTCCGAAAAATAAAAGTGCAGATAGGAGCAAATTATCACTCATCCTAAAGTTAACTGGGGGCCCGGAATGCAGCACTGACAGTAAAAAACTTCTACGTTGTGTGGGATCGCTAACCTAACCCTTGCTAGGGTTGAAAAGAGTACATTCCTGCAGGGTGTCTCAGAAGCCCTCCAATCATGAGATTTGAATTTTTTCCTCAAACCCAAAAATATGAGTCTCAAACAACCCAAACGGTTTTCAAAACCTCTTGGATATGTATCTTCATTAGTAATCTGTCTTCTTTAGGCAACTTTTCATTGAGGTGAAAAATGCTGTCAAAAGGTACATACATCGGTAAGCTTTGGATGCCTGGCTAGGGTTAGGGTTAAAAGAACCATAGAATTTTGCCCAAAGTTACACTTCTAGCTGCACTTTAAATGACAAAATGAAAAGAGTTAACCCCTTAGAACAGGTATTCTTCACACTTTTCATCTGGCTCAGTTTTGGGATAAAATCAGTGAATGGGGCAATTTATTGAAAAGTGGCCAAAAGTGTCCGAAAACTAAAAGTGCAGATAGGAACAAATTATCACTCATCCTAAAGTTAACTGGGGGCCCGGAATGCAGCACTTACAGTAAAAAACGTCTACGTAGTGTGGGATCGCTAACCCTAACCCTAGCTAGGGTTGAAAAGTGTACCTTCCTGCAGGGTGTCTCAGAAGCCCTCCAATCATGAGATTTGAATTTTTTCCTCAAACCCAAAAATATGGGTCTCAAACAATCCAAACGGTTTTCAAAACCTCTTGGAAATGAATCTTCTTTAATAATCTGTCTTCTTTAGGCAAATTTTCATTGAAGTGAAAAATGCTGTCAAATGGTACATACATCGGCAAGCTTTTGATGCCTGGCTAGGGTTAGGGTTAAAAGAACCATAGAATTTTGCCCAAAGTTACACTTCTAGCTGCACTTTAAATGACAAAATGAAAAGAATTTACCCCTTAGAGCAGGTATTCTTCACACTTTTCATCTGGCTCAGTTTTGGGATAAAATCAGTGAATGGGGCAATTTATTGAAAGGTGGCCAAAAGTGTCAGAAAACTAAAAGTGCAGATAGGAGCAAATTATCACTCATCCTAAAGTTAACTGGGGGCCCGGAATGCAGCACTGACAGTAAAAAATTTCTACGTCATGTGGGATCGCTAACCCTAACCCTTGCTAGGGTTGAAAAGTGTACATTCCTGCAGGGTGTCTCAGAAGCCCTCCAATCATGAGATTTGAATTTTTTCCTCAAACCCAAAAATATGGGTCTCAAACAACCCAAACGGTTTTCAAAACCTCTTGGAAATGAATTTTCTTTAATAATCTGTCTTCTTTAGGCAAATTTTCATTGAAGTGAAAAATGCTGTCAAATGGTACATACATCGGCAAGCTTTTGATGCCTGGCTAGGGTTAGGGTTAAAAGAACCATAGAATTTTGCCCAAAGTTACACTTCTAGCTGCACTTTAAATGACAAAATGAAGAGAGTTTACCCCTTAGAACTGGTATTCTTCACACTTTTCATCTGGCTCACTTTTGGGATAAAATCAGTGATTGGGGCAATTTATTGAAAGGTGGCCAAAAGTGTCAGAAAACTAAAAGAACAGATAGGAGCGAATTATCATTCATCCTAAAGTTAACTGGGGGCCCGGAATGCAGCACTGACAGTAAAAAATTTCTACGTCGTGTGGGATGGCTAACCCTAACCCTAGCTAGGGTTGAAAAGTGTACATTCCTGCAGGGTGTCTCAGAAGCCCTCCAATCATGAGATTTGAATTTTTTCCTAAAACCCAAAAATATGAGTCTCAAACAACCCAAACGGTTTCAAAACCTCTTGGAAATGTATCTTCGTTAATAATCTGTCTTCTTTAGGCAAATTTTCATTGAGGTGAAAAATGCTGTCAAATGGTACATACATCGGCAAGCTTTTGATGCCTGGCTAGGGTTAGGGTTAAAAGAACCATAGAATTTTGCCCAAAGTTTAACTTCTAGCTTCACTTTAAATGACAAAATGAAGAGAGTTTACCCCTTAGAACAGGTATTCTTCACACTTTTCATCTGGCTCAGTTTTGGGATAAAATCAGTGAATGGGGCAATTTATTAAAAAGTGGCCAAAAGTGTCCGAAAAATAAAAGTGCAGATAGGAACAAATTATCACTCATCCTAAAGTTAACTGGGGGCCCGGAATGCAGCACTGACAGTAAAAAACTTCTACATCGTGTGGGATCGCTAACCCTAACCCTAGCTAGGGTTGAAAAGTGTACCTTCCTGCAGGGTGTCTCAGAAGCCCTCCAATCATGAGATTTGAATTTTTTCCTCAAACCCAAAAATATGAGTCTCAAACAACCCAAACGGTTTTCAAAACCTCTTGGAAATGTATCTTCTTTAAAAATCTGTCTTCTTTAGGCAACTTTTCATTGAGGTGAAAAATGCTGTCAAATGGTACATACATCGGCATGCTTTTAATGCCTGGCTAGGGTTAGGGTTAAAAGAACCATAGAATTTTGCCCAAAGTTACACTTCTAGCTTCACTTAAAATGACAAAATGAAGAGAGTTTACCCCTTAGAACAGGTATTCTTCACACTTTTCATCTGGCTCAGTTTTGGGATAAAATCAGTGAATGGGGCAATTTATTAAAAAGTGGCCAAAAGTGTCCGAAAAATAAAAGTGCAGATAGGAGCAAATTATCACTCATCCTAAAGTTAACTGGGGGCCCGGAATGCAGCACTGACAGTAAAAAACTTCTACGTTGTGTGGGATCGCTAACCTAACCCTTGCTAGGGTTGAAAAGAGTACATTCCTGCAGGGTGTCTCAGAAGCCCTCCAATCATGAGATTTGAATTTTTTCCTCAAACCCAAAAATATGAGTCTCAAACAACCCAAACGGTTTTCAAAACCTCTTGGATATGTATCTTCATTAGTAATCTGTCTTCTTTAGGCAACTTTTCATTGAGGTGAAAAATGCTGTCAAAAGGTACATACATCGGTAAGCTTTGGATGCCTGGCTAGGGTTAGGGTTAAAAGAACCATAGAATTTTGCCCAAAGTTACACTTCTAGCTGCACTTTAAATGACAAAATGAAAAGAGTTAACCCCTTAGAACAGGTATTCTTCACACTTTTCATCTGGCTCAGTTTTGGGATAAAATCAGTGAATGGGGCAATTTATTGAAAAGTGGCCAAAAGTGTCCGAAAACTAAAAGTGCAGATAGGAACAAATTATCACTCATCCTAAAGTTAACTGGGGGCCCGGAATGCAGCACTTACAGTAAAAAACGTCTACGTAGTGTGGGATCGCTAACCCTAACCCTAGCTAGGGTTGAAAAGTGTACCTTCCTGCAGGGTGTCTCAGAAGCCCTCCAATCATGAGATTTGAATTTTTTCCTCAAACCCAAAAATATGGGTCTCAAACAATCCAAACGGTTTTCAAAACCTCTTGGAAATGAATCTTCTTTAATAATCTGTCTTCTTTAGGCAAATTTTCATTGAAGTGAAAAATGCTGTCAAATGGTACATACATCGGCAAGCTTTTGATGCCTGGCTAGGGTTAGGGTTAAAAGAACCATAGAATTTTGCCCAAAGTTACACTTCTAGCTGCACTTTAAATGACAAAATGAAAAGAATTTACCCCTTAGAGCAGGTATTCTTCACACTTTTCATCTGGCTCAGTTTTGGGATAAAATCAGTGAATGGGGCAATTTATTGAAAGGTGGCCAAAAGTGTCAGAAAACTAAAAGTGCAGATAGGAGCAAATTATCACTCATCCTAAAGTTAACTGGGGGCCCGGAATGCAGCACTGACAGTAAAAAATTTCTACGTCATGTGGGATCGCTAACCCTAACCCTTGCTAGGGTTGAAAAGTGTACATTCCTGCAGGGTGTCTCAGAAGCCCTCCAATCATGAGATTTGAATTTTTTCCTCAAACCCAAAAATATGGGTCTCAAACAACCCAAACGGTTTTCAAAACCTCTTGGAAATGAATTTTCTTTAATAATCTGTCTTCTTTAGGCAAATTTTCATTGAAGTGAAAAATGCTGTCAAATGGTACATACATCGGCAAGCTTTTGATGCCTGGCTAGGGTTAGGGTTAAAAGAACCATAGAATTTTGCCCAAAGTTACACTTCTAGCTGCACTTTAAATGACAAAATGAAGAGAGTTTACCCCTTAGAACTGGTATTCTTCACACTTTTCATCTGGCTCACTTTTGGGATAAAATCAGTGATTGGGGCAATTTATTGAAAGGTGGCCAAAAGTGTCAGAAAACTAAAAGAACAGATAGGAGCGAATTATCATTCATCCTAAAGTTAACTGGGGGCCCGGAATGCAGCACTGACAGTAAAAAATTTCTACGTCGTGTGGGATGGCTAACCCTAACCCTAGCTAGGGTTGAAAAGTGTACATTCCTGCAGGGTGTCTCAGAAGCCCTCCAATCATGAGATTTGAATTTTTTCCTAAAACCCAAAAATATGAGTCTCAAACAACCCAAACGGTTTCAAAACCTCTTGGAAATGTATCTTCGTTAATAATCTGTCTTCTTTAGGCAAATTTTCATTGAGGTGAAAAATGCTGTCAAATGGTACATACATCGGCAAGCTTTTGATGCCTGGCTAGGGTTAGGGTTAAAAGAACCATAGAATTTTGCCCAAAGTTTAACTTCTAGCTTCACTTTAAATGACAAAATGAAGAGAGTTTACCCCTTAGAACAGGTATTCTTCACACTTTTCATCTGGCTCAGTTTTGGGATAAAATCAGTGAATGGGGCAATTTATTAAAAAGTGGCCAAAAGTGTCCGAAAAATAAAAGTGCAGATAGGAACAAATTATCACTCATCCTAAAGTTAACTGGGGGCCCGGAATGCAGCACTGACAGTAAAAAACTTCTACATCGTGTGGGATCGCTAACCCTAACCCTAGCTAGGGTTGAAAAGTGTACCTTCCTGCAGGGTGTCTCAGAAGCCCTCCAATCATGAGATTTGAATTTTTTCCTCAAACCCAAAAATATGAGTCTCAAACAACCCAAACGGTTTTCAAAACCTCTTGGAAATGTATCTTCTTTAAAAATCTGTCTTCTTTAGGCAACTTTTCATTGAGGTGAAAAATGCTGTCAAATGGTACATACATCGGCATGCTTTTAATGCCTGGCTAGGGTTAGGGTTAAAAGAACCATAGAATTTTGCCCAAAGTTACACTTCTAGCTTCACTTAAAATGACAAAATGAAGAGAGTTTACCCCTTAGAACAGGTATTCTTCACACTTTTCATCTGGCTCAGTTTTGGGATAAAATCAGTGAATGGGGCAATTTATTAAAAAGTGGCCAAAAGTGTCCGAAAAATAAAAGTGCAGATAGGAGCAAATTATCACTCATCCTAAAGTTAACTGGGGGCCCGGAATGCAGCACTGACAGTAAAAAACTTCTACGTCGTGTGGGATCGCTAACCTAACCCTTGCTAGGGTTGAAAAGAGTACATTCCTGCAGGGTGTCTCAGAAGCCCTCCAATCATGAGATTTGAATTTTTTCCTCAAACCCAAAAATATGAGTCTCAAACAACCCAAACGGTTTTCAAAACCTCTTGGATATGTATCTTCATTAGTAATCTGTCTTCTTTAGGCAACTTTTCATTGAGGTGAAAAATGCTGTCAAAAGGTACATACATCGGTAAGCTTTGGATGCCTGGCTAGGGTTAGGGTTAAAAGAACCATAGAATTTTGCCCAAAGTTACACTTCTAGCTGCACTTTAAATGACAAAATGAAGAGAGTTTACCCCTTAGAACTGGTATTCTTCACACTTTTCATCTGGCTCACTTTTGGGATAAAATCAGTGATTGGGGCAATTTATTGAAAGGTGGCCAAAAGTGTCAGAAAACTAAAAGAACAGATAGGAGCGAATTATCATTCATCCTAAAGTTAACTGGGGGCCCGGAATGCAGCACTGACAGTAAAAAATTTCTACGTCGTGTGGGATGGCTAACCCTAACCCTAGCTAGGGTTGAAAAGTGTACATTCCTGCAGGGTGTCTCAGAAGCCCTCCAATCATGAGATTTGAATTTTTTCCTAAAACCCAAAAATATGAGTCTCAAACAACCCAAACAGTTTTCAAAACCTCTTGGAAATGTATCTTCTTTAATAATCTGACTTCTAAAGGCAAATTTTCATTGAGGTGAAAAATGCTGTCAAATGGTTCATACATCGGCATGCTTTTAATGCCTGGCTAGGGTTAGGGTTAAAAGAACCATAGAATTTTGCCCAAAGTTACACTTCTAGCTTCACTTTAAATGACAAAATGAAGAGAGTTTACCCCTTAGAACAGGTATTCTTCACACTTTTCATCTGGCTCAGTTTTGGGATAAAATCAGTGAATGGGGCAATTTATTAAAAAGTGGCCAAAAGTGTCCGAATAATAAAAGTGCAGATAGGAACAAATTATCACTCATCCTAAAGTTAACTGGGGGCCCGGAATGCAGCACTGACAGTAAAAAACTTCTACGTCGTGTGGGATCGCTAACCCTAACCCTAGCTAGGGTTGAAAAGTGTACCTTCCTGCAGGGTGTCTCAGAAGCCCTCCAATCATGAGATTTGAATTTTTTCCTCAAACCCAAAAATATGAGTCTCAAACAACCCAAACGGTTTTCAAAACCTCTTGGAAATGTATCTTCTTTAAAAATCTGTCTTCTTTAGGCAACTTTTCATTGAGGTGAAAAATGCTGTCAAATGGTACATACATCGGCATACTTTTAATGCCTGGCTAGGGTTAGGGTTAAAAGAACCATAGAATTTTGCCCAAAGTTACACTTCTAGCTGCACTTTAAATGACAAAATGAAGAGAGTTTACCCCTTGGAACAGGTATTCTTCACACCTTTCATCTGGCTCACTTTTGGGATAAAATCAGTGAATGGGGCAATTTATTGAAAAGTGGCCAAAAGTGTCCGAAAAATAAAAGTGCAGATAGGAGCAAATTATCACTCATCCTAAAGTTAACTGGGGGCCCGGAATGCAGCACTGACAGTAAAAAACTTCTACGTCGTGTGGGATCGCTAACCCTAACCCTTGCTAGGGTTGAAAAGTGTACATTCCTGCAGGGTGTCTCAGAAGCCCTCCAATCATGAAATTTGATTTTTTTCCTCAAACCCAAAAATATGAGTCTCAAACAACCCAAACAGTTTTCAAAACCTCTTGGAAATGTATCTTCTTTAATAATCTGACTTCTAAAGGCAAATTTTCATTGAGGTGAAAAATGCTGTCAAATGGTTCATACATCGGCATGCTTTTAATGCCTGGCTAGGGTTAGGGTTAAATGAACCATAGAATTTTGCCCAAAGTTACACTTCTAGCTTCACTTAAAATGACAAAATGAAGAGAGTTTACCCCTTAGAACAGGTATTCTTCACACTTTTCATCTGGCTCAGTTTTGGGATAAAATCAGTGAATGGGGCAATTTATTAAAAAGTGGCCAAAAGTGTCCGAAAAATAAAAGTGCAGATAGGAGCAAATTATCACTCATCCTAAAGTTAACTGGGGGCCCGGAATGCAGCACTGACAGTAAAAAACTTCTACGTTGTGTGGGATCGCTAACCTAACCCTTGCTAGGGTTGAAAAGAGTACATTCCTGCAGGGTGTCTCAGAAGCCCTCCAATCATGAGATTTGAATTTTTTCCTCAAACCCAAAAATATGAGTCTCAAACAACCCAAACGGTTTTCAAAACCTCTTGGATATGTATCTTCATTAGTAATCTGTCTTCTTTAGGCAACTTTTCATTGAGGTGAAAAATGCTGTCAAAAGGTACATACATCGGTAAGCTTTGGATGCCTGGCTAGGGTTAGGGTTAAAAGAACCATAGAATTTTGCCCAAAGTTACACTTCTAGCTGCACTTTAAATGACAAAATGAAAAGAGTTAACCCCTTAGAACAGGTATTCTTCACACTTTTCATCTGGCTCAGTTTTGGGATAAAATCAGTGAATGGGGCAATTTATTGAAAAGTGGCCAAAAGTGTCCGAAAACTAAAAGTGCAGATAGGAACAAATTATCACTCATCCTAAAGTTAACTGGGGGCCCGGAATGCAGCACTTACAGTAAAAAACGTCTACGTAGTGTGGGATCGCTAACCCTAACCCTAGCTAGGGTTGAAAAGTGTACCTTCCTGCAGGGTGTCTCAGAAGCCCTCCAATCATGAGATTTGAATTTTTTCCTCAAACCCAAAAATATGGGTCTCAAACAATCCAAACGGTTTTCAAAACCTCTTGGAAATGAATCTTCTTTAATAATCTGTCTTCTTTAGGCAAATTTTCATTGAAGTGAAAAATGCTGTCAAATGGTACATACATCGGCAAGCTTTTGATGCCTGGCTAGGGTTAGGGTTAAAAGAACCATAGAATTTTGCCCAAAGTTACACTTCTAGCTGCACTTTAAATGACAAAATGAAAAGAATTTACCCCTTAGAGCAGGTATTCTTCACACTTTTCATCTGGCTCAGTTTTGGGATAAAATCAGTGAATGGGGCAATTTATTGAAAGGTGGCCAAAAGTGTCAGAAAACTAAAAGTGCAGATAGGAGCAAATTATCACTCATCCTAAAGTTAACTGGGGGCCCGGAATGCAGCACTGACAGTAAAAAATTTCTACGTCATGTGGGATCGCTAACCCTAACCCTTGCTAGGGTTGAAAAGTGTACATTCCTGCAGGGTGTCTCAGAAGCCCTCCAATCATGAGATTTGAATTTTTTCCTCAAACCCAAAAATATGGGTCTCAAACAACCCAAACGGTTTTCAAAACCTCTTGGAAATGAATTTTCTTTAATAATCTGTCTTCTTTAGGCAAATTTTCATTGAAGTGAAAAATGCTGTCAAATGGTACATACATCGGCAAGCTTTTGATGCCTGGCTAGGGTTAGGGTTAAAAGAACCATAGAATTTTGCCCAAAGTTACACTTCTAGCTGCACTTTAAATGACAAAATGAAGAGAGTTTACCCCTTAGAACTGGTATTCTTCACACTTTTCATCTGGCTCACTTTTGGGATAAAATCAGTGATTGGGGCAATTTATTGAAAGGTGGCCAAAAGTGTCAGAAAACTAAAAGAACAGATAGGAGCGAATTATCATTCATCCTAAAGTTAACTGGGGGCCCGGAATGCAGCACTGACAGTAAAAAATTTCTACGTCGTGTGGGATGGCTAACCCTAACCCTAGCTAGGGTTGAAAAGTGTACATTCCTGCAGGGTGTCTCAGAAGCCCTCCAATCATGAGATTTGAATTTTTTCCTAAAACCCAAAAATATGAGTCTCAAACAACCCAAACGGTTTCAAAACCTCTTGGAAATGTATCTTCGTTAATAATCTGTCTTCTTTAGGCAAATTTTCATTGAGGTGAAAAATGCTGTCAAATGGTACATACATCGGCAAGCTTTTGATGCCTGGCTAGGGTTAGGGTTAAAAGAACCATAGAATTTTGCCCAAAGTTTAACTTCTAGCTTCACTTTAAATGACAAAATGAAGAGAGTTTACCCCTTAGAACAGGTATTCTTCACACTTTTCATCTGGCTCAGTTTTGGGATAAAATCAGTGAATGGGGCAATTTATTAAAAAGTGGCCAAAAGTGTCCGAAAAATAAAAGTGCAGATAGGAACAAATTATCACTCATCCTAAAGTTAACTGGGGGCCCGGAATGCAGCACTGACAGTAAAAAACTTCTACATCGTGTGGGATCGCTAACCCTAACCCTAGCTAGGGTTGAAAAGTGTACCTTCCTGCAGGGTGTCTCAGAAGCCCTCCAATCATGAGATTTGAATTTTTTCCTCAAACCCAAAAATATGAGTCTCAAACAACCCAAACGGTTTTCAAAACCTCTTGGAAATGTATCTTCTTTAAAAATCTGTCTTCTTTAGGCAACTTTTCATTGAGGTGAAAAATGCTGTCAAATGGTACATACATCGGCATGCTTTTAATGCCTGGCTAGGGTTAGGGTTAAAAGAACCATAGAATTTTGCCCAAAGTTACACTTCTAGCTTCACTTAAAATGACAAAATGAAGAGAGTTTACCCCTTAGAACAGGTATTCTTCACACTTTTCATCTGGCTCAGTTTTGGGATAAAATCAGTGAATGGGGCAATTTATTAAAAAGTGGCCAAAAGTGTCCGAAAAATAAAAGTGCAGATAGGAGCAAATTATCACTCATCCTAAAGTTAACTGGGGGCCCGGAATGCAGCACTGACAGTAAAAAACTTCTACGTTGTGTGGGATCGCTAACCTAACCCTTGCTAGGGTTGAAAAGAGTACATTCCTGCAGGGTGTCTCAGAAGCCCTCCAATCATGAGATTTGAATTTTTTCCTCAAACCCAAAAATATGAGTCTCAAACAACCCAAACGGTTTTCAAAACCTCTTGGATATGTATCTTCATTAGTAATCTGTCTTCTTTAGGCAACTTTTCATTGAGGTGAAAAATGCTGTCAAAAGGTACATACATCGGTAAGCTTTGGATGCCTGGCTAGGGTTAGGGTTAAAAGAACCATAGAATTTTGCCCAAAGTTACACTTCTAGCTGCACTTTAAATGACAAAATGAAAAGAGTTAACCCCTTAGAACAGGTATTCTTCACACTTTTCATCTGGCTCAGTTTTGGGATAAAATCAGTGAATGGGGCAATTTATTGAAAAGTGGCCAAAAGTGTCCGAAAACTAAAAGTGCAGATAGGAACAAATTATCACTCATCCTAAAGTTAACTGGGGGCCCGGAATGCAGCACTTACAGTAAAAAACGTCTACGTAGTGTGGGATCGCTAACCCTAACCCTAGCTAGGGTTGAAAAGTGTACCTTCCTGCAGGGTGTCTCAGAAGCCCTCCAATCATGAGATTTGAATTTTTTCCTCAAACCCAAAAATATGGGTCTCAAACAATCCAAACGGTTTTCAAAACCTCTTGGAAATGAATCTTCTTTAATAATCTGTCTTCTTTAGGCAAATTTTCATTGAAGTGAAAAATGCTGTCAAATGGTACATACATCGGCAAGCTTTTGATGCCTGGCTAGGGTTAGGGTTAAAAGAACCATAGAATTTTGCCCAAAGTTACACTTCTAGCTGCACTTTAAATGACAAAATGAAAAGAATTTACCCCTTAGAGCAGGTATTCTTCACACTTTTCATCTGGCTCAGTTTTGGGATAAAATCAGTGAATGGGGCAATTTATTGAAAGGTGGCCAAAAGTGTCAGAAAACTAAAAGTGCAGATAGGAGCAAATTATCACTCATCCTAAAGTTAACTGGGGGCCCGGAATGCAGCACTGACAGTAAAAAATTTCTACGTCATGTGGGATCGCTAACCCTAACCCTTGCTAGGGTTGAAAAGTGTACATTCCTGCAGGGTGTCTCAGAAGCCCTCCAATCATGAGATTTGAATTTTTTCCTCAAACCCAAAAATATGGGTCTCAAACAACCCAAACGGTTTTCAAAACCTCTTGGAAATGAATTTTCTTTAATAATCTGTCTTCTTTAGGCAAATTTTCATTGAAGTGAAAAATGCTGTCAAATGGTACATACATCGGCAAGCTTTTGATGCCTGGCTAGGGTTAGGGTTAAAAGAACCATAGAATTTTGCCCAAAGTTACACTTCTAGCTGCACTTTAAATGACAAAATGAAGAGAGTTTACCCCTTAGAACTGGTATTCTTCACACTTTTCATCTGGCTCACTTTTGGGATAAAATCAGTGATTGGGGCAATTTATTGAAAGGTGGCCAAAAGTGTCAGAAAACTAAAAGAACAGATAGGAGCGAATTATCATTCATCCTAAAGTTAACTGGGGGCCCGGAATGCAGCACTGACAGTAAAAAATTTCTACGTCGTGTGGGATGGCTAACCCTAACCCTAGCTAGGGTTGAAAAGTGTACATTCCTGCAGGGTGTCTCAGAAGCCCTCCAATCATGAGATTTGAATTTTTTCCTAAAACCCAAAAATATGAGTCTCAAACAACCCAAACGGTTTCAAAACCTCTTGGAAATGTATCTTCGTTAATAATCTGTCTTCTTTAGGCAAATTTTCATTGAGGTGAAAAATGCTGTCAAATGGTACATACATCGGCAAGCTTTTGATGCCTGGCTAGGGTTAGGGTTAAAAGAACCATAGAATTTTGCCCAAAGTTTAACTTCTAGCTTCACTTTAAATGACAAAATGAAGAGAGTTTACCCCTTAGAACAGGTATTCTTCACACTTTTCATCTGGCTCAGTTTTGGGATAAAATCAGTGAATGGGGCAATTTATTAAAAAGTGGCCAAAAGTGTCCGAAAAATAAAAGTGCAGATAGGAACAAATTATCACTCATCCTAAAGTTAACTGGGGGCCCGGAATGCAGCACTGACAGTAAAAAACTTCTACATCGTGTGGGATCGCTAACCCTAACCCTAGCTAGGGTTGAAAAGTGTACCTTCCTGCAGGGTGTCTCAGAAGCCCTCCAATCATGAGATTTGAATTTTTTCCTCAAACCCAAAAATATGAGTCTCAAACAACCCAAACGGTTTTCAAAACCTCTTGGAAATGTATCTTCTTTAAAAATCTGTCTTCTTTAGGCAACTTTTCATTGAGGTGAAAAATGCTGTCAAATGGTACATACATCGGCATGCTTTTAATGCCTGGCTAGGGTTAGGGTTAAAAGAACCATAGAATTTTGCCCAAAGTTACACTTCTAGCTTCACTTAAAATGACAAAATGAAGAGAGTTTACCCCTTAGAACAGGTATTCTTCACACTTTTCATCTGGCTCAGTTTTGGGATAAAATCAGTGAATGGGGCAATTTATTAAAAAGTGGCCAAAAGTGTCCGAAAAATAAAAGTGCAGATAGGAGCAAATTATCACTCATCCTAAAGTTAACTGGGGGCCCGGAATGCAGCACTGACAGTAAAAAACTTCTACGTCGTGTGGGATCGCTAACCTAACCCTTGCTAGGGTTGAAAAGAGTACATTCCTGCAGGGTGTCTCAGAAGCCCTCCAATCATGAGATTTGAATTTTTTCCTCAAACCCAAAAATATGAGTCTCAAACAACCCAAACGGTTTTCAAAACCTCTTGGATATGTATCTTCATTAGTAATCTGTCTTCTTTAGGCAACTTTTCATTGAGGTGAAAAATGCTGTCAAAAGGTACATACATCGGTAAGCTTTGGATGCCTGGCTAGGGTTAGGGTTAAAAGAACCATAGAATTTTGCCCAAAGTTACACTTCTAGCTGCACTTTAAATGACAAAATGAAGAGAGTTTACCCCTTAGAACTGGTATTCTTCACACTTTTCATCTGGCTCACTTTTGGGATAAAATCAGTGATTGGGGCAATTTATTGAAAGGTGGCCAAAAGTGTCAGAAAACTAAAAGAACAGATAGGAGCGAATTATCATTCATCCTAAAGTTAACTGGGGGCCCGGAATGCAGCACTGACAGTAAAAAATTTCTACGTCGTGTGGGATGGCTAACCCTAACCCTAGCTAGGGTTGAAAAGTGTACATTCCTGCAGGGTGTCTCAGAAGCCCTCCAATCATGAGATTTGAATTTTTTCCTAAAACCCAAAAATATGAGTCTCAAACAACCCAAACAGTTTTCAAAACCTCTTGGAAATGTATCTTCTTTAATAATCTGACTTCTAAAGGCAAATTTTCATTGAGGTGAAAAATGCTGTCAAATGGTTCATACATCGGCATGCTTTTAATGCCTGGCTAGGGTTAGGGTTAAAAGAACCATAGAATTTTGCCCAAAGTTACACTTCTAGCTTCACTTTAAATGACAAAATGAAGAGAGTTTACCCCTTAGAACAGGTATTCTTCACACTTTTCATCTGGCTCAGTTTTGGGATAAAATCAGTGAATGGGGCAATTTATTAAAAAGTGGCCAAAAGTGTCCGAATAATAAAAGTGCAGATAGGAACAAATTATCACTCATCCTAAAGTTAACTGGGGGCCCGGAATGCAGCACTGACAGTAAAAAACTTCTACGTCGTGTGGGATCGCTAACCCTAACCCTAGCTAGGGTTGAAAAGTGTACCTTCCTGCAGGGTGTCTCAGAAGCCCTCCAATCATGAGATTTGAATTTTTTCCTCAAACCCAAAAATATGAGTCTCAAACAACCCAAACGGTTTTCAAAACCTCTTGGAAATGTATCTTCTTTAAAAATCTGTCTTCTTTAGGCAACTTTTCATTGAGGTGAAAAATGCTGTCAAATGGTACATACATCGGCATACTTTTAATGCCTGGCTAGGGTTAGGGTTAAAAGAACCATAGAATTTTGCCCAAAGTTACACTTCTAGCTGCACTTTAAATGACAAAATGAAGAGAGTTTACCCCTTGGAACAGGTATTCTTCACACCTTTCATCTGGCTCACTTTTGGGATAAAATCAGTGAATGGGGCAATTTATTGAAAAGTGGCCAAAAGTGTCCGAAAAATAAAAGTGCAGATAGGAGCAAATTATCACTCATCCTAAAGTTAACTGGGGGCCCGGAATGCAGCACTGACAGTAAAAAACTTCTACGTCGTGTGGGATCGCTAACCCTAACCCTTGCTAGGGTTGAAAAGTGTACATTCCTGCAGGGTGTCTCAGAAGCCCTCCAATCATGAAATTTGATTTTTTTCCTCAAACCCAAAAATATGAGTCTCAAACAACCCAAACAGTTTTCAAAACCTCTTGGAAATGTATCTTCTTTAATAATCTGACTTCTAAAGGCAAATTTTCATTGAGGTGAAAAATGCTGTCAAATGGTTCATACATCGGCATGCTTTTAATGCCTGGCTAGGGTTAGGGTTAAATGAACCATAGAATTTTGCCCAAAGTTACACTTCTAGCTTCACTTAAAATGACAAAATGAAGAGAGTTTACCCCTTAGAACAGGTATTCTTCACACTTTTCATCTGGCTCAGTTTTGGGATAAAATCAGTGAATGGGGCAATTTATTAAAAAGTGGCCAAAAGTGTCCGAAAAATAAAAGTGCAGATAGGAGCAAATTATCACTCATCCTAAAGTTAACTGGGGGCCCAGAATGCAGCACTGACAGTAAAAAACTTCTACGTTGTGTGGGATCGCTAACCTAACCCTTGCTAGGGTTGAAAAGAGTACATTCCTGCAGGGTGTCTCAGAAGCCCTCCAATCATGAGATTTGAATTTTTTCCTCAAACCCAAAAATATGGGTCTCAAACAATCCAAACGGTTTTCAAAACCTCTTGGAAATGAATCTTCTTTAATAATCTGTCTTCTTTAGGCAAATTTTCATTGAAGTGAAAAATGCTGTCAAATGGTACATACATCGGCAAGCTTTTGATGCCTGGCTAGGGTTAGGGTTAAAAGAACCATAGAATTTTGCCCAAAGTTACACTTCTAGCTGCACTTTAAATGACAAAATGAAAAGAGTTTACCCCTTAGAGCAGGTATTCTTCACACTTTTCATCTGGCTCAGTTTTGGGATAAAATCAGTGAATGGGGCAATTTATTGAAAGGTGGCCAAAAGTGTCAGAAAACTAAAAGTGCAGATAGGAGCAAATTATCACTCATCCTAAAGTTAACTGGGGGCCCGGAATGCAGCACTGACAGTAAAAAATTTCTACGTCATGTGGGATCGCTAACCCTAACCCTAGCTAGGGTTGAAAAGTGTACATTCCTGCAGGGTGTCTCAGAAGCCCTCCAATCATGAGATTTGAATTTTTTCCTCAAACCCAAAAATATGGGTCTCAAACAACCCAAACGGTTTTCAAAACCTCTTGGAAATGAATCTTCTTTAATAATCTGTCTTCTTTAGGCAAATTTTCATTGAAGTGAAAAATGCTGTCAAATGGTACATACATCGGCAAGCTTTTGATGCCTGGCTAGGGTTAGGGTTAAAAGAACCATAGAATTTTGCCCAAAGTTACACTTCTAGCTGCACTTTAAATGACAAAATGAAGAGAGTTTACCCCTTAGAACTGGTATTCTTCACACTTTTCATCTGGCTCACTTTTGGGATAAAATCAGTGATTGGGGCAATTTATTGAAAGGTGGCCAAAAGTGTCAGAAAACTAAAAGAACAGATAGGAGCGAATTATCATTCATCCTAAAGTTAACTGGGGGCCCGGAATGCAGCACTGACAGTAAAAAATTTCTACCTCGTGTGGGATGGCTAACCCTAACCCTAGCTAGGGTTGAAAAGTGTACATTCCTGCAGGGTGTCTCAGAAGCCCTCCAATCATGAGATTTGAATTTTTTCCTAAAACCCAAAAATATGAGTCTCAAACAACCCAAACGGTTTCAAAACCTCTTGGAAATGTATCTTCGTTAATAATCTGTCTTCTTTAGGCAAATTTTCATTGAGGTGAAAAATGCTGTCAAATGGTACATACATCGGCATGCTTTTAATGCCTGGCTAGGGTTAGGGTTAAAAGAACCATAGAATTTTGCCCAAAGTTACACTTCTAGCTTCACTTAAAATGACAAAATGAAGAGAGTTTACCCCTTAGAACAGGTATTCTTCACACTTTTCATCTGGCTCAGTTTTGGGATAAAATCAGTGAATGGGGCAATTTATTAAAAAGTGGCCAAAAGTGTCCGAAAAATAAAAGTGCAGATAGGAGCAAATTATCACTCATCCTAAAGTTAACTGGGGGCCCGGAATGCAGCACTGACAGTAAAAAACTTCTACGTTGTGTGGGATCGCTAACCTAACCCTTGCTAGGGTTGAAAAGAGTACATTCCTGCAGGGTGTCTCAGAAGCCCTCCAATCATGAGATTTGAATTTTTTCCTCAAACCCAAAAATATGAGTCTCAAACAACCCAAACGGTTTTCAAAACCTCTTGGATATGTATCTTCATTAGTAATCTGTCTTCTTTAGGCAACTTTTCATTGAGGTGAAAAATGCTGTCAAAAGGTACATACATCGGTAAGCTTTGGATGCCTGGCTAGGGTTAGGGTTAAAAGAACCATAGAATTTTGCCCAAAGTTACACTTCTAGCTGCACTTTAAATGACAAAATGAAAAGAGTTAACCCCTAAGAACAGGTATTCTTCACACTTTTCATCTGGCTCAGTTTTGGGATAAAATCAGTGAATGGGGCAATTTATTGAAAAGTGGCCAAAAGTGTCCGAAAACTAAAAGTGCAGATAGGAACAAATTATCACTCATCCTAAAGTTAACTGGGGGCCCGGAATGCAGCACTTACAGTAAAAAACTTCTACGTCGTGTGGGATCGCTAACCCTAACCCTAGCTAGGGTTGAAAAGAGTACATTCCTGCAGGGTGTCTCAGAAGCCCTCCAATCATGAGATTTGAATTTTTTCCTCAAACCCAAAAATATGAGTCTCAAACAACCCAAACGGTTTTCAAAACCTCTTGGAAATGTATCTTCTTTAAAAATCTGTCTTCTTTAGGCAACTTTTCATTGAGGTGAAAAATGCTGTCAAATGGTACATACATCGGCATACTTTTAATGCCTGGCTAGGGTTAGGGTTAAAAGAACCATAGAATTTTGCCCAAAGTTACACTTCTTGCTGCACTTTAAATGACAAAATGAAGAGAGTTTACCCCTTGGAACAGGTATTCTTCACACCTTTCATCTGGCTCACTTTTGGGATAAAATCAGTGAATGGGGCAATTTATTGAAAAGTGGCCAAAAGTGTCCGAAAAATAAAAGTGCAGATAGGAACAAATTATCACTCATCCTAAAGTTAACTGGGGGCCCGGAATGCAGCACTGACAGTAAAAAACTTCTACGTCGTGTGGGATCGCTAACCCTAACCCTTGCTAGGGTTGAAAAGTGTACATTCCTGCAGGGTGTCTCAGAAGCCCTCCAATCATGAAATTTGATTTTTTTCCTCAAACCCAAAAATATGAGTCTCAAACAACCCAAACAGTTTTCAAAACCTCTTGGAAATGTATCTTCTTTAATAATCTGACTTCTAAAGGCAAATTTTCATTGAGGTGAAAAATGCTGTCAAATGGTTCATACATCGGCATGCTTTTAATGCCTGGCTAGGGTTAGGGTTAAAAGAACCATAGAATTTTGCCCAAAGTTACACTTCTAGCTTCACTTAAAATGACAAAATGAAGAGAGTTTACCCCTTAGAACAGGTATTCTTCACACTTTTCATCTGGCTCAGTTTTGGGATAAAATCAGTGAATGGGGCAATTTATTAAAAAGTGGCCAAAAGTGTCCGAAAAATAAAAGTGCAGATAGGAGCAAATTATCACTCATCCTAAAGTTAACTGGGGGCCCGGAATGCAGCACTGACAGTAAAAAACTTCTACGTTGTGTGGGATCGCTAACCTAACCTTTGCTAGGGTTGAAAAGAGTACATTCCTGCAGGGTGTCTCAGAAGCCCTCCAATCATGAGATTTGAATTTTTTCCTCAAACCCAAAAATATGAGTCTCAAACAACCCAAACGGTTTTCAAAACCTCTTGGATATGTATCTTCATTAGTAATCTGTCTTCTTTAGGCAACTTTTCATTGAGGTGAAAAATGCTGTCAAAAGGTACATACATCGGTAAGCTTTGGATGCCTGGCTAGGGTTAGGGTTAAAAGAACCATAGAATTTTGCCCAAAGTTACACTTCTAGCTGCACTTTAAATGACAAAATGAAAAGAGTTAACCCCTTAGAACAGGTATTCTTCACACTTTTCATCTGGCTCAGTTTTGGGATAAAATCAGTGAATGGGGCAATTTATTGAAAAGTGGCCAAAAGTGTCCGAAAACTAAAAGTGCAGATAGGAACAAATTATCACTCATCCTAAAGTTAACTGGGGGCCCGGAATGCAGCACTGACAGTAAAAAACTTCTACGTCGTGTGGGATCGCTAACCCTAACCCTTGCTAGGGTTGAAAAGTGTACATTCCTGCAGGGTGTCTCAGAAGCCCTCCAATCATGAAATTTGATTTTTTTTCTCAAACCCAAAAATATGAGTCTCAAACAACCCAAACAGTTTTCAAAACCTCTTGGAAATGTATCTTCTTTAATAATCTGACTTCTAAAGGCAAATTTTCATTGAGGTGAAAAATGCTGTCAAATGGTTCATACATCGGCATGCTTTTAATGCCTGGCTAGGGTTAGGGTTAAAAGAACCATAGAATTTTGCCCAAAGTTACACTTCTAGCTTCACTTTAAATGACAAAATGAAGAGAGTTTACCCCTTAGAACAGGTATTCTTCACACTTTTCATCTGGCTCAGTTTTGGGATAAAATCAGTGAATGGGGCAATTTATTAAAAAGTGGCCAAAAGTGTCCGAAAAATAAAAGTGCAGATAGGAACAAATTATCACTCATCCTAAAGTTAACTGGGGGCCCGGAATGCAGCACTGACAGTAAAAAACTTCTACGTCGTGTGGGATCGCTAACCCTAACCCTAGCTAGGGTTGAAAAGTGTACCTTCCTGCAGGGTGTCTCAGAAGCCCTCCAATCATGAGATTTGAATTTTTTCCTCAAACCCAAAAATATGGGTCTCAAACAATCCAAACGGTTTTCAAAACCTCTTGGAAATGAATCTTCTTTAATAATCTGTCTTCTTTAGGCAACTTTTCATTGAAGTGAAAAATGCTGTCAAATGGTACATACATCGGCAAGCTTTTGATGCCTGGCTAGGGTTAGGGTTAAAAGAACCATAGAATTTTGCCCAAAGTTACACTTCTAGCTGCACTTTAAATGACAAAATGAAAAGAGTTTACCCCTTAGAACAGGTATTCTTCACACTTTTCATCTGGCTCAGTTTTGGGATAAAATCAGTGAATGGGGCAATTTATTGAAAAGTGGCCAAAAGTGTCCGAAAACTAAAAGTGCAGATAGGAACAAATTATCACTCATCCTAAAGTTAACTGGGGGCCCGGAATGCAGCACTGACAGTAAAAAACTTCTACGTCGTGTGGGATCGCTAACCCTAACCCTTGCTAGGGTTGAAAAGTGTACATTCCTGCAGGGTGTCTCAGAAGCCCTCCAATCATGAAATTTGATTTTTTTCCTCAAACCCAAAAATATGAGTCTCAAACAACCCAAACAGTTTTCAAAACCTCTTGGAAATGTATCTTCTTTAATAATCTGACTTCTAAAGGCAAATTTTCATTGAGGTGAAAAATGCTGTCAAATGGTTCATACATCGGCATGCTTTTAATGCCTGGCAAGGGTTAGGGTTAAAAGAACCATAGAATTTTGCCCAAAGTTACACTTCTAGCTTCACTTTAAATGACAAAATGAAGAGAGTTTACCCCTTAGAACAGGTATTCTTCACACTTTTCATCTGGCTCAGTTTTGGGATAAAATCAGTGAATGGGGCAATTTATTATAAAGTGGCCAAAAGTGTCCGAAAAATAAAAGTGCAGATAGGAACAAATTATCACTCATCCTAAAGTTAACTGGGGGCCCGGAATGCAGCACTGACAGTAAAAAACTTCTACGTCGTGTGGGATCGCTAACCCTAACCCTAGCTAGGGTTGAAAAGTGTACCTTCCTGCAGGGTGTCTCAGAAGCCCTCCAATCATGAGATTTGAATTTTTTCCTCAAACCCAAAAATATGAGTCTCAAACAACCCAAACGGTTTTCAAAACCTCTTGGAAATGTATCTTCTTTAAAAATCTGTCTTCTTTAGGCAACTTTTCATTGAGGTGAAAAATGCTGTCAAATGGTACATACATCGGCATACTTTTAATGCCTGGCTAGGGTTAGGGTTAAAAGAACCATAGAATTTTGCCCAAAGTTACACTTCTAGCTGCACTTTAAATGACAAAATGAAGAGAGTTTACCCCTTGGAACAGGTATTCTTCACACCTTTCATCTGGCTCACTTTTGGGATAAAATCAGTGAATGGGGCAATTTATTGAAAGGTGGGAAAAAGTGTCCAAAAACTAAAAGTGCAGATAGGAGCAAATTATCACTCATCCTAAAGTTAACTGGGGGCCCGGAATGCAGCACTGACAGTAAAAAATTTCTACGTCATGTGGGATCGCTAACCCTAACCCTAGCTATGGTTGAAAAGTGTACATTCCTGCAGGGTGTCTCAGAAGCCCTCCAATCATGAGATTTGAATTTTTTCCTCAAACCCAAAAATATGGGTCTCAAACAACCCAAACGGTTTTCAAAACCTCTTGGAAATGAATCTTCTTTAATAATCTGTCTTCTTTAGGCAAATTTTCATTGAAGTGAAAAATGCTGTCAAATGGTACATACATCGGCAAGCTTTTGATGCCTGGCTAGGGTTAGGGTTAAAAGAACCATAGAATTTTGCCCAAAGTTACACTTCTAGCTGCACTTTAAATGACAAAATGAAGAGAGTTTACCCCTTAGAACTGGTATTCTTCACACTTTTCATCTGGCTCACTTTTGGGATAAAATCAGTTATTGGGGCAATTTATTGAAAGGTGGCCAAAAGTGTCAGAAAACTAAAAGAACAGATAGGAGCGAATTATCATTCATCCTAAAGTTAACTGGGGGCCCGGAATGCAGCACTGACAGTAAAAATTTTCTACGTCGTGTGGGATGGCTAACCCTAACCCTAGCTAGGGTTGAAATTTGTACATTCCTGCAGGGTGTCTCAGAAGCCCTCCAATCATGAGATTTGAATTTTTTCCTAAAACCCAAAACTATGAGTCTCAAACAACCCAAACGGTTTCAAAACCTCTTGGAAATGTATCTTCGTTAATAATCTGTCTTCTTTAGGCAAATTTTCATTGAGGTGAAAAATGCTGTCAAATGGTACATACATTGGCATACTTTTAATGCCTGGCTAGGGTTAGGGTTAAAAGAACCATAGAATTTTGCCCAAAGTTACACTTCTAGCTGCACTTTAAATGACAAAATGAAGAGAGTTTACCCCTTGGAACAGGTATTCTTCACACCTTTCATCTGGCTCACTTTTGGGATAAAATCAGTGAATGGGGCAATTTATTGAAAAGTGGCCAAAAGTGTCCGAAAACTAAAAGTGCAGATAGGAACAAATTATCACTCATCCTAAAGTTAACTGGGGGCCCGGAATGCAGCATTGACAGTAAAAAACTTCTACGTCGTGTGGGATCGCTAACCCTAACCCTAGCTAGGGTTGAAAAGTTTACCTTCCTACAGGGTGTCTCAGAAGCCCTCCAATCATGAGATTTGAATTTTTTCCTCAAACCCAAAAATATGGGTCTCAAACAACCCAAACGGTTTTCAAAACCTCTTGGAAATGAATCTTCTTTAATAATCTGTCTTCTTTAGGCAACTTTTCATTGAAGTGAAAAATGCTGTCAAATGGTACATACATCGGCAAGCTTTTGATGCCTGGCTAGGGTTAGGGTTAAAAGAACCATAGAATTTTGCCCAAAGTTACACTTCTAGCTGCACTTTAAATGACAAAATGAAGAGAGTTTACCCCTTAGAACTGGTATTCTTCACACTTTTCATCTGGCTCACTTTTGGGATAAAATCAGTTATTGGGGCAATTTATTGAAAGGTGGCCAAAAGTGTCTGAAAACTAAAAGAACAGATAGGAGCGAATTATCATTCATCCTAAAGTTAACTGGGGGCCCGGAATGCAGCACTGACAGTAAAAAATTTCTACGTCGTGTGGGATGGCTAACTCTAACCCTAGCTAGGGTTGAAAAGTGTACATTCCTGCAGGGTGTCTCAGAAGCCCTCCAATCATGAGATTTGAATTTTTTCCTCAAACCCAAAAATATGGGTCTCAAACAACCCAAACGGTTTTCAACACCTCTTGGAAATGTATCTTTGTTAATAATCTGTCTTCTTTAGGCAAATTTTCATTGACGTGAAAAATGCTGTCAAATGGTACATACATCGGCAAGCTTTTGATGCCTGGCTAGGGTTAGGGTTAAAAGAACCATAGAATTTTGCCCAAAGTTACACTTCTAGCTGCACTTTAAATGACAAAATGAAGAGAGTTTACCCCTTGGAACAGGTATTCTTCACACCTTTCATCTGGCTCACTTTTGGGATAAAATCAGTGAATGGGGCAATTTATTGAAAGGTGGCCAAAAGTGTCAGAAAACTAAAAGTGCAGATAGGAGCAAATTATCACTCATCCTAAAGTTAACTGGGGGCCCGGAATGCAGCACTGACAGTAAAAAATTTCTACGTCATGTGGGATCGCTAACCCTAACCCTAGCTAGGGTTGAAAAGTGTACATTCCTGCAGGGTGTCTCAGAAGCCCTCCAATCATGAGATTTGAATTTTTTCCTCAAACCCAAAAATATGGGTCTCAAACAACCCAAACGGTTTTCAAAACCTCTTGGAAATGAATTTTCTTTAATAATCTGTCTTCTTTAGGCAAATTTTCATTGAAGTGAAAAATGCTGTCAAATGGTACATACATCGGCAAGCTTTTGATGCCTGGCTAGGGTTAGGGTTAAAAGAACCATAGAATTTTGCTCAAAGTTACACTTCTAGCTGCACTTTAAATGACAAAATGAAGAGAGTTTACCCCTTAGAACTGGTATTCTTCACACTTTTCATCTGGCTCACTTTTGGGATAAAATCAGTGATTGGGGCAATTTATTGAAAGGTGGCCAAAAGTGTCAGAAAACTAAAAGAACAGATAGGAGCGAATTATCATTCATCCTAAAGTTAACTGGGGGCCCGGAATGCAGCACTGACAGTAAAAAACTTCTACGTCGTGTGGGATCGCTAACCCTAACCCTTGCTAGGGTTGAAAAGTGTACATTCCTGCAGGGTGTCTCAGAAGCCCTCCAATCATGAGATTTGAATTTTTTCCTCAAACCCAAAAATATGAGTCTCAAACAACCCAAACGGTTTTCAAAACCTCTTGGAAATGTATCTTCTTTAATAATCTGACTTCTAAAGGCAAATTTTCATTGAGGTAAAAAATGCTGTCAAATGGTTCATACATCGGCATGCTTTTGATGCCTGGCTAGGGTTAGGGTTAAAAGAACCATAGAATTTTGCCCAAAGTTACACTTCTAGCTTCACTTTAAATGACAAAATGAAGAGAGTTTACCCCTTAGAACAGGTATTCTTCACACTTTTCATCTGGCTCAGTTTTGGGATAAAATCAGTGAATGGGGCAATTTATTAAAAAGTGGCCAAAAGTGTCCGAATAATAAAAGTGCAGATAGGAACAAATTATCACTCATCCTAAAGTTAACTGGGGGCCCGGAAATCAGCACTGACAGTAAAAAACTTCTACGTCTTGTGGGATCGCTAAACCTAACCATAGCTAGGGTTGAAAAGTGTACATTCCTGCAGGGTGTCTCAGAAGCCCTCCAATCATGAGATTTGAATTTTTTCCTCAAACCCAAAAATATGGGTCTCAAACAACCCAAACGGTTTTCAAAACCTCTTGGAAATGAATCTTCTTTAATAATCTGTCTTCTTTAGGCAAATTTTCATTGAGGTGAAAAATGCTGTAAAATGGTACATACATCGGCAAGCTTTTGATGCCTGGCAAGGGTTAGGGTTAAAAGAACCATAGAATTTTGCCCAAAGTTACACTTCTAGCTGCACTTTAAATGACAAAATGAAGAGAGTTTACCCCTTAGAACTGGTATTCTTCACACTTTTCATATGGCTCACTTTTGGGATAAAATCAGTGATTGGGGCAAATTATTGAAAGGTGGCCAAAAGTGTCAGAAAACTAAAATAACAGATACGAGCGAATTATCACTCATCCTAAAGTTAACTGGGGGCCCGGAATGCAGCACTGACAGTAAAAAACTTCTACGTCGTGTGGGATCACTAACCCTAGCTAGGGTTGAAAAGTGTACATTCCTGCAGGGTGTCTCAGAAGCCCTCCAATCATGAGATTTGAATTTTTTCCTCAAACCCAAAAATATGAGTCTCAAACAACCCAAACGGTTTTCAAAACCTCTTGGATATGTATCTTCATTAGTAATCTGTCTTCTTTAGGCAACTTTTCATTGAGGTGAAAAATGCTGTCAAAAGGTACATACATCGGTAAGCTTTGGATGCCTGGCTAGGGTTAGGGTTAAAAGAACCATAGAATTTTGCCCAAAGTTACACTTCTAGCTGCACTTTAAATGACAAAATGAAAAGAGTTTACCCCTTAGAACAGGTATTCTTCACACTTTTCATCTGGCTCACTTTTGGGATAAAATCAGTGAATGGGGCAATTTATTGAAAAGTGGCCAAAAGTGTCCGAAAACTAAAAGTGCAGATAGGAACAAATTATCACTCATCCTAAAGTTAACTGGGGGCCCGGAATGCAGCACTGACAGTAAAAAACTTCTACGTCGTGTGGGATCGCTAACCCTAAACCTAGCTAGGGTTGAAAAGTGTACCTTCCTGCAGGGTGTCTCAGAAGCCCTCCAATCATGAGATTTGAATTTTTTCCTCAAACCCAAAAATATGAGTCTCAAACAATCCAAACGGTTTTCAAAACCTCTTGGAAATGAATCTTCTTTAATAATCTGTCTTCTTTAGGCAAATTTTCATTGAAGTGAAAAATGCTGTCAAATGGTACATACATCGGCAAGCTTTTGATGCCTGGCTAGGGTTAGGGTTAAAAGAACCATAGAATTTTGCCCAAAGTTACACTTCTAGCTGCACTTTAAATGACAAAATGAAGAGAGTTTACCCCTTAGAACTGGTATTCTTCACACTTTTCATCTGGCTCACTTTTGGGATAAAATCAGTTATTGGGGCAATTTATTGAAAGGTGGCCAAAAGTGTCAGAAAACTAAAAGAACAGATAGGAGCGAATTATCATTCATCCTAAAGTTAACTGGGGGCCCGGAATGCAGCACTGACAGTAAAAAACTTCTACGTCGTGTGGGATCGCTAACCTCACCCTTGCTAGGGTTGAAAAGAGTACATTCCTGCAGGGTGTCTAAGAAGCCCTCCAATCATGAGATTTGAATTTTTTCCTCAAACCCAAAAATATGAGTCTCAAACAACCCAAACGGTTTTCAAAACCTCTTGGAAATGTATCTTCTTTAATAATCTGTCTTTTTAAGGCAAATTTTCATTGAGGTGAAAAATGCTGTCAAATGGTAAATACATCGGTAAGCTGTTGATGCCTGGCTAGGGTTAGGGTTAAAAGAACCATAGAATTTTGCCCAAAGTTACACTTCTAGCTGCACTTTAAATGACAAAATGAAGAGAGTTTACCCCTTAGAACAGGTATTCTTCACACTTTTCATCTGGCTCAGTTTTGGGAAAAAATCAGTGAATGGGGCAATTTATTAAAAAGTGGCCAAAAGTGTCCGAAAAATAAAAGTGCAGATAGGAGCAAATTATCACTCATCCTAAAGTTAACTGGGGGCCCGGAATGCAGCACTGACAGTAAAAAATTTAGACGTCATGTGGGATCGCTAACCCTAACCCTAGCTAGGGTTGAAAAGTGTACATTCCTGCAGGGTGTCTCAGAAGCCCTCCAATCATGAGATTTGAATTTTTTCCTCAAACCCAAAAATATGAGTCTCAAACAACCCAAACGGTTTTCAAAACCTCTTGGAAATGTATCTTCTTTAAAAATCTGTCTTCTTTAGGCAACTTTTCATTGAGGTGAAAAATGCTGTCAAATGGTACATACAAAGGCATACTTTTAATGCCTGGCTAGGGTTAGGGTTAAAAGAACCATAGAATTTTGCCCAAAGTTACACTTCTAGCTGCACTTTAAATGACAAAATGAAGAGAGTTTACCCCTTGGAACAGGTATTCTTCACACCTTTCATCTGGCTCACTTTTGGGATAAAATCAGTGAATGGGGCAATTTATTGAAAGGTGGCCAAAAGTGTCCGAAAACTAAAAGTGCAGATAGGAACAAATTATCACTCATCCTAAAGTTAACTGGGGGCCCGGAATGCAGCACTGACAGTAAAAAACTTCTACGTCGTGTGGGATCGCTAACCCTAACCCTTGCTAGGGTTGAAAAGTGTACATTCCTGCAGGGTGTCTCAGAAGCCCTCCAATCATGAAATTTGATTTTTTTCCTCAAACCCAAAAATATGAGTCTCAAACAACCCAAACAGTTTTCAAAACCTCTTGGAAATGTATCTTCTTTAATAATCTGACTTCTAAAGGCAAATTTTCATTGAGGTGAAAAATGCTGTCAAATGGTTCATACATCGGCATGCTTTTAATGCCTGGCTAGGGTTAGGGTTAAAAGAACCATAGAATTTTGCCCAAAGTTACACTTCTAGCTTCACTTTAAATGACAATATGAAGAGAGTTTACCCCTTAGAACAGGTATTCTTCACACTTTTCATCTGGCTCAGTTTTGGGATAAAATCAGTGAATGGGGCAATTTATTAAAAAGTGGCCAAAAGTGTCCGAATAATAAAAGTGCAGATAGGAACAAATTATCACTCATCCTAAAGTTAACTGGGGGCCCGGAATGCAGCACTGACAGTAAAAAACTTCTACGTCGTGTGGGATCGCTAACCTAACCCTTGCTAGGGTTGAAAAGAGTACATTCCTGCAGGGTGTCTCAGAAGCCCTCCAATCATGAGATTTGAATTTTTTCCTCAAACCCAAAAATATGAGTCTCAAACAACCCAAACGGTTTTCAAAACCTCTTGGAAATGTATCTTCTTTAATAATCTGTCTTCTTAAGGCAAATTTTCATTGAGGTGAAAAATGCTGTCAAATGGTACATACATCGGCATACTTTTAATGCCTGGCTAGGGTTAGGGTTAAAAGAACCATAGAATTTTGCCCAAAGTTACACTTCTAGCTGCACTTTAAATGACAAAATGAAGAGAGTTTACCCCTTGGAACAGGTATTCTTCACACCTTTCATCTGGCTCACTTTTGGGATAAAATCAGTGAATGGGGCAATTTATTGAAAAGTGGCCAAAAGTGTCCGAAAACTAAAAGTGCAGATAGGAACAAATTATCACTCATCCTAAAGTTAACTGGGGGCCCGGAATGCAGCACTGACAGTAAAAAACTTCTACGTCGTGTGGGATCGCTAACCCTAACCCTAGCTAGGGATGAAAAGTGTACCTTCCTGCAGGGTGTCTCAGAAGCCCTCCAATCATGAGATTTGAATTTTTTCCTCAAACCCAAAAATATGAGTCTCAAACAACCCAAACGGTTTTCAAAACCTCTTGGATATGTATCTTCATTAGTAATCTGTCTTCTTTAGGCAACTTTTCATTGAGGTGAAAAATGCTGTCAAAAGGTACATACATCGGTAAGCTTTGGATGCCTGGCTAGGGTTAGGGTTAAAAGAACCATAGAATTTTGCCCAAAGTTACACTTCTAGCTGCACTTTAAATGACAAAATGAAAAGAGTTTACCCCTTAGAACAGGTATTCTTCACACTTTTCATCTGGCTCACTTTTGGGATAAAATCAGTGAATGGGGCAATTTATTGAAAAGTGGCCAAAAGTGTCCGAAAACTAAAAGTGCAGATAGGAACAAATTATCACTCATCCTAAAGTTAACTGGGGGCCCGGAATGCAGCACTGACAGTAAAAAACTTCTACGTCGTGTGGGATCGCTAACCCTAAACCTAGCTAGGGTTGAAAAGTGTACCTTCCTGCAGGGTGTCTCAGAAGCCCTCCAATCATGAGATTTGAATTTTTTCCTCAAACCCAAAAATATGGGTCTCAAACAATCCAAACGGTTTTCAAAACCTCTTGGAAATGAATCTTCTTTAATAATCTGTCTTCTTTAGGCAAATTTTCATTGAAGTGAAAAATGCTGTCAAATGGTACATACATCGGCAAGCTTTTGATGCCTGGCTAGGGTTAGGGTTAAAAGAACCATAGAATTTTGCCCAAAGTTACACTTCTAGCTGCACTTTAAATGACAAAATGAAGAGAGTTTACCCCTTAGAACTGGTATTCTTCACACTTTTCATCTGGCTCACTTTTGGGATAAAATCAGTTATTGGGGCAATTTATTGAAAGGTAGCCAAAAGTGTCAGAAAACTAAAAGAACAGATAGGAGCGAATTATCATTCATCCTAAAGTTAACTGGGGGCCCGGAATGCAGCACTGACAGTAAAAAACTTCTACGTCGTGTGGGATCGCTAACCTCACCCTTGCTAGGGTTGAAAAGAGTACATTCCTGCAGGGTGTCTCAGAAGCCCTCCAATCATGAAATTTGATTTTTTTTCTCAAACCCAAAAATATGAGTCTCAAACAACCCAAACAGTTTTCAAAACCTCTTGGAAATGTATCTTCTTTAATAATCTGACTTCTAAAGGCAAATTTTCATTGAGGTGAAAAATGCTGTCAAATGGTTCATACATCGGCATGCTTTTAATGCCTGGCTAGGGTTAGGGTTAAAAGAACCATAGAATTTTGCCCAAAGTTACACTTCTAGCTTCACTTTAAATGACAAAATGAAGAGAGTTTACCCCTTAGAACAGGTATTCTTCACACTTTTCATCTGGCTCAGTTTTGGGATAAAATCAGTGAATGCGGCAATTTATTAAAAAGTGGCCAAAAGTGTCCGAAAAATAAAAGTGCAGATAGGAACAAATTATCACTCATCCTAAAGTTAACTGGGGGCCCGGAATGCAGCACTGACAGTAAAAAACTTCTACGTCGTGTGGGATCGCTAACCCTAACCCTAGCTAGGGTTGAAAAGTGTACCTTCCTGCAGGGTGTCTCAGAAGCCCTCCAATCATGAGATTTGAATTTTTTCCTCAAACCCAAAAATATGGGTCTCAAACAATCCAAACGGTTTTCAAAACCTCTTGGAAATGAATCTTCTTTAATAATCTGTCTTCTTTAGGCAAATTTTCATTGAAGTGAAAAATGCTGTCAAATGGTACATACATCGGCAAGCTTTTGATGCCTGGCTAGGGTTAGGGTTAAAAGAACCATAGAATTTTGCCCAAAGTTACACTTCTAGCTGCACTTTAAATGACAAAATGAAGAGAGTTTACCCCTTAGAACTGGTATTCTTCACACTTTTCATCTGGCTCACTTTTGGGATAAAATCAGTTATTGGGGCAATTTATTGAAAGGTGGCCAAAAGTGTCAGAAAACTAAAAGAACAGATAGGAGCGAATTATCATTCATCCTAAAGTTAACTGGGGGCCCGGAATGCAGCACTGAGAGTAAAAAACTTCAACGTCGTGTGGGATCGCTAACCTCACCCTTGCTAGGGTTGAAAAGAGTACATTCCTGCAGGGTGTCTAAGAAGCCCTCCAATCATGAGATTTGAATTTTTTCCTCAAACCCAAAAATATGAGTCTCAAACAACCCAAACGGTTTTCAAAACCTCTTGGAAATGTATCTTCTTTAATAATCTGTCTTCTTAAGGCAAATTTTCATTGAGGTGAAAAATGCTGTCAAATGGTACATACATCGGCAAGCTGTTGATGCCTGGCTAGGGTTAGGGTTAAAAGAACCATAGAATTTTGCCCAAAGTAACACTTCTAGCTGCACTTTAAATGACAAAATGAAGAGAGTTTACCCCTTAGAACAGGTATTCTTCACACTTTTCATCTGGCTCAGTTTTGGGAAAAAATCAGTGAATGGGGCAATTTATTAAAAAGTGGCCAAAAGTGTCCGAAAAATAAAAGTGCAGATAGGAGCAAATTATCACTTATCCTAAAGTTAACTGGGGGCCCGGAATGCAGCACTGACAGTAAAAAATTTCTACGTCATGTGGGATCGCTAACCCTAACCCTAGCTAGGGTTGAAAAGTGTACATTCCTGCAGGGTGTCTCAGAAGCCCTCCAATCATGAGATTTGAATTTTTTCCTCAAACCCAAAAATATGAGTCTCAAACAACCCAAACGGTTTTCAAAACCTCTTGGATATGTATCTTCATTAGTAATCTGTCTTCTTTAGGCAACTTTTCATTGAGATGAAAAATGCTGTCAAAAGGTACATACATCGGTAAGCTTTGGATGCCTGGCTAGGGTTAGGGTTAAAAGAACCATAGAATTTTGCCCAAAGTTACACTTCTAGCTGCACTTTAAATGACAAAATGAAAAGAGTTTACCCCTTAGAACAGGTATTCTTCACACTTTTCATCTGGCTCAGTTTTGGGATAAAATCAATGAATGGGGCAATTTATTGAAAAGTGGCCAAAAGTGTCCGAAAACTAAAAGTGCAGATAGGAACAAATTATCACTCATCCTAAAGTTAACTGGGGGCCCGGAATGCAGCACTGACAGTAAAAAACTTCTACGTCGTGTGGGATCGCTAACCCTAACCCTTGCTAGGGTTGAAAAGTGTACATTCCTGCAGGGTGTCTCAGAAGCCCTCCAATCATGAAATTTGATTTTTTTCCTCAAACCCAAAAATATGAGTCTCAAACAACCCAAACAGTTTTCAAAACCTCTTGGAAATGTATCTTCTTTAATAATCTGACTTCTAAAGGCAAATTTTCATTGAGGTGAAAAATGCTGTCAAATGGTTCATACATCGGCATGCTTTTAATGCCTGGCTAGGGTTAGGGTTAAAAGAACCATAGAATTTTGCCCAAAGTTACACTTCTAGCTTCACTTTAAATGACAAAATGAAGAGAGTTTACCCCTTAGAACAGGTATTCTTCACACTTTTCATCTGGCTCAGTTTTGGGATAAAATCAGTGAATGGGGCAATTTATTAAAAAGTGGCCAAAAGTGTCCGAATAATAAAAGTGCAGATAGGAACAAATTATCACTCATCCTAAAGTTAACTGGGGGCCCGGAATGCAGCACTGACAGTAAAAAACTTCTACGTCGTGTGGGATCGCTAACCCTAACCCTAGCTAGGGTTGAAAAGTGTACCTTCCTGCAGGGTGTCTCAGAAGCCCTCCAATCATGAGATTTGAATTTTTTCCTCAAACCCAAAAATATGAGTCTCAAACAACCCAAACGGTTTTCAAAACCTCTTGGAAATGTATCTTCTTTAAAAATCTGTCTTCTTTAGGCAAATTTTCATTGAGGTGAAAAATGCTGTCAAATGGTACATACATCGGCATACTTTTAATGCCTGGCTAGGGTTAGGGTTAAAAGAACCATAGAATTTTGCCCAAAGTTACACTTCTAGCTGCACTTTAAATGACAAAATGAAGAGAGTTTACCCCTTGGAACAGGTATTCTTCACACCTTTCATCTGGCTCACTTTTGGGATAAAATCAGTGAATGGGGCAATTTATTGAAAGGTGGCCAAAAGTGTCCAAAAACTAAAAGTGCAGATAGGAGCAAATTATCACTCATCCTAAAGTTAACTGGGGGCCCGGAATGCAGCACTGACAGTAAAAAAATTCTACGTCATGTGGGATCGCTAACCCTAACCCTAGCTAGGGTTGAAAAGTGTACATTCCTGCAGGGTGTCTCAGAAGCCCTCCAATCATGAGATTTGAATTTTTTCCTCAAACCCAAAAATATGGGTCTCAAACAACCCAAACGGTTTTCAAAACCTCTTGGAAATGAATTTTCTTTAATAATCTGTCTTCTTTAGGCAAATTTTCATTGAGGTGAAAAATGCTGTAAAATGGTACATACATCGGCAAGCTTTTGATGCCTGGCTAGGGTTAGGGTTAAAAGAACCATAGAATTTTGCCCAAAGTTACACTTCTAGCTGCACTTTAAATGACAAAATGAAGAGAGTTTACCCCTTAGAACTGGTATTCTTCACACTTTTCATATGGCTCACTTTTGGGATAAAATCAGTGATTGGGGCAAATTATTGAAAGGTGGCCAAAAGTGTCAGAAAACTAAAATAACAGATAGGAGCGAATTATCACTCATCCTAAAGTTAACTGGGGGCCCGGAATGCAGCACTGACAGTAAAAAACTTCTACGTCGTGTGGGATCACTAACCCTAGCTAGGGTTGAAAAGTGTACATTCCTGCAGGGTGTCTCAGAAGCCCTCCAATCATGAGATTTGAATTTTTTCCTCAAACCCAAAAATATGAGTCTCAAACAACCCAAACGGTTTTCAAAACCTCTTGGATATGTATCTTCATTAGTAATCTGTCTTCTTAAGGCAACTTTTCATTGAGGTGAAAAATGCTGTCAAAAGGTACATACATCGGTAAGCTTTGGATGCCTGGCTAGGGTTAGGGTTAAAAGAACCATAGAATTTTGCCCAAAGTTACACTTCTAGCTGCACTTTAAATGACAAAATGAAGAGAGTTTACCCCTTAGAACAGGTATTCTTCACACTTTTCATCTGGCTCAGTTTTGGGATAAAATCAGTGAATGGGGCAATTTATTAAAAAGTGGCCAAAAGTGTCAGAAAACTAAAAGTGCAGATAGGAACAAATTATCACTCATCCTAAAGTTAACTGGGGGCCCGGAATGCAGCACTGACAGTAAAAAACTTCTACGTCGTGTGGGATCGCTAACCCTAACCCTAGCTAGGGTTGAAAAGTGTACCTTCCTGCAGGGTGTCTCAGAAGCCCTCCAATCATGAGATTTGAATTTTTTCCTCAAACCCAAAAATATGAGTCTCAAACAACCCAAACGGTTTTCAAAACCTCTTGGAAATGTATCTTCTTTAATAATCTGACTTCTAAAGGCAAATTTTCATTGAGGTGAAAAATGCTGTCAAATGGTTCATACATCGGCATGCTTTTAATGCCTGGCTAGGGTTAGGGTTAAAAGAACCATAGAATTTTGCCCAAAGTTACACTTCTAGCTTCACTTTAAATGACAAAATGAAGAGAGTTTACCCCTTAGAACAGGTATTCTTCACACTTTTCATCTGGCTCAGTTTTGGGATAAAATCAGTGAATGGGGCAATTTATTAAAAAGTGGCCAAAAGTGTCCGAAAAATAAAAGTGCAGATAGGAACAAATTATCACTCATCCTAAAGTTAACTGGGGGCCCGGAATGCAGCACTGACAGTAAAAAACTTCTACGTCGTGTGGGATCGCTAACCCTAACCCTAGCTAGGGTTGAAAAGTGTACCTTCCTGCAGGGTGTCTCAGAAGCCCTCCAATCATGAGATTTGAATTTTTTCCTCAAACCCAAAAATATGGGTCTCAAACAACCCAAACGGTTTTCAAAACCTCTTGGAAATGAATCTTCTTTAATAATCTGTCTTCTTTAGGGAACTTTTCATTGAAGTGAAAAATGCTGTCAAATGGTACATACATCGGCAAGCTTTTGATGCCTGGCTAGGGTTAGGGTTAAAAGAACCATAGAATTTTGCCCAAAGTTACACTTCTAGCTGCACTTTAAATGACAAAATGAAGAGAGTTTACCCCTTAGAACTGGTATTCTTCACACTTTTCATCTGGCTCACTTTTGGGATAAAATCAGTTATTGGGGCAATTTATTGAAAGGTGGCCAAAAGTGTCAGAAAACTAAAAGAACAGATAGGAGCGAATTATCATTCATCCTAAAGTTAACTGGGGGCCCGGAATGCAGCACTGACAGTAAAAAATTTCTATGTCGTGTGGGATGGCTAACCCTAACCCTAGCTAGGGTTGAAAAGTGTACATTCCTGCAGGGTGTCTCAGAAGCCCTCCAATCATGAGATTTGAATTTTTTCCTCAAACCCAAAAATATGAGTCTCAAACAACCCAAACGGTTTTCAAAACCTCTTGGATATGTATCTTCATTAGTAATCTGTCTTCTTAAGGCAACTTTTCATTGAGGTGAAAAATGCTGTCAAAAGGTACATACATCGGTAAGCTTTGGATGCCTGGCTAGGGTTAGGGTTAAAAGAACCATAGAATTTTGCCCAAAGTTACACTTCTAGCTGCACTTTAAATGACAAAATGAAAAGAGTTTACCCCTTAGAACAGGTATTCTTCTCACTTTTCATCTGGCTCAGTTTTGGGATAAAATCAGTGAATGGGGCCATTTATTGAAAAGTGGCCAAAAGTGTCCGAAAACTAAAAGTGCAGATAGGAACAAATTATCACTCATCCTAAAGTTAACTGGGGGCCCGGAATGCAGCACTGACAGTAAAAAACTTCTACGTCGTGTGGGATCGCTAACCCTAACCCTAGCTAGGGCTGAAAAGTGTACATTCCTGCAGGGTGTCTCAGAAGCCCTCCAATCATGAGATTTGAATTTTTTTCTCAAACCCAAAAATATGAGTCTCAAACAACCCAAACGGTTTTCAAAACCTCTTGGATATGTATCTTCATTAGTAATCTGTCTTCTTTAGGCAACTTTTCATTGAGGTGAAAAATGCTGTCAAAAGGTACATACATCGGTAAGCTTTGGATGCCTGGCTAGGGTTAGGGTTAAAAGAACCATAGAATTTTGCCCAAAGTTACACTTCAAGCTGCACTTTAAATGACAAAATGAAAAGAGTTTACCCCTTAGAACAGGTATTCTTCACACTTTTCATCTGGCTCAGTTTTGGGATAAAATCAGTGAATGGGGCAATTTATTGAAAAGTGGCCAAAAGTGTCCGAAAACTAAAAGTGCAGATAGGAACAAATTATCACTCATCCTAAAGTTAACTGGGGGCCCGGAATGCAGCACTGACAGTAAAAAACTTCTACGTCGTGTGGGATCGCTAACCCTAACCCTTGCTAGGGTTGTAAAGTGTACATTCCTGCAGGGTGTCTCAGAAGCCCTCCAATCATGAAATTTGATTTTTTTCCTCAAACCCAAAAATATGAGTCTCAAACAACCCAAACGGTTTTCAAAACCTCTTGGAAATGTATCTTCTTTAAAAATCTGTCTTCTTTAGGCAACTTTTCATTGAGGTGAAAAATGCTGTCAAATGGTACATACATCGGCATACTTTTAATGCCTGGCTAGGGTTAGGGTTAAAAGAACCATAGAATTTTGCCCAAAGTTACACTTCTAGCTGCACTTTAAATGACAAAATGAAGAGAGTTTACCCCTTGGAACAGGTATTCTTCACACTTTTCATCTGGCTCAGTTTTGGGATAAAATCAGTGAATGGGGCAATTTATTGAAAAGTGGTCAAAAGTGTCCGAAAACTAAAAGTGCAGATAGGAACAAATTATCACTCATCCTAAAGTTAACTGGGGGCCCGGAATGCAGCACTGACAGTAAAAAACTTCTACGTCGTGTGGGATCGCTAACCCTAACCCTTGCTAGGGTTGAAAAGTGTACCTTCCTGCAGGGTGTCTCAGAAGCCCTCCAATCATGAGATTTGAATTTTTTCCTCAAACCCAAAAATATGAGTCTCAAACAACCCAAACGGTTTTCAAAACCTCTTGGAAATGTATCTTCTTTAAAAATCTGTCTTTTTTAGGCAACTTTTCATTGAGGTGAAAAATGCTGTCAAATGGTACATACATCGGCATACTTTTAATGCCTGGCTAGGGTTAGGGTTAAAAGAACCATAGAATTTTGCCCAAAGTTACACTTCTAGCTGCACTTTAAATGACAAAATGAAGAGAGTTTACCCCTTGGAACAGGTATTCTTCACACTTTTCATCTGGCTCACTTTTGGGATAAAATCAGTGAATGGGGCAATTTATTGAAAGGTGGCCAAAAGTGTCCAAAAACTAAAAGTGCAGATAGGAGCAAATTATCACTCATCCTAAAGTTAACTGGGGCCCGGAATGCAGCACTGACAGTAAAAAATTTCTACGTCGTGTGGGATCGCTAACCCTAACCCTAGCTAGGGTTGAAAAGTGTACATTCCTGCAGGGTGTCTCAGAAGCCCTCCAATCATGAGATTTGAATTTTTTCCTCAAACCCAAAAATATGGGTCTCAAACAACCCAAACGGTTTTCAAAACCTCTTGGAAATGAATCTTCTTTAATAATCTGTCTTCTTTAGGCAAATTTTCATTGAAGTGAAAAATGCTGTCAAATGGTACATACATCGGCAAGCTTTTGATGCCTGGCTAGGGTTAGGGTTAAAAGAACCATAGAATTTTGCCCAAAGTTACACTTCTAGCTGCACTTTAAATGACAAAATGAAGAGAGTTTACCCCTTAGAACTGGTATTCTTCACACTTTTCATCTGGCTCACTTTTGGGATAAAATCAGTGATTGGGGCAATTTATTGAAAGGTGGCCAAAAGTGTCAGAAAACTAAAAGAACAGATAGGAGCGAATTATCATTCATCCTAAAGTTAACTGGGGGCCCGGAATGCAGCACTGACAGTAAAAAATTTCTATGTCGTGTGGGATGGCTAACTCTAACCCTAGCTAGGGTTGAAAAGTGTACATTCCTGCAGGGTGTCTCAGAAGCCCTCCAATCATGAGATTTGAATTTTTTCCTCAAACCCAAAAATATGGGTCTCAAACAACCCAAACGGTTTTCAACACCTCTTGGAAATGTATCTTCGTTAATAATCTGTCTTCTTTAGGCAAATTTTCATTGACGTGAAAAATGCTGTCAAATGGTACATACAACGGCAAGCTTTTGATGCCTGGCTAGGGTTAGGGTTAAAAGAACCATAGAATTTTGCCCAAAGTTACACTTCTAGCTGCACTTTAAATGACAAAATGAAGAGAGTTTACCCCTTAGAACTGGTATTCTTCACACTTTTCATATGCCTCACTTTTGGGATAAAATCAATGAATGGGGCAATTTATTGAAAGGTGGCCAAAAGTGTCCGAAAACTAAAAGTGCAGATAGGAGCAAATTATCACTCATCCTAAAGTTAACTGGGGGCCCGGAATGCAGCACTGACAGTAAAAAACTTCTACGTCGTGTGGGATCGCTAACCCTAACCCTTGCTAGGGTTGAAAAGTGTACATTCCTGCAGGGTGTCTCAGAAGCCCTCCAATCATGAAATTTGATTTTTTTCCTCAAACCCAAAAATATGAGTCTCAAACAACCCAAACAGTTTTCAAAACCTCTTGGAAATGTATCTTCTTTAATAATCTGACTTCTAAAGGCAAATTTTCATTGAGGTGAAAAATGCTGTCAAATGGTTCATACATCGGCATGCTTTTAATGCCTGGCTAGGGTTAGGGTTAAAAGAACCATAGAATTTTGCCCAAAGTTACACTTCTAGCTTCACTTTAAATGACAAAATGAAGAGAGTTTACCCCTTGGAACAGGTATTCTTCACACTTTTCATCTGGCTCAGTTTTGGGATAAAATCAGTGAATGGGGCAATTTATTAAAAAGTGGCCAAAAGTGTACGAAAAATAAAAGTGCAGATAGGAACAAATTATCACTCATCCTAAAGTTAACTGGGGGCCCGGAATGCAGCACTGACAGTAAAACATTTCTACGTCATGTGGGATCGCTAACCCTAACCCTAGCTAGGGTTGAAAAGTGTACCTTCCTGCAGGGTGTCTCAGAAGCCCTCCAATCATGAGATTTGAATTTTTTCCTCAAACCCAAAAATATGAGTCTCAAACAACTCAAACGGTTTTCAAAACCTCTTGGATATGTATCTTCATTAGTAATCTGTCTTCTTTAGGCAACTTTTCATTGAGGTGAAAAATGCTGTCAAAAGGTACATACATCGGTAAGCTTTGGATGCCTGGCTAGGGTTAGGGTTAAAAGAACCATAGAATTTTGCCCAAAGTTACACTTCTAGCTGCACTTTAAATGACAAAATGAAGAGAGTTTACACCTTGGAACAGGTATTCTTCACACCTTTCATCTGGCTCACTTTTGGGATAAAATCAGTGAATGGGGCAATTTATTGAAAAGTGGCCAAAAGTGTCCGAAAACTAAAAGCGCAGATAGGAACAAATTATCACTCATCCTAAAGTTAACTGGGGGCCCGGAATGCAGCACTGACAGTAAAAAACTTCTACGTCGTGTGGGATCGCTAACCCTAACCCTTGCTAGGGTTGAAAAGTGTACATTCCTGCAGGGTGTCTCAGAAGCCCTCCAATCATGAAATTTGATTATTTTCCTCAAACCCAAAAATATGAGTCTCAAACAACCCAAACAGTTTTCAAAACCTCTTGGAAATGTATCTTCTTTAATAATCTGACTTCTAAAGGCAAATTTTCATTGAGGTGAAAAATGCTGTCAAATGGTTCATACATCGGCATGCTTTTAATGCCTGGCTAGGGTTAGGGTTAAAAGAACCATAGAATTTTGCCCAAAGTTACACTTCTAGCTTCACTTTAAATGACAAAATGAAGAGAGTTTACCCCTTAGAACAGGTATTCTTCACACTTTTCATCTGGCTCAGTTTTGGGATAAAATCAGTGAATGGGGCAATTTATTAAGAAGTGGCCAAAAGTATCAGAAAACTAAAAGTGCAGATAGGAACAAATTATCACTCATCCTAAAGTTAACTGGGGGCCCGGAATGCAGCACTGACAGTAAAAAATTTCTACGTCGTGTGGGATCGCTAACCCTAACCCTAGCTAGGGTTGAAAAGTGTACCTTCCTGCAGGGTGTCTCAGAAGCCCTCCAATCATGAGATTTGAATTTTTTCCTCAAACCCAAAAATATGAGTCTCAAACAACCCAAACAGTTTTCAAAACCTCTTGGAAATGTATCTTCTTTAATAATCTGACTTCTAAAGGCAAATTTTCATTGAGGTGAAAAATGCTGTCAAATGGTTCATACATCGGCATGCTTTTAATGCCTGGCTAGGGTTAGGGTTAAAAGAACCATAGAATTTTGCCCAAAGTTACACTTCTAGCTTCACTTTAAATGACAAAATGAAGAGAGTTTACCCCTTAGAACAGGTATTCTTCACACTTTTCATCTGGCTCAGTTTTGGGATAAAATCAGTGAATGGGGCAATTTATTAAAAAGTGGCCAAAAGTGTCCGAAAAATAAAAGTGCAGATAGGAACAAATTATCACTCATCCTAAAGTTAACTGGGGGCCCGGAATGCAGCACTGACAGTAAAAAACTTCTACGTCGTGTGGGATCGCTAACCCTAACCCTAGCTAGGGTTGAAAAGTGTACCTTCCTGCAGGGTGTCTCAGAAGCCCTCCAATCATGAGATTTGAATTTTTTCCTCAAACCCAAAAATATGGGTCTCAAACAACCCAAACGGTTTTCAAAACCTCTTGGAAATGAATCTTCTTTAATAATCTGTCTTCTTTAGGCAACTTTTCATTGAAGTGAAAAATGCTGTCAAATGGTACATACATCGGCAAGCTTTTGATGCCTGGCTAGGGTTAGGGTTAAAAGAACCATAGAATTTTGCCCAAAGTTACACTTCTAGCTGCACTTTAAATGACAAAATGAAGAGAGTTTACCCCTTAGAACTGGTATTCTTCACACTTTTCATCTGGCTCACTTTTGGGATAAAATCAGTTATTGGGGCAATTTATTGAAAGGTGGCCAAAAGTGTCAGAAAACTAAAAGAACAGATAGGAGCGAATTATCATTCATCCTAAAGTTAACTGGGGGCCCGGAATGCAGCACTGACAGTAAAAAATTTCTATGTCGTGTGGGATGGCTAACCCTAACCCTAGCTAGGGTTGAAAAGTGTACATTCCTGCAGAGTGTCTCAGAAGCCCTCCAATCATGAGATTTGAATTTTTTCCTCAAACCCAAAAATATGAGTCTCAAACAACCCAAACGGTTTTCAAAACCTCTTGGATATGTATCTTCATTAGTAATCTGTCTTCTTAAGGCAACTTTTCATTGAGGTGAAAAATGCTGTCAAAAGGTACATACATCGGTAAGCTTTGGATGCCTGGCTAGGGTTAGGGTTAAAAGAACCATAGAATTTTGCCCAAAGTTACACTTCTAGCTGCACTTTAAATGACATAATGAAAAGAGTTTACCCCTTAGAACAGGTATTCTTCACACTTTACATCTGGCTCAGTTTTGGGATAAAATCAGTGAATGGGGCAATTTATTGAAAAGTGGCCAAAAGTGTCCGAAAACTAAAAGTGCAGATAGGAACAAATTATCACTCATCCTAAAGTTAACTGGGGGCCCGGAATGCAGCACTGACAGTAAAAAACTTCTACGTCGTGTGGGATCGCTAACCCTAACCCTAGCTAGGGCTGAAAAGTGTACATTCCTGCAGGGTGTCTCAGAAGCCCTCCAATCATGAGATTTGAATTTTTTCCTCAAACCCAAAAATATGAGTCTCAAACAACCCAAACGGTTTTCAAAACCTCTTGGATATGTATCTTCATTAGTAATCTGTCTTCTTTAGGCAACTTTTCATTGAGGTGAAAAATGCTGTCAAAAGGTACATACATCGGTAAGCTTTGGATGCCTGGCTAGGGTTAGGGTTAAAAGAACCATAGAATTTTGCCCAAAGTTACACTTCAAGCTGCACTTTAAATGACAAAATGAAAAGAGTTTACCCCTTAGAACAGGTATTCTTCACACTTTTCATCTGGCTCAGTTTTGGGATAAAATCAGTGAATGGGGCAATTTATTAAGAAGTGGCCAAAAGTATCAGAAAACTAAAAGTGCAGATAGGAACAAATTATCACTCATCCTAAAGTTAACTGGGGGCCCGGAATGCAGCACTGACAGTAAAAAATTTCTACGTCGTGTGGGATCGCTAACCCTAACCCTAGCTAGGGTTGAAAAGTGTACCTTCCTGCAGGGTGTCTCAGAAGCCCTCCAATCATGAGATTTGAATTTTTTCCTCAAACCCAAAAATATGAGTCTCAAACAACCCAAACAGTTTTCAAAACCTCTTGGAAATGTATCTTCTTTAATAATCTGACTTCTAAAGGCAAATTTTCATTGAGGTGAAAAATGCTGTCAAATGGTTCATACATCGGCATGCTTTTAATGCCTGGCTAGGGTTAGGGTTAAAAGAACCATAGAATTTTGCCCAAAGTTACACTTCTAGCTTCACTTTAAATGACAAAATGAAGAGAGTTTACCCCTTAGAACAGGTATTCTTCACACTTTTCATCTGGCTCAGTTTTGGGATAAAATCAGTGAATGGGGCAATTTATTAAAAAGTGGCCAAAAGTGTCCGAAAAATAAAAGTGCAGATAGGAACAAATTATCACTCATCCTAAAGTTAACTGGGGGCCCGGAATGCAGCACTGACAGTAAAAAACTTCTACGTCGTGTGGGATCGCTAACCCTAACCCTAGCTAGGGTTGAAAAGTGTACCTTCCTGCAGGGTGTCTCAGAAGCCCTCCAATCATGAGATTTGAATTTTTTCCTCAAACCCAAAAATATGGGTCTCAAACAACCCAAACGGTTTTCAAAACCTCTTGGAAATGAATCTTCTTTAATAATCTGTCTTCTTTAGGCAACTTTTCATTGAAGTGAAAAATGCTGTCAAATGGTACATACATCGGCAAGCTTTTGATGCCTGGCTAGGGTTAGGGTTAAAAGAACCATAGAATTTTGCCCAAAGTTACACTTCTAGCTGCACTTTAAATGACAAAATGAAGAGAGTTTACCCCTTAGAACTGGTATTCTTCACACTTTTCATCTGGCTCACTTTTGGGATAAAATCAGTTATTGGGGCAATTTATTGAAAGGTGGCCAAAAGTGTCAGAAAACTAAAAGAACAGATAGGAGCGAATTATCATTCATCCTAAAGTTAACTGGGGGCCCGGAATGCAGCACTGACAGTAAAAAATTTCTATGTCGTGTGGGATGGCTAACCCTAACCCTAGCTAGGGTTGAAAAGTGTACATTCCTGCAGAGTGTCTCAGAAGCCCTCCAATCATGAGATTTGAATTTTTTCCTCAAACCCAAAAATATGAGTCTCAAACAACCCAAACGGTTTTCAAAACCTCTTGGATATGTATCTTCATTAGTAATCTGTCTTCTTAAGGCAACTTTTCATTGAGGTGAAAAATGCTGTCAAAAGGTACATACATCGGTAAGCTTTGGATGCCTGGCTAGGGTTAGGGTTAAAAGAACCATAGAATTTTGCCCAAAGTTACACTTCTAGCTGCACTTTAAATGACATAATGAAAAGAGTTTACCCCTTAGAACAGGTATTCTTCACACTTTACATCTGGCTCAGTTTTGGGATAAAATCAGTGAATGGGGCAATTTATTGAAAAGTGGCCAAAAGTGTCCGAAAACTAAAAGTGCAGATAGGAACAAATTATCACTCATCCTAAAGTTAACTGGGGGCCCGGAATGCAGCACTGACAGTAAAAAACTTCTACGTCGTGTGGGATCGCTAACCCTAACCCTAGCTAGGGCTGAAAAGTGTACATTCCTGCAGGGTGTCTCAGAAGCCCTCCAATCATGAGATTTGAATTTTTTCCTCAAACCCAAAAATATGAGTCTCAAACAACCCAAACGGTTTTCAAAACCTCTTGGATATGTATCTTCATTAGTAATCTGTCTTCTTTAGGCAACTTTTCATTGAGGTGAAAAATGCTGTCAAAAGGTACATACATCGGTAAGCTTTGGATGCCTGGCTAGGGTTAGGGTTAAAAGAACCATAGAATTTTGCCCAAAGTTACACTTCAAGCTGCACTTTAAATGACAAAATGAAAAGAGTTTACCCCTTAGAACAGGTATTCTTCACACTTTTCATCTGGCTCAGTTTTGGGATAAAATCAGTGAATGGGGCAATTTATTGAAAAGTGGCCAAAAGTGTCCGAAAACTAAAAGTGCAGATAGGAACAAATTATCACTCATCCTAAAGTTAACTGGGGGCCCGGAATGCAGCACTGACAGTAAAAAACTTCTACGTCGTGTGGGATCGCTAACCCTAACCCTTGCTAGGGTTGTAAAGTGTACATTCCTGCAGGGTGTCTCAGAAGCCCTCCAATCATGAAATTTGATTTTTTTCCTCAAACCCAAAAATATGAGTCTCAAACAACCCAAACGGTTTTCAAAACCTCTTGGAAATGTATCTTCTTTAAAAATCTGTCTTCTTTAGGCAACTTTTCATTGAGGTGAAAAATGCTGTCAAATGGTACATACATCGGCATACTTTTAATGCCTGGCTAGGGTTAGGGTTAAAAGAACCATAGAATTTTGCCCAAAGTTACACTTCTAGCTGCACTTTAAATGACAAAATGAAGAGAGTTTACCCCTTGGAACAGGTATTCTTCACACTTTTCATCTGGCTCAGTTTTGGGATAAAATCAGTGAAAGGGGCAATTTATTGAAAAGTGGTCAAAAGTGTCCGAAAACTAAAAGTGCAGATAGGAACAAATTATCACTCATCCTAAAGTTAACTGGGGGCCCGGAATGCAGCACTGACAGTAAAAAACTTCTACGTCGTGTGGGATCGCTAACCCTAACCCTTGCTAGGGTTGAAAAGTGTACCTTCCTGCAGGGTGTCTCAGAAGCCCTCCAATCATGAGATTTGAATTTTTTCCTCAAACCCAAAAATATGAGTCTCAAACAACCCAAACGGTTTTCAAAACCTCTTGGAAATGTATCTTCTTTAAAAATCTGTCTTCTTTAGGCAACTTTTCATTGAGGTGAAAAATGCTGTCAAATGGTACATACATCGGCATACTTTTAATGCCTGGCTAGGGTTAGGGTTAAAAGAACCATAGAATTTTGCCCAAAGTTACACTTCTAGCTGCACTTTAAATGACAAAATGAAGAGAGTTTACCCCTTGGAACAGGTATTCTTCACACCTTTCATCTGGCTCACTTTTGGGATAAAATCAGTGAATGGGGCAATTTATTGAAAGGTGGCCAAAAGTGTCCAAAAACTAAAAGTGCAGATAGGAGCAAATTATCACTCATCCTAAAGTTAACTGGGGCCCGGAATGCAGCACTGACAGTAAAAAATTTCTACGTCGTGTGGGATCGCTAACCCTAACCCTAGCTAGGGTTGAAAAGTGTACATTCCTGCAGGGTGTCTCAGAAGCCCTCCAATCATGAGATTTGAATTTTTTCCTCAAACCCAAAAATATGGGTCTCAAACAACCCAAACGGTTTTCAAAACCTCTTGGAAATGAATCTTCTTTAATAATCTGTCTTCTTTAGGCAAATTTTCATTGAAGTGAAAAATGCTGTCAAATGGTACATACATCGGCAAGCTTTTGATGCCTGGCTAGGGTTAGGGTTAAAAGAACCATAGAATTTTGCCCAAAGTTACACTTCTAGCTGCACTTTAAATGACAAAATGAAGAGAGTTTACCCCTTAGAACTGGTATTCTTCACACTTTTCATCTGGCTCACTTTTGGGATAAAATCAGTGATTGGGGCAATTTATTGAAAGGTGGCCAAAAGTGTCAGAAAACTAAAAGAACAGATAGGAGCGAATTATTATTCATCCTAAAGTTAACTGGGGGCCCGGAATGCAGCACTGACAGTAAAAAATTTCTATGTCGTGTGGGATGGCTTACTCTAACCCTAGCTAGGGTTGAAAAGTGTACATTCCTGCAGGGTGTCTCAGAAGCCCTCCAATCATGAGATTTGAATTTTTTCCTCAAACCCAAAAATATGGGTCTCAAACAACCCAAACGGTTTTCAAAACCTCTTGGAAATGAATCTTCTTTAATAATCTGTCTTCTTTAGGCAAATTTTCATTGACGTGAAAAATGCTGTCAAATGGTACATACATCGGCAAGCTTTTGATGCCTGGCTAGGGTTAGGGTTAAAAGAACCATAGAATTTAGCTCAATGTTACACTTCTAGCTGCACTATAAATGACAAAATGAAGAGAGTTTACCCCTTAGAACAGGTATACTTCACACTTTTCATCTGGCTCACTTTTGGGATAAAATCAATGAATGGGGCAATTTATTGAAAGGAGGCCAAAAGTGTCCTAAAACTAAAAGTGCAGATAGGAGCAAATTATCACTCATCCTAAAGATAACTGGGGGCCCGGAATGCAGCACTGACAGTAAAAAACTTCTACATCGTGTGGGATCGCTATCCCTAACCCTAGCTAGGGTTGAAAAGTGTACATTCCTGCAGGGTGTCTCAGAAGCCCTCCAATCATGAGATTTGAATTTTTTCCTCAAACCCAAAAATATGAGTCTCAAACAACCCAATCGGTTTTCAAAACCTCTTGGAAATGTATATTCTTTAAAAATCTGTCTTCTTTAGGCAACTTTTCATTCAGGTGAAAAATGCTGTCAAATGGTACATACATCGACATGCTTTTAATGCCTGGCTAGGGTTAGGGTTAAAAGAACCATAGAATTTTGCTCAATGTTACAATTCTAGCTGCACTTTAAATGACAAAATGAAGAGATTTAACCCCTTAGAACAGGTATTCTTCACACTTTTCATCTGGCTCAGTTTTGGGATAAAATCAGTGAATGGGGCAATTTATTGAAAAGTGGCCAAAAGTGTCCGAAAACTAAAAGTGCAGTTAGGAACAAATTATCACTCATCCTAAAGTTAACTGGGGGCCCGGAATGCAGCACTGACAGGAAAAAAACTTCTACGTCAAGTGGGATCGCTATCCCTAACCCTAGCTAGGGTTGAAAAGTGTACATTCCTGCAGGGTGTCTCAGAAGCCCTCAAATCATGAAATTTGAATTTTTTCCTCAAACCCAAAAATATGAGTCTCAAACAACCCAATCGGTTTTCAAAACCTCTTGGAAATGTATCTTCTTTAATAATCTATCTTCTTTAGGCAAATTTTCATTGAGGTGAAAAATGCTGTCAAATGGTACATACATCGACATGCTTTTAATGCCTGGCTAGGGTTAGGGTTAAAAGAACCATAGAATTTTGCTCAATGTTGCACTTCTAGCTGCATATTAAATGACAAAATGAAGAGAGTTTACCCCTTAGAACAGGTATTCTTCACACTTTTCATCTGGCTCAGTTTTGGGATAAAATCAGTGAATGGGGCAATTTATTGAAAAGTGGCCAAAAGTGTCCGAAAACTAAAAGTGCAGTTAGGAACAAATTATCACTCATCCTAAAGTTAACTGGGGGCCCGGAATGCAGCACTGACAGTAAAAAACTTCTACGTCGTGTGGGATCGCTATCCCTAACCCTGGCTAGGGTTGAAAAGTGTACATTCCTGCAGGGTGTCTCAGAAGCCCTCCAATCATGAGATTTGAATTCTTTCCTCAAACCCAAAAATATGAGTCTCAAACAACCCAAACAGTTTTCAAAACCTTTTGGAAATGTATCTTCTTTAATAATCTTTCTTCTTTAGGCAACTTTTCATTGAGGTGAAAAATGCTGTCAAATGGTACATACATCGACATGCTTTTAATGCCTGGCTAGGGTTAGGGTTAAAAGAACCATAGAATTTTGCCCAAAGTTACACTTCTAGCTGCACTTTAAATGACAAAATGAAGAGAGTTTACCCCCTTAGAACAGGTATTCTTCACACCTTTCATCTGGCTCACTTTTGGGATAAAATCAATGAATGGGGCAATTTATTGAAAGGTGGCCAAAAGTGTCCTAAAACTAAAAGTGCAGATAGGAGCAAATTATCACTCATCCTAAAGTTAACTGGGGGCCCGGAATGCAGCACTGACAGTAAAAAACTTCTAAGTCGTGTGGGATCGCTATCCCTAACCCTAGATAGGGTTGAAAAGTGTACATTCCTGCAGGGTGTCTCAGAAGCCCTCCAATCATGAGATTTGAATTCTTTCCTCAAACCTAAAAATATGAGTCTCAAACAACCCAAACAGTTTTCAAAACCTCTTGGAAATGTATATTCTTTAAAAATCTGTCTTCTTTAGGCAACTTTTCATTCAGGTGAAAAATGCTGTCAAATGGTACATACATCGACATGCTTTTAATGCCTGGCTAGGGTTAGGGTTAAAAGAACCATAGAATTTTGCTCAATGTTACACTTCTAGCTGCACTTTAAATGACAAAATGAAGAGATTTAACCCCTTAGAACAGGTATTCTTCACACTTTTCATCTGGCTCAGTTTTGGGATAAAATCAGTGAATGGGGCAATTTATTGAAAAGTGGCCAAAAGTGTCCGAAAACTAAAAGTGCAGTTAGGAACAAATTATCACTCATCCTAAAGTTAACTGGGGGCCCGGAATGCAGCACTGACAGGAAAAAAACTTCTACGTCAAGTGGGATCGCTAACCCTAACCCTAGCTAGGGTTGAAAAGTGTACATTCCTGCAGGGTGTCTCAGAAGCCCTCAAATCATGAAATTTGAATTTTTTCCTCAAACCCAAAAATATGAGTCTCAAACAACCCAATCGGTTTTCAAAACCTCTTGGAAATGTACCTTCTTTAATAATCTGTCTTCTTTAGGCAAATTTTCATTGAGGTGAAAAATGCTGTCAAATGGTACATACATCGACATGCTTTTAATGCCTGGCTAGGGTTAGGGTTAAAAGAACCATAGAATTTTGCTCAATGTTGCACTTCTAGCTGCATATTAAATGACAAAATGAAGAGAGTTTACCCCTTAGAACAGGTATTCTTCACACTTTTCATCTGGCTCAGTTTTGGGATAAAATCAGTGAATGGGGCAATTTATTGAAAAGTGGCCAAAAGTGTCCGAAAACTAAAAGTGCAGTTAGGAACAAATTATCACTCATCCTAAAGTTAACTGGGGGCCCGGAATGCAGCACTGACAGTAAAAAACTTCTACGTCGTGTGGGATCGCTATCCCTAACCCTAGCTAGGGTTGAAAAGTGTACATTCCTGCAGGGTGTCTCAGAAGCCCTCCAATCATGAGATTTGAATTCTTTCCTCAAACCCAAAAATATGAGTCTCAAACAACCCAAACAGTTTTCAAAACCTTTTGGAAATGTATCTTCTTTAATAATCTGTCTTCTTTAGGCAACTTTTCATTGAGGTGAAAAATGCTGTCAAATGGTACATACATCGACATGCTTTTAATGCCTGGCTAGGGTTAGGGTTAAAAGAACCATAGAATTTTGCCCAAAGTTACACTTCTAGCTGCACTTTAAATGACAAAATGAAGAGAGTTTACCCCCTTAGAACAGGTATTCTTCACACCTTTCATCTGGCTCACTTTTGGGATAAAATCAATGAATGGGGCAATTTATTGAAAGGTGGCCAAAAGTGTCCTAAAACTAAAAGTGCAGATAGGAGCAAATTATCACTCATCCTAAAGATAACTGGGGGCCCGGAATGCAGCACTGACAGTAAAAAACTTCTACGTCGTGTGGGATCGCTATCCCTAACCCTAGCTAGGGTTGAAAAGTGTACATTCCTGCAGGGTGTCTCAGAAGCCCTCCAATCATGAGATTTGAATTTTTTCCTCAAACCCAAAAATATGAGTCTCAAACAACCCAAACGGTTTTCTAAACCTCTTGGAAATGTATTTTCTTTAAAAATCTGTCTTCTTTAGGCAACTTTTCATTGAGGTGAAAAATGCTGTCAAATGGTACATACATCGACATGCTTTTAATGCCTGGCTAGGGTTAGGGTTAAAAGAACCATAGAATTTTGCTCAATGTTACACTTCTAGCTGCACTTTAAATGACAAAATGAAGAGAGTTTACCCCTTAGAACAGGTATTCTTCACACTTTTCATCTGGCTCAGTTTTGGGATAAAATCAGTGAATGGGGCAATTTATTGAAAAGTGGCCAAAAGTGTCCGAAAACTAAAAGTGCAGTTAGGAACAAATTATCACTCATCCTAAAGTTAACTGGGGGCCCGGAATGCAGCACTGACAGTAAAAAACTTCTAAGTCGTGTGGGATCGCTATCCCTAACCCTAGCTAGGGTTGAAAAGTGTACATTCCTGCAGGGTGTCTCAGAAGCCCTCCAATCATGAGATTTGAATTCTTTCCTCAAACCTAAAAATATGAGTCTCAAACAACCCAAACAGTTTTCAAAACCTTTTGGAAATGTATCTTCTTTAATAATCTGTCTTCTTTAGGCAACTTTTCATTGAGGTGAAAAATGCTGTCAAATGGTACATACATCGACATGCTTTTAATGCCTGGCTAGGGTTAGGGTTAAAAGAACCATAGAATTTTGCTCAATGTTACACTTCTAGCTGCACTTTAAATGACAAAATGAAGAGAGTTTACCCCTTTGAACAGGTATTCTTCACACTTTTCATCTGGCTCACTTTTGGGATAAAATCAATGAATGGGGCAATTTATTGAAAGGTGGCCAAAAGTGTCCTAAAACTAAAAGTGCAGATAGGAGCAAATTATCACTCATCCTAAAGATAACTGGGGGCCCGGAATGCAGCACTGACAGTAAAAAACTTCTACGTCGTGTGGGATCGCTATCCCTAACCTTAGCTAGGGTTGAAAAGTGTACATTCCTGCAGGTTGTCTCAGAAGCCCTCCAATCATGAGATTTGAATTTTTTCCTCAAACCCAAAAATATGAGTCTCAAACAACCCAAACGGTTTTCAAAACCTCTTGGAAATGTATCTTCTTTAAAAATCTGTCTTCTTTAGGCAACTTTTCATTGAGGTGAAAAATGCTGTCAAATGGTTCATACATCGACATGCTTTTAATGCCTGGCTAGGGTTAGGGTTAAAAGAACCATAGAATTTTGCCCAAAGTTACACTTCTAGCTGCACTTTAAATGACAAAATGAAGAGAGTTTACCCCTTAGAACAGGTATTCTTCACACCTTTCATCTGGCTCACTTTTAGGATAAAATCAATGAATGGGGCAATTTATTGAAAGGTGGCCAAAAGTGTCCGAAAACTAAAAGTGCAGATAGGAACAAATTATCACTCATCCTAAAGTTAACTGGGGGCCTGGAATGCAGCACTGACAGGAAAAAAACTTCTACGTCGTGTGGGATCGCTAACCCTAACCCTAGCTAGGGTTGAAAAGTGTACATTCCTGCAGGGTGTCTCAGAAGCCCTCCAATCATGAGATTTGAATTTTTTCCTCAAACCCAAAAATATGAGTCTCAAACAACCCAATCGGTTTTCAAAACCTCTTGGAAATGTATCTTCTTTAATAATCTGTCTTCTTTAGGCAAATTTTAATTGAGGTGAAAAATGCTGTCAAATGGTACATATATCGACATGCTTTTAATGCCTGGCTAGGGTTAGGGTTAAAAGAACCATAGAATTTAGCTCAATGTTACACTTCTAGCTGCACTATAAATGACAAAATGAAGAGAGTTTACCCCTTAGAACAGGTATTCTTCACACTTTTCATCTGGCTCACTTTTGGGATAAAATCAATGAATGGGGCAATTTATTGAAAGGTGGCCAAAAGTGTCCTAAAACTAAAAGTGCAGATAGGAGCAAATTATCACTCATCCTAAAGATAACTGGGGGCCCGGAATGCAGCACTGACAGTAAAAAACTTCTACGTCGTGTGGGATCGCTATCCCTAACCCTAGCTAGGGTTGAAAAGTGTACATTCCTGCAGGGTGTCTCAGAAGCCCTCCAATCATGAGATTTGAATTTTTTCCTCAAACCCAAAAATATGAGTCTCAAACAACCCAATCGGTTTTCAAAACCTCTTGGAAATGTATATTCTTTAAAAATCTGTCTTCTTTAGGCAACTTTTCATTCAGGTGAAAAATGCTGTCAAATGGTACATACATCGACATGCTTTTAATGCCTGGCTAGGGTTAGGGTTAAAAGAACCATAGAATTTTGCTCAATGTTACACTTCTAGCTGCACTTTAAATGACAAAATGAAGAGATTTAACCCCTTAGAACAGGTATTCTTCACACTTTTCATCTGGCTCAGTTTTGGGATAAAATCAGTGAATGGGGCAATTTATTGAAAAGTGGCCAAAAGTGTCCGAAAACTAAAAGTGCAGTTAGGAACAAATTATCACTCATCCTAAAGTTAACTGGGGGCCCGGAATGCAGCACTGACAGGAAAAAAACTTCTACGTCAAGTGGAATCGCTAACCCTAACCCTAGCTAGGGTTGAAAAGTGTACATTCCTGCAGGGTGTCTCAGAAGCCCTCAAATCATGAAATTTGAATTTTTTCCTCAAACCCAAAAATATGAGTCTCAAACAACCCAATCGGTTTTCAAAACCTCTTGGAAATGTATCTTCTTTAATAATCTGTCTTCTTTAGGCAAATTTTCATTGAGGTGAAAAATGCTGTCAAATGGTACATACATCAACATGCTTTTAATGCCTGGCTAGGGTTAGGGTTAAAAGAACCATAGAATTTTGCTCAATGTTGCACTTCTAGCTGCATATTAAATGACAAAATGAAGAGAGTTTACCCCTTAGAACAGGTATTCTTCACACTTTTCATCTGGCTCAGTTTTGGGATAAAATCAGTGAATGGGGCAATTTATTGAAAAGTGGCCAAAAGTGTCCGAAAACTAAAAGTGCAGTTAGGAACAAATTATCACTCATCCTAAAGTTAACTGGGGGACGGAATGCAGCACTGACAGTAAAAAACTTCTACGTCGTGTGGGATCGCTATCCCTAACCCTAGCTAGGGTTGAAAAGTGTACATTCCTGCAGGGTGTCTCAGAAGCCCTCCAATCATGAGATTTGAATTCTTTCCTCAAACCCAAAAATATGAGTCTCAAACAACCCAAACAGTTTTCAAAACCTTTTAAAATGTATCTTCTTTAATAATCTGTCTTCATTAGGCAACTTTTCATTGAGGTGAAAAATGCTGTCAAATGGTACATACATCGACATGCTTTTAATGCCTGGCTAGGGTTAGGGTTAAAAGAACCATAGAATTTTGCCCAAAGTTACACTTCTAGCTGCACTTTAAATGACAAAATGAAGAGAGTTTACCCCCTTAGAACAGGTATTCTTCACACCTTTCATCTGGCTCACTTTTGGGATAAAATCAATGAATGGGGCAATTTATTGAAAGGTGGCCAAAAGTGTCCTAAAACTAAAAGTGCAGATAGGAGCAAATTATCACTCATCCTAAAGATAACTGGGGGCCCGGAATGCAGCAATGACAGTAAAAAACTTCTACGTCGTGTGGGATCGCTATCCCTAAACCTAGCTAGGGTTGAAAAGTGTACATTCCTGCAGGGTGTCTCAGAAGCCCTCCAATCATGAGATTTGAATTCTTTCCTCAAACCTAAAAATATGAGTCTCAAACAACCCAAACAGTTTTCAAAACCTTTTGGAAATGTATCTTCTTTAATAATCTGTCTTCTTTAGGCAACTTTTCATTGAGGTGAAAAATGCTGTCAAATGGTACATACATCGACATGCTTTTAATGCCTGGCTAGGGTTAGGGTTAAAAGAACCATAGAATTTTGCTCAATGTTACACTTCTAGCTGCACTTTAAATGACAAAATGAAGAGAGTTTACACCTTAGAACGGGTATTCTTCACACTTTTCATCTGGCTCACTTTTGGGATAAAATCAATGAATGGGGCAATTTATTGAAAGGTGGCCAAAAGTGTCCTAAAACTAAAAGTGCAGATAGGAGCAAATTATCACTCATCCTAAAGATAACTGGGGGCCCGGAATGCAGCACTGACAGTAAAAAACTTCTACGTCGTGTGGGATCGCTATCCCTAACCTTAGCTAGGGTTGAAAAGTGTACATTCCTGCAGGTTGTCTCAGAAGCCCTCCAATCATGAGTTTTGAATTTTTTCCTCAAACCCAAAAATATGAGTCTCAAACAACCCAAACGGTTTTCAAAACCTCTTGGAAATGTATCTTCTTTAAAAATCTGTCTTCTTTAGGCAACTTTTCATTGAGGTGAAAAATGCTGTCAAATGGTACATACATCGACATGCTTTTAATGCCTGGCTAGGGTTAGGGTTAAAAGAACCATAGAATTTTGCCCAAAGTTACACTTCTAGCTGCACTTTAAATGACAAAATGAAGAGAGTTTACCCCTTAGAACAGGTATTCTTCACACCTTTCATCTGGCTCACTTTTAGGATAAAATCAATGAATGGGGCAATTTATTGAAAGGTGGCCAAAAGTGTCCGAAAACTAAAAGTGCAGATAGGAACAAATTATCACTCATCCTAAAGTTAACTGGGGGCCTGGAATGCAGCACTGACAGTAAAAAACTTCTACGTCGTGTGGGATCGCTAACCCTAACCCTAGCTAGGGTTGAAAAGTGTACATTCCTGCAGGGTGTCTCAGAAGCCCTCCAATCATGAGATTTGAATTTTTTCCTCAAACCCAAAAATATGAGTCTCAAACAACCCAATCGGTTTTCAAAACCTCTTGGAAATGTATCTTCTTTAATAATCTGTCTTCTTTAGGCAAATTTTCATTGAGGTGAAAAATGCTGTCAAATGGTACATACATCGGCAAGCTTTTGATGCCTGGCTAGGGTTAGGGTTAAAAGAACCATAGAATTTTGCTCAATGTTACACTTATAGCTGCACTTTAAATGACAAAATGAAGAGATTTAACCCCTTAGAACAGGTATTCTTCACACTTTTCATCTGGCTCAGTTTTGGGATAAAATCAGTGAATGGGGCAATTTATTGAAAAGTGGCCAAAAGTGTCCGAAAACTAAAAGTGCAGTTAGGAACAAATTATCACTCATCCTAAAGTTAACTGGGGGCCCGGAATGCAGCACTGACAGGAAAAAAACTTCTACGTCAAGTGGGATCGCTAACCCTAACCCTAGCTAGGGTTGAAAAGTGTACATTCCTGCAGGGTGTCTCAGAAGCCCTCAAATCATGAAATTTGAATTTTTTCCTCAAACCCAAAAATATGAGTCTCAAACAACCCAATCGGTTTTCAAAACCTCTTGGAAATGTATCTTCTTTAATAATCTGTCTTCTTTAGGCAAATTTTCATTGAGGTGAAAAATGCTGTCAAATGGTACATACATCGGCAAGCTTTTGTTGCCTGGCTAGGGTTAGGGTTAAAAGAACCATAGAATTTTGCCCAAAGTTACACTTCTAGCTGCACTTTAAATGACAAAATGAAGAGAGTTTACCCCTTAGAACTGGTATTCTTCACACTTTTCATATGGCTCACTTTTGGGATAAAATCAGTGAATGGGGCAATTTATTGAAAGGTGGCCAAAAGTGTCAGAAAACTAAAAGTGCAGATAGGAGCAAATTATCACTCATCCTAAAGTTAACTGGGGGCCCGGAATGCAGCACTGACAGTAAAAAACTTCTACGTCGTGTGGGATCGCTAACCTAACCCTTGCTAGGGTTGAAAAGAGTACATTCCTGCAGGGTGTCTCAGAAGCCCTCCAATCATGAAATTTGATTTTTTTTCTCAAACCCAAAAACATGAGTCTCAAACAACCCAAACAGTTTTCAAAACCTCTTGGAAATGTATCTTCTTTAATAATCTGACTTCTAAAGGCAAATTTTCATTGAGGTGAAAAATGCTGTCAAATGGTTCATACATCGGCATGCTTTTAATGCCTGGCTAGGGTTAGGGTTAAAAGAACCATAGAATTTTGCCCAAAGTTATACTTCTAGCTTCACTTTAAATGACAAAATGAAGAGAGTTTACCCCTTAGAACAGGTATTCTTCACACTTTTCATCTGGCTCAGTTTTGGGATAAAATCAGTGAATGGGGCAATTTATTGAAAAGTGGCCAAAAGTGTCCGAAAACTAAAAGTGCAGTTAGGAACAAATTATCACTCATCCTAAAGATAACTGGGGGCCCGGAATGCAGCACTGACAGTAAAAAACTTCTACGTCGTGTGGGATCGCTATCCCTAACCCTAGCTAGGGTTGAGAAGTGTACATTCCTGCAGGTTGTCTCAGAAGCCCTCCAATCATGAGATTTGAATTTTTTCCTCAAACCCAAAAATATGAGTCTCAAACAACCCAAACGGTTTTCAAAACCTCTTGGAAATCTATCTTCTTTAAAAATCTGTCTTCTTTAGGCAACTTTTCATTGAGGTGAAAAATGCTGTCAAATGGTACATACATCGACATGCTTTTAATGCCTGGCTAGGGTTAGGGTTAAAAGAACCATAGAATTTTGCCCAAAGTTACACTTCTAGCTGCACTTTAAATGACAAAATGAAGAGAGTTTACCCCTTAGAACAGGTATTCTTCACACCTTTCATCTGGCTCACTTTTAGGATAAAATCAATGAATGGGGCAATTTATTGAAAAGTGGCCAAAAGTGTCCGAAAACTAAAAGTGCAGTTAGGAACAAATTATCACTCATCCTAAAGTTAACTGGGGGCCCGGAATGCAGCACTGACAGGAAAAAAACTTCTACGTCAAGTGGGATCGCTAACCCTAACCCTAGATATGGTTGAAAAGTGTACATTCCTGCATGGTGTCTCAGAAGCCCTCAAATCATGAAATTTGAATTTTTTCCTCAAACCCAAAAATATGAGTCTAAAACAACCCAATCGGTTTTCAAAACCTCTTGGAAATGTATCTTCTTTAATAATCTGTCTTCTTTAGGCAAATTTTCATTGAGGTGAAAAATGCTGTCAAATGGTACATACATCGACATGCTTTTAATGCCTGGCTAGGGTTAGGGTTAAAAGAACCATAGAATTTTGCCCAAAGTTACACTTCTAGCTGCACTTTAAATAACAAAATGAAGAGAGTTTACCCCTTAGAACTGGTATTCTTCACACTTTTCATCTGGTTCACTTTTGGGATAAAATCAGTGAATGGGGCAATTTATTGAAAGGTGGCCAAAAGTGTCCTAAAACTAAAAGTGCAGATAGGAGCAAATTATCACTCATCCTAAAGATAACTGGGGGCCCGGAATGCAGCACTGACAGTAAAAAACTTCTACGTCGTGTGGGATCGCTATCCCTAACCCTAGCTAGGGTTGAAAAGTGTACATTCCTGCAGGGTGTCTCAGAAGCCCTCCAATCATGAGATTTGAATTTTTTCCTCAAACCCAAAAATATGAGTCTCAAACAACCCAATCGGTTTTCAAAACCTCTTAGAAATGTATCTTCTTTAAAAATCTGTCTTCTTTAGGCAAATTTTCATTGAGGTGAAAAATGCTGTCAAATGGTACATACATCGGCAAGCTTTTGATGCCTGGCTAGGGTTAGGGTTAAAAGAACCATAGAATTTTGCCCAAAGTTACACTTCTAGCTGCACTTTAAATGACAAAATGAAGAGAGTTTACCCCTTAGAACAGGTATTCTTCACACCTTTCATCTGGCTCACTTTTGGGATAAAATCAATGAATGGGGCAATTTATTGAAAGGTGGCCAAAAATGTCCTAAAACTAAAAGTGCAGATAGGAGCAAATTATCACTCATCCTAAAGATAACTGGGGGCCCGGAATGCAGCACTGACAGTAAAAAACTTCTACGTCGTGTGGGATCGCAAACCTTAACCCTAGCTAAGGTTGAAAAGTGTATATTCCTGCAGGGTGTCTCAGAAGCCCTCCAATCATGAGATTTGAATTTTTTCCTCAAACCCAAAAATATGAGTCTCAAACAACCCAAACGGTTTTCTAAACCTCTTGGAAATGTATATTCTTTAAAAATCTGTCTTCTTTAGGCAACTTTTCATTCAGGTGAAAAATGCTGTCAAATGGTACATACATCGACATGCTTTTAATGCCTGGCTAGGGTTAGGGTTAAAAGAACCATAGAATTTTGCTCAATGTAACACTTCTAGCTGCACTTTAAATGACAAAATGAAGAGATTTAACCCCTTAGAACAGGTATTCTTCACACTTTTCATCTGGCTCAGTTTTGGGATAAAATCAGTGAATGGGGCAATTTATTGAAAAGTGGCCAAAAGTGTCCGAAAACTCAAAGTGCAGTTAGGAACAAATTATCACTCATCTTAAAGTTAACTGGGGGCCCGGAATGCAGCACTGACAGGAAAAAAACTTCTACGTCAAGTGGGATCGCTAACCCTAACCCTAGCTAGGGTTGAAAAGTGTACATTCCTGCAGGGTGTCTCAGAAGCCCTCAAATCATGAAATTTGAATTTTTTCCTCAAACCCAAAAATATGAGTCTCAAACAACCCAATCGGTTTTCAAAACCTCTTGGAAATGTATCTTCTTTAATAATCTGTCTTCTTTAGGCAAATTTTCATTGAGGTGAAAAATGCTGTCAAATGGTACATACATCAACATGCTTTTAATGCCTGGCTAGGGTTAGGGTTAAAAGAACCATAGAATTTTGCTCAATGTTACACTTCTAGCTGCATATTAAATGACAAAATGAAGAGAGTTTACCCCTTAGAACAGGTATTCTTCACACTTTTCATCTGGCTCAGTTTTGGGATAAAATCAGTGAATGGGGCAATTTATTGAAAAGTGGCCAAAAGTGTCCGAAAACTAAAAGTGCAGTTAGGAACAAATTATGACTCATCCTAAAGTTAACTGGGGGCCCGGAATGCAGCACTGACAGTAAAAAACTTCTACGTCGTGTGGGATCGCTATCCCTAACCCTAGCTAGGGTTGAAAAGTGTACATTCCTGCAGGGTGTCTCAGAAGCCCTCCAATCATGAGATTTGAATTCTTTCCTCAAACCCAAAAATATGAGTCTCAAACAACCCAAACAGTTTTCAAAACCTTTTGGAAATGTATCTTCTTTAATAATCTGTCTTCTTTAGGCAACTTTTCATTGAGGTGAAAAATGCTGTCAAATGGTACATACATCGACATGCTTTTAATGCCTGGCTAGGGTTAGGGTTAAAAGAACCATAGAATTTTGCCCAAAGTTACACTTCTAGCTGCACTTTAAATGACAAAATGAAGAGAGTTTACACCCTTAGAACAGGTATTCTTCACACCTTTCATCTGGCTCACTTTTGGGATAAAATCAATGAATGGGGCAATTTATTGAAAGGTGGCCAAAAGTGTCCTAAAACTAAAAGTGCAGATAGGAGCAAATTATCACTCATCCTAAAGATAACTGGGGGCCCGGAATGCAGCACTGACAGTAAAAAACTTCTACGTCGTGTGGGATCGCTATCCCTAACCCTAGCTAGGGTTGAAAAGTGTACATTCCTGCAGGGTGTCTCAGAAGCCCTCCAATCATGAGATTTGAATTTTTTCCTCAAACCCAAAAATATGAGTCTCAAACAACCCAAACGGTTTTCTAAACCTCTTGGAAATGTATTTTCTTTAAAAATCTGTCTTCTTTAGGCAACTTTTCATTGAGGTGAAAAATGCTGTCAAATGGTACATACATCGACATGCTTTTAATGCCTGGCTAGGGTTAGGGTTAAAAGAACCATAGAATTTTGCTCAATGTTACACTTCTAGCTGCACTTTAAATGACAAAATGAAGAGAGTTTACCCCTTAGAACAGGTATTCTTCACACTTTTCATCTGGCTCAGTTTTGGGATAAAATCAGTGAATGGGGCAATATATTGAAAAGTGGCCAAAAGTGTCCGAAAACTAAAAGTGCAGTTAGGAACAAATTATCACTCATCCTAAAGTTAACTGGGGGCCCGGAATGCAGCACTGACAGTAAAAAACTTCTAAGTCGTGTGGGATCGCTATCCCTAACCCTAGCTAGGGTTGAAAAGTGTACATTCCTGCAGGGTGTCTCAGAAGCCCTCCAATCATGAGATTTGAATTCTTTCCTCAAACCTAAAAATATGAGTCTCAAACAACCCAAACAGTTTTCAAAACCTTTTGGAAATGTATCTTCTTTAATAATCTGTCTTCTTTAGGCAACTTTTCATTGAGGTGAAAAATGCTGTCAAATGGTACATACATCGACATGCTTTTAATGCCTGGCTAGGGTTAGGGTTAAAAGAACCATAGAATTTTGCTCAATGTTACACTTCTAGCTGCACTTTAAATGACAAAATGAAGAGAGTTTACCCCTTAGAACAGGTATTCTTCACACTTTTCATCTGGCTCACTTTTGGGATAAAATCAATGAATGGGGCAATTTATTGAAAGGTGGCCAAAAGTGTCCTAAAACTAAAAGTGCAGACAGGAGCAAATTATCACTCATCCTAAAGATAACTGGGGCCCGGAATGCAGCACTGACAGTAAAAAACTTCTACGTCGTGTGGGATCGCTATCCCTAACCTTAGCTAGGGTTGAAAAGTGTACATTCCTGCAAGTTGTCTCAGAAGCCCTCCAATCATGAGATTTGAATTTTTTCCTCAAACCCAAAAATATGAGTCTCAAACAACCCAAACGGTTTTCAAAACCTCTTGGAAATGTATCTTCTTTAAAAATCTGTCTTCTTTAGGCAACTTTTCATTGAGGTGAAAAATGCTGTCAAATGGTACATACATCGACATGCTTTTAATGCCTGGCTAGGGTTAGGGTTAAAAGAACCATAGAATTTTGCCCAAAGTTACACTTCTAGCTGCACTTTAAATGACAAAATGAAGAGAGTTTACCCATTAGAACAGGTATTCTTCACACCTTTCATCTGGCTCACTTTTAGGATAAAATCAATGAATGGGGCAATTTATTGAAAGGTGGCCAAAAGTGTCCGAAAACTAAAAGTGCAGATAGGAACAAATTATCACTCATCCTAAAGTTAACTGGGGGCCCGGAATGCAGCACTGACAGTAAAAAACTTCTACGTCGTGTGGGATCGCAAACCCTAACCCTAGCTAAGGTTGAAAAGTGTATATTCCTGCAGGGTGTCTCAGAAGCCCTCCAATCATGAGATTTGAATTCTTTCCTCAAACCCAAAAATATGAGTCTCAAACAACCCAATCGGTTTTCAAAACCTCTTGGAAATGTATCTTCTTTAATAATCTGTCTTCTTAAGGCAAATTGTCTTTGAGGTGAAAAATGCTGTCAAATGGTAAATACATCGGCATGCTTTTGATGCCTGGCTAGGGTTAGGGTTAAAAGAACCATAGAATTTTGCCCAAAGTTACACTTCTAGCTGCACTTTAAATGACAAAATGAAGAGAGTTTACCCCTTAGAACAGGTATTCTTCACACCTTTCATCTGGCTCACTTTTGGGATAAAATCAATGAATGGGGCAATTTATTGAAAGGTGGCCAAAAGTGTCCTAAAACTAAAAGTGCAGATAGGAGCAAATTATCACTCATCCTAAAGATAACTGGGGGCCCGGAATGCAGCACTGACAGTAAAAAACTTCTACGTCGTGTGGGATCGCAAACCCTAACCCTAGCTAAGGTTGAAAAGTGTATATTCCTGCAGGGTGTCTCAGAAGCCCTCCAATCATGAGATTTGAATTTTTTCCTCAAACCCAAAAATATGAGTCTCAAACAACCCAAACGGTTTTCTAAACCTCTTGGAAATGTATATTCTTTAAAAATCTGTCTTCTTTAGGCAACTTTTCATTCAGGTGAAAAATGCTGTCAAATGGTACATACATCGACATGCTTTTAATGCCTGGCTAGGGTTAGGGTTAAAAGAACCATAGAATTTTGCTCAATGTTACACTTCTAGCTGCACTTTAAATGACAAAATGAAGAGATTTAACCCCTTAGAACAGGTATTCTTCACACTTTTCATCTGGCTCAGTTTTGGGATAAAATCAGTGAATGGGGCAATTTATTGAAAAGTGGCCAAAAGTGTCCGAAAACTCAAAGTGCAGTTAGGAACAAATTATCACTCATCCTAAAGTTAACTGGGGGCCCGGAATGCAGCACTGACAGGAAAAAAACTTCTACGTCAAGTGGGATCGCTAACCCTAACCCTAGCTAGGGTTGAAAAGTGTACATTCCTGCAGGGTGTCTCAGAAGCCCTCAAATCATGAAATTTGAATTTTTTCCTCAAACCCAAAAATATGAGTCTCAAACAACCCAATCGGTTTTCAAAACCTCTTGGAAATGTATCTTCTTTAATAATCTGTCTTCTTTAGGCAAATTTTCATTGAGGTGAAAAATGCTGTCAAATGGTACATACATCAACATGCTTTTAATGCCTGGCTAGGGTTAGGTTAAAAGAACCATAGAATTTTGCTCAATGTTACACTTCTAGCTGCATATTAAATGACAAAATGAAGAGAGTTTACCCCTTAGAACAGGTATTCTTCACACTTTTCATCTGGCTCAGTTTTGGGATAAAATCAGTGAATGGGGCAATTTATTGAAAAGTGGCCAAAAGTGTCCGAAAACTAAAAGTGCAGTTAGGAACAAATTATCACTCATCCTAAAGTTAACTGGGGGCCCGGAATGCAGCACTGACAGTAAAAAACTTCTATGTCGTGTGGGATCGCTATCCCTAACCCTAGCTAGGGTTGAAAAGTGTACATTCCTGCAGGGTGTCTCAGAAGCCCTCCAATCATGAGATTTGAATTCTTTCCTCAAACCCAAAAATATGAGTCTCAAACAACCCAAACAGTTTTCAAAACCTTTTGGAAATGTATCTTCTTTAATAATCTGTCTTCTTTAGGCAACTTTTCATTGAGGTGAAAAATGCTGTCAAATGGTACATACATCGACATGCTTTTAATGCCTGGCTAGGGTTAGGGTTAAAAGAACCATAGAATTTTGCCCAAAGTTACACTTCTAGCTGCACTTTAAATGACAAAATGAAGAGAGTTTACACCCTTAGAACAGGTATTCTTCACACCTTTCATCTGGCTCACTTTTGGGATAAAATCAATGAATGGGGCAATTTATTGAAAGGTGGCCAAAAGTGTCCTAAAACTAAAAGTGCAGATAGGAGCAAATTATCACTCATCCTAAAGATAACTGGGGGCCCGGAATGCAGCACTGACAGTAAAAAACTTCTACGTCGTGTGGGATCGCAAACCCTAACCCTAGCTAAGGTTGAAAAGTGTATATTCCTGCAGGGTGTCTCAGAAGTCCTCCAATCATGAGATTTGAATTTTTTCCTCAAACCCAAAAATATGAGTCTCAAACAACCCAAACGGTTTTCTAAACCTCTTGGAAATGTATATTCTTTAAAAATCTGTCTTCTTTAGGCAACTTTTCATTCAGGTGAAAAATGCTGTCAAATGGTACATACATCGACATGCTTTTAATGCCTGGCTAGGGTTAGGGTTAAAAGAACCATAGAATTTTGCTCAATGTTACACTTCTAGCTGCACTTTAAATGACAAAATGAAGAGATTTAACCCCTTAGAACAGGTATTCTTCACACTTTTCATCTGGCTCAGTTTTGGGATAAAATCAGTGAATGGGGCAATTTATTGAAAAGTGGCCAAAAGTGTCCGAAAACTCAAAGTGCAGTTAGGAACAAATTATCACTCATCCTAAAGTTAACTGGGGGCCCGGAATGCAGCACTGACAGGAAAAAAACTTCTACGTCAAGTGGGATCGCTAACCCTAACCCTAGCTAGGGTTGAAAAGTGTACATTCCTGCAGGGTGTCTCAGAAGCCCTCAAATCATGAAATTTGAATTTTTTCCTCAAACCCAAAAATATGAGTCTCAAACAACCCAATCGGTTTTCAAAACCTCTTGGAAATGTATCTTCTTTAATAATCTGTCTTCTTTAGGCAAATTTTCATTGAGGTGAAAAATGCTGTCAAATGGTACATACATCAACATGCTTTTAATGCCTGGCTAGGGTTAGGGTTAAAAGAACCATAGAATTTTGCTCAATGTTACACTTCTAGCTGCATATTAAATGACAAAATGAAGAGAGTTTACCCCTTAGAACAGGTATTCTTCACACTTTTCATCTGGCTCAGTTTTGGGATAAAATCAGTGAATGGGGCAATTTATTGAAAAGTGGCCAAAAGTGTCCGAAAACTAAAAGTGCAGTTAGGAACAAATTATCACTCATCCTAAAGTTAACTGGGGGCCCGGAATGCAGCACTGACAGTAAACAACTTCTATGTCGTGTGGGATCGCTATCCCTAACCCTAGCTAGGGTTGAAAAGTGTACATTCCTGCAGGGTGTCTCAGAAGCCCTCCAATCATGAGATTTGAATTCTTTCCTCAAACCCAAAAATATGAGTCTCAAACAACCCAAACAGTTTTCAAAACCTTTTGGAAATGTATCTTCTTTAATAATCTGTCTTCTTTAGGCAACTTTTCATTGAGGTGAAAAATGCTGTCAAATGGTACATACATCGACATGCTTTTAATGCCTGGCTAGGGTTAGGGTTAAAAGAACCATAGAATTTTGCCCAAAGTTACACTTCTAGCTGCACTTTAAATGACAAAATGAAGAGAGTTTACACCCTTAGAACAGGTATTCTTCACACCTTTCATCTGGCTCACTTTTGGGATAAAATCAATGAATGGGGCAATTTATTGAAAGGTGGCCAAAAGTGTCCTAAAACTAAAAGTGCAGATAGGAGCAAATTATCACTCATCCTAAAGATAACTGGGGGCCCGGAATGCAGCACTGACAGTAAAAAACTTCTACGTCGTGTGGGATCGCTATCCCTAACCCTAGCTAGGGTTGAAAAGTGTACATTCCTGCAGGGTGTCTCAGAAGCCCTCCAATCATGAGATTTGAATTTTTTCCTCAAACCCAAAAATATGAGTCTCAAACAACCCAAACGGTTTTCTAAACCTCTTGGAAATGTATTTTCTTTAAAAATCTGTCTTCTTTAGGCAACTTTTCATTGAGGTGAAAAATGCTGTCAAATGGTACATACATCGACATGCTTTTAATGCCTGGCTAGGGTTAGGGTTAAAAGAACCATAGAATTTTGCTCAATGTTACACTTCTAGCTGCACTTTAAATGACAAAATGAAGAGAGTTTACCCCTTAGAACAGGTATTCTTCACACTTTTCATCTGGCTCAGTTTTGGGATAAAATCAGTGAATGGGGCAATATATTGAAAAGTGGCCAAAAGTGTCCGAAAACTAAAAGTGCAGTTAGGAACAAATTATCACTCATCCTAAAGTTAACTGGGGGCCCGGAATGCAGCACTGACAGTAAAAAACTTCTAAGTCGTGTGGGATCGCTATCCCTAACCCTAGCTAGGGTTGAAAAGTGTACATTCCTGCAGGGTGTCTCAGAAGCCCTCCAATCATGAGATTTGAATTCTTTCCTCAAACCTAAAAATTTGAGTCTCAAACAACCCAAACAGTTTTCAAAACCTTTTGGAAATGTATCTTCTTTAATAATCTGTCTTCTTTAGGCAACTTTTCATTGAGGTGAAAAATGCTGTCAAATGGTACATACATCGACATGCTTTTAATGCCTGGCTAGGGTTAGGGTTAAAAGAACCATAGAATTTTGCTCAATGTTACACTTCTAGCCGCACTTTAAATGACAAAATGAAGAGAGTTTACCCCTTAGAACAGGTATTCTTCACACTTTTCATCTGGCTCACTTTTGGGATAAAATCAATGAATGGGGCAATTTATTGAAAGGTGGCCAAAAGTGTCCTAAAACTAAAAGTGCAGACAGGAGCAAATTATCACTCATCCTAAAGATAACTGGGGGCCCGGAATGCAGCACTGACAGTAAAAAACTTCTACGTCGTGTGGGATCGCTATCCCTAACCTTAGCTAGGGTTGAAAAGTGTACATTCCTGCAAGTTGTCTCAGAAGCCCTCCAATCATGAGATTTGAATTTTTTCCTCAAACCCAAAAATATGAGTCTCAAACAACCCAAACGGTTTTCAAAACCTCTTGGAAATGTATCTTCTTTAAAAATCTGTCTTCTTTAGGCAACTTTTCATTGAGGTGAAAAATGCTGTCAAATGGTACATACATCGACATGCTTTTAATGCCTGGCTAGGGTTAGGGTTAAAAGAACCATAGAATTTTGCCCAAAGTTACACTTCTAGCTGCACTTTAAATGACAAAATGAAGAGAGTTTACCCCTTAGAACAGGTATTCTTCACACCTTTCATCTGGCTCACTTTTAGGATAAAATCAATGAATGGTGCAATTTATTGAAAGGTGGCCAAAAGTGTCCTAAAACTAAAAGTGCAGATAGGAACAAATTATCACTCATCCTAAAGTTAACTGGGGGCCTGGAATGCAGCACTGACAGGAAAAAAACTTCTACGTCGTGTGGGATCGCTAACCCTAACCCTAGCTAGGGTTGAAAAGTGTACATTCCTGCAGGGTGTCTCAGAAGCCCTCCAATCATGAGATTTGAATTTTTTCCTCAACCCAAAAATATGAGTCTCAAACAACCCAATCGGTTTTCAAAACCTCTTGGAAATGTATCTTCTTTAATAATCTGTCTTCTTAAGGCAAATTGTCTTTGAGGTGAAAAATGCTGTCAAATGGTAAATACATCGGCATGCTTTTGATGCCTGGCTAGGGTTAGGGTTAAAAGAACCATAGAATTTTGCCCAAAGTTACACTTCTAGATGCACTTTAATTGACAAAATGAAGAGAGTTTACCCCTTAGAACAGGTATTCTTCACACCTTTCATCTGGCTCACTTTTGGGATAAAATCAATGAATGGGGCAATTTATTGAAAAGTGGCCAAAAGTGTCCGAAAACTAAAAGTGCAGATAGGAACAAATTATCACTCATCCTAAAGTTAACTGGGGGCCCGGAATGCAGCACTGTCAGTAAAAAACTTCTACATCGTGTGGGATCGCTAACCCTAACCCTAGCTAGGGTTGAAAAGTGTACATTCCTGCAGGGTGTCTCAGAAGCCCTCCAATCATGAGATTTGAATTTTTTCCTCAAACCCATAAATATGAGTCTCAAACAACCAAAACGGTTTTCAAAACCTCTTGGAAATGTATCTTCTTTAATAATCTGTCTTCTTTAGGCAAATTTTCATTGAGGTGAAAAATGCTGTCAAATGGTACATACATCGGCAAGCTTTTGATGCCTGGCTAGGGTTAGGGTTAAAAGAACCATAGAATTTTGCCCAAAGTTACACTTCTAGCTGCACTTTAAATGACAAAATGAAGAGAGTTTACCCCTTAGAACAGGTATTCTTCACACCTTTCATCTGGCTCAGTTTTGGGAAAAAATCAGTGAATGGGGCAATTTATTGAAAAGTGGCCAAAAGTGTCAGAAAACTAAAAGTGCAGTTAGGAACAAATTATCACTCATCCTAAAGTTAACTGGGGGCCCGGAATGCAGCACTGACAGTAAAAAACTTCTACATCGTGTGGGATCGCTAACCCTAACCCTAGCTAGGGTTGAAAAGTGTACATTCCTGCAGGGTGTCTCAGAAGCCCTCCAATCATGAGATTTGAATTTTTTCCTCAAACCCATAAATATGAGTCTCAAACAACCCAAACGGTTTTCAAAACCTCTTGGAAATGTATCTTCTTTAATAATCTGTCTTCTTTAGGCAAATTTTCATTGAGGTGAAAAATGCTGTCAAATGGTACATACATCGGCAAGCTTTTGATGCCTGGCTATGGTTAGGGTTAAAAGAACCATAGAATTTTGCCCAAAGTTACACTTCTAGCTGCACTTTAAATGACAAAATGAAGAGAGTTTACCCCTTAGAACAGGTATTCTTCACACCTTTCATCTGGCTCACTTTTGGGATAAAATCAATGAATGGTGCAATTTATTGAAAGGTGGCCAAAAGTGTCCTAAAACTAAAAGTGCAGATAGGAGCAAATTATCACTCATCCTAAAGATAACTGGGGGCCCGGAATGCAGCACTGACAGTAAAAAACGTATATGTCGTGTGGGATCGCTAACCCTAACCCCAGCTAGAGTTGAAAAGTGTATATTCCTGCAGGGTGTCTCAGAAGCCCACCAATCATGATATTTGAATTTTTTCCTCAAACCCAAAAACATGAGTCTCAAACAACCCAAACGGTTTTCAAAACCTCTTGGAAATGTATATTTTTTTTAAAATCTGTCTTCTTTAGGCAAATTTTCATTGAGGTGAAAAATGCTTTCAAATGGTACATACATCGGCAAGCTTTTGATGCCTGGCTAGGGTTAGGGTTAAAAGAACCATAGAATTTTGCCCAAAGTTACACTTCTAGATGCACTTTAAATGACAAAATGAAGAGAGTTTACCCCTTACAACAGGTATTCTTCACACTTTTCATCTGGCTCACTTTTGGGATAAAATCAGTGAATGGAGAAATTTATTGAAAGGTGGCCAAAAGTGTCCGAAAACTAAAAGTGCAGATAGGAACAAATTATCACTCATCCTAAAGTTAACTGGGGGCCCGGAATTCAACACTGACAGTAAAAAACTTCTACGTCGTGTGGGATCGCAAACCCTAACCCTAGCTACGGTTGAAAAGTGTATATTCCTGCAGGGTGTCTCAGAAGCCCTCCAATCATGAGATTTGAATTTTTTCCTCAAACCCAAAAATATGAGTCTCAAACAACCCAAACGGTTTTCAAAACCTCTTGGAAATGTATCTTCTTTAATAATCTGTCTTCTTTAGGCAAATTTTCATTGAGGTGAAAAATGCTGTCAAATGGTAAGTACATCGGCAAGCTTTTGATGCCTGGCTAGGGTTAGGGTTAAAAGAACCATAGAATTTTGCCCAAAGTTACACTTCTAGCTGCACTTTAAATGACAAAATGAAGAGAGTTTACCCCTTAGAACAGGTATTCTTCACACTTTTCATCTGGCTTACTTTTGGGATAAAATCAGTGAATGGGGCAATTTATTGAAAGGTGGCCAAAAGTGTCCGAAAACTAAAAGTGCAGATAGGAGCAAATTATCACTCATCCTAAAGTTAACTGGGGGCCCTGAATGCAGCACTGACAGTAAAAAACTTCTACGTTTTGTGGGATCGCTAACCTTAACCCTTGCTAGGGTTGAAAAGTGTACATTCCTGCAGGGTGTCTCAGAAGCCCTCCAATCATGAGATTTGAATTCTTTCCTCAAACACAAAAATATGAGTCTCAAACAACCCAAACAGTTTTCAAAACCTTTTGGAAATGTATCTTCTTTAATAATCTGTCTTCTTAAGGCAAATTGTCTTTGAGGTGAAAAATGCTGTCAAATGGTAAATACATCGGCATGCTTTTGATGCCTGGCTAGGGTTAGGGTTAAAAGAACCATAGAATTTTGCCCAAAGTTACACTTCTAGATGCACTTTAATTGACAAAATGAAGAGAGTTTACCCCTTAGAACAGGTATTCTTCACACCTTTCATCTGGCTCAGTTTTGGGATAAAATCAGTGAATAGGGCAATTTATTGAAAAGTGGCCAAAAGTGTCCGAAAACTAAAAGTGCAGATAGGAACAAATTATCACTCATCCTAAAGTTAACTGGGGGCCCGGAATGCAGCACTGACAGTAAAAAACTTCTACATCGTGTGGGATCGCTAACCCTAACCCTAGCTAGGGTTGAAAAGTGTACATTCCTGCAGGGTGTCTCAGAAGCCCTCCAATCATGAGATTTGAATTTTTTCCTCAAACCCATAAATATGAGTCTCAAACAACCAAAACGGTTTTCAAAACCTCTTGGAAATGTATCTTCTTTAATAAACTGTCTTCTTTAGGCAAATTTTCATTGAGGTGAAAAATGCTGTCAAATGGTACATACATCGGCAAGCTTTTGATGCCTGGCTAGGGTTAGGGTTAAAAGAACCATAGAATTTTGCCCAAAGTTACACTTCTAGCTGCACTTTAAATGACAAAATGAAGAGAGTTTACCCCTTAGAACAGGTATTCTTCACACCTTTCATCTGGCTCAGTTTTGGGAAAAAATCAGTGAATGGGGTAATTTATTGAAAAGTGGCCAAAAGTGTCCGAAAACTAAAAGTGCAGTTAGGAACAAATTATCACTCATCCTAAAGTTAACTGGGGGCCCGGAATGCAGCACTGACAGTAAAAAACTTCTACATCGTGTGGGATCGCTAACCCTAACCCTAGCTAGGGTTGAAAAGTGTACATTCCTGCAGGGTGTCTCAGAAGCCCTCCAATCATGAGATTTGAATTTTTTCCTCAAACCCATAAATATGAGTCTCAAACAACCCAAACGGTTTTCAAAACCTCTTGGAAATGTATCTTCTTTAATAATCTGTCTTCTTTAGGCAAATTTTCATTGAGGTGAAAAATGCTGTCAAATGGTACATACATCGGCAAGCTTTTGATGCCTGGCTATGGTTAGGGTTAAAAGAACCATAGAATTTTGCCCAAAGTTACACTTCTAGCTGCACTTTAAATGACAAAATGAAGAGAGTTTACCCCTTAGAACAGGTTTTCTTCACACCTTTCATCTGGCTCACTTTTGGGATAAAATCAATGAATGGTGCAATTTATTGAAAGGTGGCCAAAAGTGTCCTAAAACTAAAAGTGCAGATAGGAGCAAATTATCACTCATCCTAAAGATAACTGGGGGCCCGGAATGCAGCACTGACAGTAAAAAACGTATATGTCGTGTGGGATCGCTAACCCTAACCCCAGCTAGAGTTGAAAAGTGTATATTCCTGCAGGGTGTCTCAGAAGCCCACCAATCATGATATTTGAATTTTTTCCTCAAACCCAAAAACATGAGTCTCAAACAACCCAAATGGTTTTCAAAACCTCTTGGAAATGTATATTTTTTTAAAATCTGTCTTCTTTAGGCAAATTTTCATTGAGGTGAAAAATGCTTTCAAATGGTACATACATCGGCAAGCTTTTGATGCCTGGCTAGGGTTAGGGTTAAAAGAACCATAGAATTTTGCCCAAAGTTACACTTCTAGATGCACTTTAAATGACAAAATGAAGAGAGTTTACCCCTTACAACAGGTATTCTTCACACTTTTCATCTGGCTCACTTTTGGGATAAAATCAGTGAATGGAGAATTTTATTGAAAGGTGGCCAAAAGTGTCCGAAAACTAAAAGTGCAGATAGGAACAAATTATCACTCATCCTAAAGTTAACTGGGGGCCCGGAATTCAACACTGACAGTAAAAAACTTCTACGTCGTGTGGGATCGCAAACCCTAACCCTAGCTACGGTTGAAAAGTGTATATTCCTGCAGGGTGTCTCAGAAGCCCTCCAATCATGAGATTTGAATTTTTTCCTCAAACCCAAAAATATGAGTCTCAAACAACCCAAACGGTTTTCAAAACCTCTTGGAAATGTATATTCTTTAATAATCTGTCTTCTTTAGGCAAATTTTCATTGAGGTAAAGAATGCTTTCAAATGGTACATACATCGGCAAGCTTTTGATGCCTGGCTAGGGTTAGGGTTAAAAGAAACATAGAATTTTGCCCAAAGTTACACTTTTAGCTGCACTTTAAATGACAAAATGAAGAGAGTTTACTTCTTAGAACAGGTATTCTTCACACTTTTCATCTGGCTCAGTTTTGGGATAAAATCAGTGAATGGGGATATTTATTGAAAGGTGGCCAAAAGTGTCCGAAAACTAAAAGTGCAGATAGGAGCAAATTATCACTCATCCTAAAGTTAACTGGGGGCCCGGAATGCAGCACTGACAGTTAAAAACGTATACGTCGTGTTGGATCGCTAACCCTAACCCTCGCTAGGGTTGAAAAGTGTACATTCCTGCAGGGTGTCTCAGAAGCCCTCCAATCATGAGATTTGAATTTTTTCCTCAAACCTATAAATATGAGTCTCAAACAACCCAAACGGTTTTCAAAACCTCTTAGAAATGTATCTTCTTTAATAATCTGTCTGCTTTAGGCAAATTTTCATTGAGGTAAAAAATGCTTTCAAATGGTACATACATCGGCAAGCTTTTGATGCCTGGCTAGGGTGAGGGTTAAAAGAACCATAGAATATTGCCCAAAGTTACACTTCTAGCTGCACTTTAAATGACAAAATGAAGAGAGTTTACCCCTTAGAACAGGTATTCTTCACACTTTTCATCTGGCTCACTTTTGGGATAAAATCAGTGAATGGGGCAATTTATTGAAAGGTGGCCAAAATTGTCCGAAAACTAAAAGTGCGGATAGGAGCAAATTATCACTCATCCTAAAGTTAACTGGGGGCCCGGAATGCAGCACTGACAGTAAAAAACTTCTACGTCGTGTGGGATCGCTAACCCTAACCCTTGCTAGGGTTGAAAAGTATACATTCCTGCAGGGTGTCTCAGAAGCCCTCCAATCATGAGATTTGAAATTTTTCCTCAAACCCAAAAATATGAGTCTCAAACAATCCAAACAGTTTTCAAAACCTCTTGGAAATGTATCTTCTTTAATAATCTGTCTTCTTTAGGCAAATTTTCATTGAGGTGAAAAATGCTGTCAAATGGTACATACATCGGCAAGCTTTTGATGCCTGGCTAGGGTTAGGGTTAAAAGAACCATAGAATTTTGCCCAAAGTTACACTTCTAGATGCACTTTAATTGACAAAATGAAGAGAGTTTACCCCTTAGAACAGGTATTCTTCACACTTTTCATCTAGCTCACATTTGGGATAAAATTAGTGAATGGGGCAATTTATTGAAAGGTGGCCAAAAGTGTCCGAAAACTAAAAGTGCAGATAGGAGCAAATTATCACTCATCCTAAAGTTAACTGGGGGCCCGGAATGCAGCACTGACTGTTAAAAACGTATACGTCGTGTGGGATCGCTAACCCTAACCCTCGCTAGGCTTGAAAAGTGTACATTCCTGCAGGGTGTCTCAGAAGCCCTCCAATCATGAGATTTGAATTTTTTCCTCAAACCCAAAAATATGAGTCTCAAACAACCCAAACGGTTTTCAAAACCTCTTGGAAATGTATATTTTTTTAAAATCTGTCTTCTTTAGGCAAATTTTCATTGAGGTGAAAAATGCTGTCAAATGGTAAATACATCGGCAAGCTTTTGATGCCTGGCTAGGGTTAGGGTTAAAAGAACCATAGAATTTTGCCCAAAGTTACACTTCTAGCTGCACTTTAAATGACAAAATGAAGAGAGTTTACCCCTTAGAACAGGTATTCTTCACACTTTTCATCTGGCTCAGTTTTGGGATAAAATCAGTGAATGGGGCAATTTATTGAAAGGTGGCCAAATGTGTCCCAAAACTAAAAGTGCAGATAGGAGCAAATTATCACTCATCCTAAAGTTAACTGTGGGCCCGGAATGCAGCACTGACAGTAAAAAACTTCTACGTCGTGTGGGATCGCAAACCCTAACCCTAGCTAGGGTTGAAAAGTGTACATTCCTGCAGGGTGTCTAAGAAGCCCTCCAATCATGAGATTTGAATTTTTTCCTCAAACCCAAAAATATGAGTCTCAAACAACCCAATCGGTTTTCAAAACCTCTTGGAAATGTATATTCTTTAAAAATCTGTCTTCTTTAGGCAACTTTTCATTCAGGTGAAAAATGCTGTCAAATGGTACATACATCGACATGCTTTTAATGCCTGGCTAGGGTTAGGGTTAAAAGAACCATAGAATTTTGCTCAATGTTACACTTCTAGCTGCACTTTAAATGACAAAATGAAGAGATTTAACCCCTTAGAACAGGTATTCTTCACACTTTTCATCTGGCTCAGTTTTGGGATAAAATCAGTGAATGGGGCAATTTATTGAAAAGTGGCCAAAAGTGTCCGAAAACTCAAAGTGCAGTTAGGAACAAATTATCACTCATCCTAAAGTTAACTGGGGGCCCGGAATGCAGCACTGACAGGAAAAAAACTTCTACGTCAAGTGGAATCGCTAACCCTAACCCTAGCTAGGGTTGAAAAGTGTACATTCCTGCAGGGTGTCTCAGAAGCCCTCCAATCATGAGATTTGAATTCTTTCCTCAAACCCAAAAATATGAGTCTCAAACAACCCAAACAGTTTTCAAAACCTTTTAAAATGTATCTTCTTTAATAATCTGTCTTCTTTAGGCAACTTTTCATTGAGGTGAAAAATGCTGTCAAATGGTACATACATCGACATGCTTTTAATGCCTGGCTAGGGTTAGGGTTAAAAGAACCATAGAATTTTGCCCAAAGTTACACTTCTAGCTGCACTTTAAATGACAAAATGAAGAGAGTTTACCCCCTTAGAACAGGTATTCTTCACACCTTTCATCTGGCTCACTTTTGGGATAAAATCAATGAATGGGGCAATTTATTGAAAGGTGGCCAAAAGTGTCCTAAAACTAAAAGTGCAGATAGGAGCAAATTATCACTCATCCTAAAGATAACTGGGGGCCCGGAATGCAGCACTGACAGTAAAAAACTTCTACGTCGTGTGGGATCGCTATCCCTAAACCTAGCTAGGGTTGAAAAGTGTACATTCCTGCAGGGTGTCTCAGAAGCCCTCCAATCATGAGATTTGAATTTTTTCCTCAAACCCAAAAATATGAGTCTCAAACAACCCAAACGGTTTTCTAAATCTCTTGGAAATGTATTTTCTTTAAAAATCTGTCTTCTTTAGGCAACTTTTCATTGAGGTGAAAAATGCTGTCAAATGGTACATACATCGACATGCTTTTAATGCCTGGCTAGGGTTAGGGTTAAAAGAATCATTGACAAAATGAAGAGAGTTTACCCCTTAGAACAGGTATTCTTCACACTTTTCATCTGGCTCAGTTTTGGGATAAAATCAGTGAATGGGGCAATTTATTGAAAAGTGGCCAAAAGTGTCCGAAAACTAAAAGTGCAGTTAGGAACAAATTATCACTCATCCTAAAGTTAACTGGGGGCCCGGAATGCAGCACTGACAGTAAAAAACTTCTAAGTCGTGTGGGATCGCTATCCCTAACCCTAGCTAGGGTTGAAAAGTGTACATTCCTGCAGGGTGTCTCAGAAGCCCTCCAATCATGAGATTTGAATTCTTTCCTCAAACCTAAAAATATGAGTCTCAAACAACCCAAACAGTTTTCAAAACCTTTTGGAAATGTATCTTCTTTAATAATCTGTCTTCTTTAGGCAACTTTTCATTGAGGTGAAAAATGCTGTCAAATGGTACATACATCGACATGCTTTTAATGCCTGGCTAGGGTTAGGGTTAAAAGAACCATAGAATTTTGCTCAATGTTACACTTCTAGCTGCACTTTAAATGACAAAATGAAGAGAGTTTACACCTTAGAACGGGTATTCTTCACACTTTTCATCTGGCTCACTTTTGGGATAAAATCAATGAATGGGGCAATTTATTGAAAGGTGGCCAAAAGTGTCCTAAAACTAAAAGTGCAGATAGGAGCAAATTATCACTCATCCTAAAGATAACTGGGGGCCCGGAATGCAGCACTGACAGTAAAAAACTTCTACGTCGTGTGGGATCGCTATCCCTAACCTTAGCTAGGGTTGAAAAGTGTACATTCCTGCAGGTTGTCTCAGAAGCCCTCCAATCATGAGATTTGAATTTTTTCCTCAAACCCAAAAATATGAGTCTCAAACAACCCAAACGGTTTTCAAAACCTCTTGGAAATGTATCTTCTTTAAAAATCTGTCTTCTTTAGGCAACTTTTCATTGAGGTGAAAAATGCTGTCAAATGGTACATACATCGACATGCTTTTAATGCCTGGCTAGGGTTAGGGTTAAAAGAACCATAGAATTTTGCCCAAAGTTACACTTCTAGCTGCACTTTAAATGACAAAATGAAGAGAGTTTACCCCTTAGAACAGGTATTCTTCACACCTTTCATCTGGCTCACTTTTAGGATAAAATCAATGAATGGGGCAATTTATTGAAAGGTGGCCAAAAGTGTCCGAAAACTAAAAGTGCAGATAGGAACAAATTATCACTCATCCTAAAGTTAACTGGGGGCCTGGAATGCAGCACTGACAGGAAAAAAACTTCTACGTCGTGTGGGATCGCTAACCCTAACCCTAGCTAGGGTTGAAAAGTGTACATTCCTGCAGGGTGTCTCAGAAGCCCTCCAATCATGAGATTTGAATTTTTTCCTCAAACCCAAAAATATGAGTCTCAAACAACCCAATCGGTTTTCAAAACCTCTTGGAAATGTATCTTCTTTAATAATCTGTCTTCTTTAGGCAAATTTTCATTGAGGTGAAAAATGCTGTCAAATGGTACATACATCGGCAAGCTTTTGATGCCTGGCTAGGGTTAGGGTTAAAAGAACCATAGAATTTTGCTCAATGTTACACTTATAGCTGCACTTTAAATGACAAAATGAAGAGATTTAACCCCTTAGAACAGGTATTCTTCACACTTTTCATCTGGCTCAGTTTTGGGATAAAATCAGTGAATGGGGCAATTTATTGAAAAGTGGCCAAAAGTGTCCGAAAACTAAAAGTGCAGTTAGGAACAAATTATCACTCATCCTAAAGTTAACTGGGGGCCCGGAATGCAGCACTGACAGGAAAAAAACTTCTACGTCAAGTGGGATCGCTAACCCTAACCCTAGCTAGGGTTGAAAAGTGTACATTCCTGCAGGGTGTCTCAGAAGCCCTCAAATCATGAAATTTGAATTTTTTCCTCAAACCCAAAAATATGAGTCTCAAACAACCCAATCGGTTTTCAAAACCTCTTGGAAATGTATCTTCTTTAATAATCTGTCTTCTTTAGGCAAATTTTCATTGAGGTGAAAAATGCTGTCAAATGGTACATACATCGGCAAGCTTTTGTTGCCTGGCTAGGGTTAGGGTTAAAAGAACCATAGAATTTTGCCCAAAGTTATACTTCTAGCTTCACTTTAAATGACAAAATGAAGAGAGTTTACCCCTTAGAACAGGTATTCTTCACACTTTTCATATGGCTCACTTTTGGGATAAAATCAGTGAATGGGGAAATTTATTGAAAAGTGGCCAAAAGTGTCCGAAAACTAAAAGTGCAGTTAGGAACAAATTATCACTCATCCTAAAGTTAACTGTGGGCCCGGAATTCAGCACTGACAGTAAAAAACTTTTACGTCGTGTGGGATCGCTATCCCTAACCCTAGCTAGGGTTGAAAAGTGTACATTCCTGCAGGGTGTCTCAGAAGCCCTCCAATCATGAGATTTGAATTCTTTCCTCAAACCCAAAAATATGAGTCTCAAACAACCCAAACAGTTTTCAAAACCTTTTGGAAATGTATCTTCTTTAATAATCTGTCTTCTTTAGGCAACTTTTCATTGAGGTGAAAAATGCTGTCAAATGGTACATACATCGACATGCTTTTAATGCCTGGCTAGGGTTAGGGTTAAAAGAACCATAGAATTTAGCTCAATGTTACACTTCTAGCTGCACTATAAATGACAAAATGAAGAGAGTTTACCCCTTAGAACAGGTATTCTTCACACTTTTCATCTGGCTCACTTTTGGGATAAAATCAATGAATGGGGCAATTTATTGAAAGGTGGCCAAAAGTGTCCTAAAACTAAAAGTGCAGATAGGAGCAAATTATCACTCATCCTAAAGATAACTGGGGGCCCGGAATGCAGCACTGACAGTAAAAAACTTCTACGTCGTGTGGGATCGCTATCCCTAACCCTAGCTAGGGTTGAGAAGTGTACATTCCTGCAGGTTGTCTCAGAAGCCCTCCAATCATGAGATTTGAATTTTTTCCTCAAACCCAAAAATATGAGTCTCAAACAACCCAAACGGTTTTCAAAACCTCTTGGAAATGTATCTTCTTTAAAAATCTGTCTTCTTTAGGCAACTTTTCATTGAGGTGAAAAATGCTGTCAAATGGTACATACATCGACATGCTTTTAATGCCTGGCTAGGGTTAGGGTTAAAAGAACCATAGAATTTTGCAAAAAGTTACACTTCTAGCTGCACTTTAAATGACAAAATGAAGAGAGTTTACCCCTTAGAACAGGTATTCTTCACACCTTTCATCTGGCTCACTTTTAGGATAAAATCAATGAATGGGGCAATTTATTGAAAAGTGGCCAAAAGTGTCCGAAAACTAAAAGTGCAGTTAGGAACAAATTATCACTCATCCTAAAGTTAACTGGGGGCCCGGAATGCAGCACTGACAGGAAAAAAACTTCTACGTCAAGTGGGATCGCTAACCCTAACCCTAGATATGGTTGAAAAGTGTACATTCCTGCATGGTGTCTCAGAAGCCCTCAAATCATGAAATTTGAATTTTTTCCTCAAACCCAAAAATATGAGTCTCAAACAACCCAATCGGTTTTCAAAACCTCTTGGAAATGTATCTTCTTTAATAATCTGTCTTCTTTAGGCAACTTTTCATTGAGGTGAAAAATGCTGTCAAATGGTACATACATCGACATGCTTTTAATGCCTGGCTAGGGTTAGGGTTAAAAGAACCATAGAATTTTGCCCAAAGTTACACTTCTAGCTGCACTTTAAATAACAAAATGAAGAGAGTTTACCCCTTAGAACTGGTATTCTTCACACTTTTCATCTGGTTCACTTTTGGGATAAAATCAGTGAATGGGGCAATTTATTGAAAGGTGGCCAAAAGTGTCCTAAAACTAAAAGTGCAGATAGGAGCAAATTATCACTCATCCTAAAGATAACTGGGGGCCCGGAATGCAGCACTGACAGTAAAAAACTTCTACGTCGTGTGGGATTGCTATCCCTAACCCTAGCTAGGGTTGAAAAGTGTACATTCCTGCAGGGTGTCTCAGAAGCCCTCCAATCATGAGATTTGAATTTTTTCCTCAAACCCATAAATATGAGTCTCAAACAACCCAAACGGTTTTCAAAACCTCTTGGAAATGTATCTTCTTTAATAATCTGTCTTCTTTAGGCAAATTTTCATTGAGGTGAAAAATGCTGTCAAATGGTACATACATCGGCAAGCTTTTGATGCCTGGCTATGGTTAGGGTTAAAAGAACCATAGAATTTTGCCCAAAGTTACACTTCTAGCTGCACTTTAAATGACAAAATGAAGAGAGTTTACCCCTTAGAACAGGTTTTCTTCACACCTTTCATCTGGCTCACTTTTGGGATAAAATCAATGAATGGTGCAATTTATTGAAAGGTGGCCAAAAGTGTCCTAAAACTAAAAGTGCAGATAGGAGCAAATTATCACTCATCCTAAAGATAACTGGGGGCCCGGAATGCAGCACTGACAGTAAAAAACGTATATGTCGTGTGGGATCGCTAACCCTAACCCCAGCTAGAGTTGAAAAGTGTATATTCCTGCAGGGTGTCTCAGAAGCCCACCAATCATGATATTTGAATTTTTTCCTCAAACCCAAAAACATGAGTCTCAAACAACCCAAATGGTTTTCAAAACCTCTTGGAAATGTATATTTTTTTAAAATCTGTCTTCTTTAGGCAAATTTTCATTGAGGTGAAAAATGCTTTCAAATGGTACATACATCGGCAAGCTTTTGATGCCTGGCTAGGGTTAGGGTTAAAAGAACCATAGAATTTTGCCCAAAGTTACACTTCTAGATGCACTTTAAATGACAAAATGAAGAGAGTTTACCCCTTACAACAGGTATTCTTCACACTTTTCATCTGGCTCACTTTTGGGATAAAATCAGTGAATGGAGAATTTTATTGAAAGGTGGCCAAAAGTGTCCGAAAACTAAAAGTGCAGATAGGAACAAATTATCACTCATCCTAAAGTTAACTGGGGGCCCGGAATTCAACACTGACAGTAAAAAACTTCTACGTCGTGTGGGATCGCAAACCCTAACCCTAGCTACGGTTGAAAAGTGTATATTCCTGCAGGGTGTCTCAGAAGCCCTCCAATCATGAGATTTGAATTTTTTCCTCAAACCCAAAAATATGAGTCTCAAACAACCCAAACAGTTTTCAAAACCTCTTGGAAATGTATATTCTTTAATAATCTGTCTTCTTTAGGCAAATTTTCATTGAGGTAAAGAATGCTTTCAAATGGTACATACATCGGCAAGCTTTTGATGCCTGGCTAGGGTTAGGGTTAAAAGAAACATAGAATTTTGCCCAAAGTTACACTTTTAGCTGCACTTTAAATGACAAAATGAAGAGAGTTTACTTCTTAGAACAGGTATTCTTCACACTTTTCATCTGGCTCAGTTTTGGGATAAAATCAGTGAATGGGGATATTTATTGAAAGGTGGCCAAAAGTGTCCGAAAACTAAAAGTGCAGATAGGAGCAAATTATCACTCATCCTAAAGTTAACTGGGGGCCCGGAATGCAGCACTGACAGTTAAAAACGTATACGTCGTGTTGGATCGCTAACCCTAACCCTCGCTAGGGTTGAAAAGTGTACATTCCTGCAGGGTGTCTCAGAAGCCCTCCAATCATGAGATTTGAATTTTTTCCTCAAACCTATAAATATGAGTCTCAAACAACCCAAACGGTTTTCAAAACCTCTTAGAAATGTATCTTCTTTAATAATCTGTCTGCTTTAGGCAAATTTTCATTGAGGTAAAAAATGCTTTCAAATGGTACATACATCGGCAAGCTTTTGATGCCTGGCTAGGGTGAGGGTTAAAAGAACCATAGAATATTGCCCAAAGTTACACTTCTAGCTGCACTTTAAATGACAAAATGAAGAGAGTTTACCCCTTAGAACAGGTATTCTTCACACTTTTCATCTGGCTCACTTTTGGGATAAAATCAATGAATGGGGCAATTTATTGAAAGGTGGCCAAAATTGTCCGAAAACTAAAAGTGCGGATAGGAGCAAATTATCACTCATCCTAAAGTTAACTGGGGGCCCGGAATGCAGCACTGACAGTAAAAAACTTCTACGTCGTGTGGGATCGCTAACCCTAACCCTTGCTAGGGTTGAAAAGTATACATTCCTGCAGGGTGTCTCAGAAGCCCTCCAATCATGAGATTTGAAATTTTTCCTCAAACCCAAAAATATGAGTCTCAAACAATCCAAACAGTTTTCAAAACCTCTTGGAAATGTATCTTCTTTAATAATCTGTCTTCTTTAGGCAAATTTTCATTGAGGTGAAAAATGCTGTCAAATGGTACATACATCGGCAAGCTTTTGATGCCTGGCTAGGGTTAGGGTTAAAAGAACCATAGAATTTTGCCCAAAGTTACACTTCTAGATGCACTTTAATTGACAAAATGAAGAGAGTTTACCCCTTAGAACAGGTATTCTTCACACTTTTCATCTAGCTCACATTTGGGATAAAATTAGTGAATGGGGCAATTTATTGAAAGGTGGCCAAAAGTGTCCGAAAACTAAAAGTGCAGATAGGAGCAAATTATCACTCATCCTAAAGTTAACTGGGGGCCCGGAATGCAGCACTGACTGTTAAAAACGTATACGTCGTGTGGGATCGCTAACCCTAACCCTCGCTAGGCTTGAAAAGTGTACATTCCTGCAGGGTGTCTCAGAAGCCCTCCAATCATGAGATTTGAATTTTTTCCTCAAACCCAAAAATATGAGTCTCAAACAACCCAAACGGTTTTCAAAACCTCTTGGAAATGTATATTTTTTTAAAATCTGTCTTCTTTAGGCAAATTTTCATTGAGGTGAAAAATGCTGTCAAATGGTAAATACATCGGCAAGCTTTTGATGCCTGGCTAGGGTTAGGGTTAAAAGAACCATAGAATTTTGCCCAAAGTTACACTTCTAGCTGCACTTTAAATGACAAAATGAAGAGAGTTTACCCCTTAGAACAGGTATTCTTCACACTTTTCATCTGGCTCAGTTTTGGGATAAAATCAGTGAATGGGGCAATTTATTGAAAGGTGGCCAAATGTGTCCCAAAACTAAAAGTGCAGATAGGAGCAAATTATCACTCATCCTAAAGTTAACTGGGGGCCCGGAATGCAGCACTGACAGTAAAAAACTTCTACGTCGTGTGGGATCGCAAACCCTAACCCTAGCTAGGGTTGAAAAGTGTACATTCCTGCAGGGTGTCTAAGAAGCCCTCCAATCATGAGATTTGAATTTTTTCCTCAAACCCAAAAATATGAGTCTCAAACAACCCAATCGGTTTTCAAAACCTCTTGGAAATGTATATTCTTTAAAAATCTGTCTTCTTTAGGCAACTTTTCATTCAGGTGAAAAATGCTGTCAAATGGTACATACATCGACATGCTTTTAATGCCTGGCTAGGGTTAGGGTTAAAAGAACCATAGAATTTTGCTCAATGTTACACTTCTAGCTGCACTTTAAATGACAAAATGAAGAGATTTAACCCCTTAGAACAGGTATTCTTCACACTTTTCATCTGGCTCAGTTTTGGGATAAAATCAGTGAATGGGGCAATTTATTGAAAAGTGGCCAAAAGTGTCCGAAAACTCAAAGTGCAGTTAGGAACAAATTATCACTCATCCTAAAGTTAACTGGGGGCCCGGAATGCAGCACTGACAGGAAAAAAACTTCTACGTCAAGTGGAATCGCTAACCCTAACCCTAGCTAGGGTTGAAAAGTGTACATTCCTGCAGGGTGTCTCAGAAGCCCTCAAATCATGAAATTTGAATTTTTTCCTCAAACCCAAAAATATGAGTCTCAAACAACCCAATCGGTTTTCAAAACCTCTTGGAAATGTATCTTCTTTAATAATCTGTCTTCTTTAGGCAAATTTTCATTGAGGTGAAAAATGCTGTCAAATGGTACATACATCAACATGCTTTTAATGCCTGGCTAGGGTTAGGGTTAAAAGAACCATAGAATTTTGCTCAATGTTGCACTTCTAGCTGCATATTAAATGACAAAATGAAGAGAGTTTACCCCTTAGAACAGGTATTCTTCACACTTTTCATCTGGCTCAGTTTTGGGATAAAATCAGTGAATGGGGCAATTTATTGAAAAGTGGCCAAAAGTGTCCGAAAACTAAAAGTGCAGTTAGGAACAAATTATCACTCATCCTAAAGTTAACTGGGGGCCCGGAATGCAGCACTGACAGTAAAAAACTTCTACGTCGTGTGGGATCGCTATCCCTAACCCTAGCTAGGGTTGAAAAGTGTACATTCCTGCAGGGTGTCTCAGAAGCCCTCCAATCATGAGATTTGAATTCTTTCCTCAAACCCAAAAATATGAGTCTCAAACAACCCAAACAGTTTTCAAAACCTTTTAAAATGTATCTTCTTTAATAATCTGTCTTCTTTAGGCAACTTTTCATTGAGGTGAAAAATGCTGTCAAATGGTACATACATCGACATGCTTTTAATGCCTGGCTAGGGTTAGGGTTAAAAGAACCATAGAATTTTGCCCAAAGTTACACTTCTAGCTGCACTTTAAATGACAAAATGAAGAGAGTTTACCCCCTTAGAACAGGTATTCTTCACACCTTTCATCTGGCTCACTTTTGGGATAAAATCAATGAATGGGGCAATTTATTGAAAGGTGGCCAAAAGTGTCCTAAAACTAAAAGTGCAGATAGGAGCAAATTATCACTCATCCTAAAGATAACTGGGGGCCCGGAATGCAGCACTGACAGTAAAAAACTTCTACGTCGTGTGGGATCGCTATCCCTAAACCTAGCTAGGGTTGAAAAGTGTACATTCCTGCAGGGTGTCTCAGAAGCCCTCCAATCATGAGATTTGAATTTTTTCCTCAAACCCAAAAATATGAGTCTCAAACAACCCAAACGGTTTTCTAAATCTCTTGGAAATGTATTTTCTTTAAAAATCTGTCTTCTTTAGGCAACTTTTCATTGAGGTGAAAAATGCTGTCAAATGGTACATACATCGACATGCTTTTAATGCCTGGCTAGGGTTAGGGTTAAAAGAATCATTGACAAAATGAAGAGAGTTTACCCCTTAGAACAGGTATTCTTCACACTTTTCATCTGGCTCAGTTTTGGGATAAAATCAGTGAATGGGGCAATTTATTGAAAAGTGGCCAAAAGTGTCCGAAAACTAAAAGTGCAGTTAGGAACAAATTATCACTCATCCTAAAGTTAACTGGGGGCCCGGAATGCAGCACTGACAGTAAAAAACTTCTAAGTCGTGTGGGATCGCTATCCCTAACCCTAGCTAGGGTTGAAAAGTGTACATTCCTGCAGGGTGTCTCAGAAGCCCTCCAATCATGAGATTTGAATTCTTTCCTCAAACCTAAAAATATGAGTCTCAAACAACCCAAACAGTTTTCAAAACCTTTTGGAAATGTATCTTCTTTAATAATCTGTCTTCTTTAGGCAACTTTTCATTGAGGTGAAAAATGCTGTCAAATGGTACATACATCGACATGCTTTTAATGCCTGGCTAGGGTTAGGGTTAAAAGAACCATAGAATTTTGCTCAATGTTACACTTCTAGCTGCACTTTAAATGACAAAATGAAGAGAGTTTACACCTTAGAACGGGTATTCTTCACACTTTTCATCTGGCTCACTTTTGGGATAAAATCAATGAATGGGGCAATTTATTGAAAGGTGGCCAAAAGTGTCCTAAAACTAAAAGTGCAGATAGGAGCAAATTATCACTCATCCTAAAGATAACTGGGGGCCCGGAATGCAGCACTGACAGTAAAAAACTTCTACGTCGTGTGGGATCGCTATCCCTAACCTTAGCTAGGGTTGAAAAGTGTACATTCCTGCAGGTTGTCTCAGAAGCCCTCCAATCATGAGATTTGAATTTTTTCCTCAAACCCAAAAATATGAGTCTCAAACAACCCAAACGGTTTTCAAAACCTCTTGGAAATGTATCTTCTTTAAAAATCTGTCTTCTTTAGGCAACTTTTCATTGAGGTGAAAAATGCTGTCAAATGGTACATACATCGACATGCTTTTAATGCCTGGCTAGGGTTAGGGTTAAAAGAACCATAGAATTTTGCCCAAAGTTACACTTCTAGCTGCACTTTAAATGACAAAATGAAGAGAGTTTACCCCTTAGAACAGGTATTCTTCACACCTTTCATCTGGCTCACTTTTAGGATAAAATCAATGAATGGGGCAATTTATTGAAAGGTGGCCAAAAGTGTCCGAAAACTAAAAGTGCAGATAGGAACAAATTATCACTCATCCTAAAGTTAACTGGGGGCCTGGAATGCAGCACTGACAGGAAAAAAACTTCTACGTCGTGTGGGATCGCTAACCCTAACCCTAGCTAGGGTTGAAAAGTGTACATTCCTGCAGGGTGTCTCAGAAGCCCTCCAATCATGAGATTTGAATTTTTTCCTCAAACCCAAAAATATGAGTCTCAAACAACCCAATCGGTTTTCAAAACCTCTTGGAAATGTATCTTCTTTAATAATCTGTCTTCTTTAGGCAAATTTTCATTGAGGTGAAAAATGCTGTCAAATGGTACATACATCGGCAAGCTTTTGATGCCTGGCTAGGGTTAGGGTTAAAAGAACCATAGAATTTTGCTCAATGTTACACTTATAGCTGCACTTTAAATGACAAAATGAAGAGATTTAACCCCTTAGAACAGGTATTCTTCACACTTTTCATCTGGCTCAGTTTTGGGATAAAATCAGTGAATGGGGCAATTTATTGAAAAGTGGCCAAAAGTGTCCGAAAACTAAAAGTGCAGTTAGGAACAAATTATCACTCATCCTAAAGTTAACTGGGGGCCCGGAATGCAGCACTGACAGGAAAAAAACTTCTACGTCAAGTGGGATCGCTAACCCTAACCCTAGCTAGGGTTGAAAAGTGTACATTCCTGCAGGGTGTCTCAGAAGCCCTCAAATCATGAAATTTGAATTTTTTCCTCAAACCCAAAAATATGAGTCTCAAACAACCCAATCGGTTTTCAAAACCTCTTGGAAATGTATCTTCTTTAATAATCTGTCTTCTTTAGGCAAATTTTCATTGAGGTGAAAAATGCTGTCAAATGGTACATACATCGGCAAGCTTTTGTTGCCTGGCTAGGGTTAGGGTTAAAAGAACCATAGAATTTTGCCCAAAGTTACACTTCTAGCTGCACTTTAAATGACAAAATGAAGAGAGTTTACCCCTTAGAACTGGTATTCTTCACACTTTTCATATGGCTCACTTTTGGGATAAAATCAGTGAATGGGGCAATTTATTGAAAGGTGGCCAAAAGTGTCCGAAAACTAAAAGTGCAGATAGGAGCAAATTATCACTCATCCTAAAGTTAACTGGGGGCCCGGAATGCAGCACTGACAGTAAAAAACTTCTACGTCGTGTGGGATCGCTAACCTAACCCTTGCTAGGGTTGAAAAGAGTACATTCCTGCAGGGTGTCTCAGAAGCCCTCCAATCATGAAATTTGATTTTTTTTCTCAAACCCAAAAATATGAGTCTCAAACAACCCAAACAGTTTTCAAAACCTCTTGGAAATGTATCTTCTTTAATAATCTGACTTCTAAAGGCAAATTTTCATTGAGGTGAAAAATGCTGTCAAATGGTTCATACATCGGCATGCTTTTAATGCCTGGCTAGGGTTAGGGTTAAAAGAACCATAGAATTTTGCCCAAAGTTATACTTCTAGCTTCACTTTAAATGACAAAATGAAGAGAGTTTACCCCTTAGAACAGGTATTCTTCACACTTTTCATCTGGCTCAGTTTTGGGATAAAATCAGTGAATGGGGCAATTTATTGAAAAGTGGCCAAAAGTGTCCGAAAACTAAAAGTGCAGTTAGGAACAAATTATCACTCATCCTAAAGTTAACTGTGGGCCCGGAATTCAGCACTGACAGTAAAAAACTTTTACGTCGTGTGGGATCGCTATCCCTAACCCTAGCTAGGGTTGAAAAGTGTACATTCCTGCAGGGTGTCTCAGAAGCCCTCCAATCATGAGATTTGAATTCTTTCCTCAAACCCAAAAATATGAGTCTCAAACAACCCAAACAGTTTTCAAAACCTTTTGGAAATGTATCTTCTTTAATAATCTGTCTTCTTTAGGCAACTTTTCATTGAGGTGAAAAATGCTGTCAAATGGTACATACATCGACATGCTTTTAATGCCTGGCTAGGGTTAGGGTTAAAAGAACCATAGAATTTAGCTCAATGTTACACTTCTAGCTGCACTATAAATGACAAAATGAAGAGAGTTTACCCCTTAGAACAGGTATTCTTCACACTTTTCATCTGGCTCACTTTTGGGATAAAATCAATGAATGGGGCAATTTATTGAAAGGTGGCCAAAAGTGTCCTAAAACTAAAAGTGCAGATAGGAGCAAATTATCACTCATCCTAAAGATAACTGGGGGCCCGGAATGCAGCACTGACAGTAAAAAACTTCTACGTCGTGTGGGATCGCTATCCCTAACCCTAGCTAGGGTTGAGAAGTGTACATTCCTGCAGGTTGTCTCAGAAGCCCTCCAATCATGAGATTTGAATTTTTTCCTCAAACCCAAAAATATGAGTCTCAAACAACCCAAACGGTTTTCAAAACCTCTTGGAAATGTATCTTCTTTAAAAATCTGTCTTCTTTAGGCAACTTTTCATTGAGGTGAAAAATGCTGTCAAATGGTACATACATCGACATGCTTTTAATGCCTGGCTAGGGTTAGGGTTAAAAGAACCATAGAATTTTGCAAAAAGTTACACTTCTAGCTGCACTTTAAATGACAAAATGAAGAGAGTTTACCCCTTAGAACAGGTATTCTTCACACCTTTCATCTGGCTCACTTTTAGGATAAAATCAATGAATGGGGCAATTTATTGAAAAGTGGCCAAAAGTGTCCGAAAACTAAAAGTGCAGTTAGGAACAAATTATCACTCATCCTAAAGTTAACTGGGGGCCCGGAATGCAGCACTGACAGGAAAAAAACTTCTACGTCAAGTGGGATCGCTAACCCTAACCCTAGATATGGTTGAAAAGTGTACATTCCTGCATGGTGTCTCAGAAGCCCTCAAATCATGAAATTTGAATTTTTTCCTCAAACCCAAAAATATGAGTCTCAAACAACCCAATCGGTTTTCAAAACCTCTTGGAAATGTATCTTCTTTAATAATCTGTCTTCTTTAGGCAACTTTTCATTGAGGTGAAAAATGCTGTCAAATGGTACATACATCGACATGCTTTTAATGCCTGGCTAGGGTTAGGGTTAAAAGAATCATTGACAAAATGAAGAGAGTTTACCCCTTAGAACAGGTATTCTTCACACTTTTCATCTGGCTCAGTTTTGGGATAAAATCAGTGAATGGGGCAATTTATTGAAAAGTGGCCAAAAGTGTCCGAAAACTAAAAGTGCAGTTAGGAACAAATTATCACTCATCCTAAAGTTAACTGGGGGCCCGGAATGCAGCACTGACAGTAAAAAACTTCTAAGTCGTGTGGGATCGCTATCCCTAACCCTAGCTAGGGTTGAAAAGTGTACATTCCTGCAGGGTGTCTCAGAAGCCCTCCAATCATGAGATTTGAATTCTTTCCTCAAACCTAAAAATATGAGTCTCAAACAACCCAAACAGTTTTCAAAACCTTTTGGAAATGTATCTTCTTTAATAATCTGTCTTCTTTAGGCAACTTTTCATTGAGGTGAAAAATGCTGTCAAATGGTACATACATCGACATGCTTTTAATGCCTGGCTAGGGTTAGGGTTAAAAGAACCATAGAATTTTGCTCAATGTTACACTTCTAGCTGCACTTTAAATGACAAAATGAAGAGAGTTTACACCTTAGAACGGGTATTCTTCACACTTTTCATCTGGCTCACTTTTGGGATAAAATCAATGAATGGGGCAATTTATTGAAAGGTGGCCAAAAGTGTCCTAAAACTAAAAGTGCAGATAGGAGCAAATTATCACTCATCCTAAAGATAACTGGGGGCCCGGAATGCAGCACTGACAGTAAAAAACTTCTACGTCGTGTGGGATCGCTATCCCTAACCTTAGCTAGGGTTGAAAAGTGTACATTCCTGCAGGTTGTCTCAGAAGCCCTCCAATCATGAGATTTGAATTTTTTCCTCAAACCCAAAAATATGAGTCTCAAACAACCCAAACGGTTTTCAAAACCTCTTGGAAATGTATCTTCTTTAAAAATCTGTCTTCTTTAGGCAACTTTTCATTGAGGTGAAAAATGCTGTCAAATGGTACATACATCGACATGCTTTTAATGCCTGGCTAGGGTTAGGGTTAAAAGAACCATAGAATTTTGCCCAAAGTTACACTTCTAGCTGCACTTTAAATGACAAAATGAAGAGAGTTTACCCCTTAGAACAGGTATTCTTCACACCTTTCATCTGGCTCACTTTTAGGATAAAATCAATGAATGGGGCAATTTATTGAAAGGTGGCCAAAAGTGTCCGAAAACTAAAAGTGCAGATAGGAACAAATTATCACTCATCCTAAAGTTAACTGGGGGCCTGGAATGCAGCACTGACAGGAAAAAAACTTCTACGTCGTGTGGGATCGCTAACCCTAACCCTAGCTAGGGTTGAAAAGTGTACATTCCTGCAGGGTGTCTCAGAAGCCCTCCAATCATGAGATTTGAATTTTTTCCTCAAACCCAAAAATATGAGTCTCAAACAACCCAATCGGTTTTCAAAACCTCTTGGAAATGTATCTTCTTTAATAATCTGTCTTCTTTAGGCAAATTTTCATTGAGGTGAAAAATGCTGTCAAATGGTACATACATCGGCAAGCTTTTGATGCCTGGCTAGGGTTAGGGTTAAAAGAACCATAGAATTTTGCTCAATGTTACACTTATAGCTGCACTTTAAATGACAAAATGAAGAGATTTAACCCCTTAGAACAGGTATTCTTCACACTTTTCATCTGGCTCAGTTTTGGGATAAAATCAGTGAATGGGGCAATTTATTGAAAAGTGGCCAAAAGTGTCCGAAAACTAAAAGTGCAGTTAGGAACAAATTATCACTCATCCTAAAGTTAACTGGGGGCCCGGAATGCAGCACTGACAGGAAAAAAACTTCTACGTCAAGTGGGATCGCTAACCCTAACCCTAGCTAGGGTTGAAAAGTGTACATTCCTGCAGGGTGTCTCAGAAGCCCTCAAATCATGAAATTTGAATTTTTTCCTCAAACCCAAAAATATGAGTCTCAAACAACCCAATCGGTTTTCAAAACCTCTTGGAAATGTATCTTCTTTAATAATCTGTCTTCTTTAGGCAAATTTTCATTGAGGTGAAAAATGCTGTCAAATGGTACATACATCGGCAAGCTTTTGTTGCCTGGCTAGGGTTAGGGTTAAAAGAACCATAGAATTTTGCCCAAAGTTACACTTCTAGCTGCACTTTAAATGACAAAATGAAGAGAGTTTACCCCTTAGAACTGGTATTCTTCACACTTTTCATATGGCTCACTTTTGGGATAAAATCAGTGAATGGGGCAATTTATTGAAAGGTGGCCAAAAGTGTCCGAAAACTAAAAGTGCAGATAGGAGCAAATTATCACTCATCCTAAAGTTAACTGGGGGCCCGGAATGCAGCACTGACAGTAAAAAACTTCTACGTCGTGTGGGATCGCTAACCTAACCCTTGCTAGGGTTGAAAAGAGTACATTCCTGCAGGGTGTCTCAGAAGCCCTCCAATCATGAAATTTGATTTTTTTTCTCAAACCCAAAAATATGAGTCTCAAACAACCCAAACAGTTTTCAAAACCTCTTGGAAATGTATCTTCTTTAATAATCTGACTTCTAAAGGCAAATTTTCATTGAGGTGAAAAATGCTGTCAAATGGTTCATACATCGGCATGCTTTTAATGCCTGGCTAGGGTTAGGGTTAAAAGAACCATAGAATTTTGCCCAAAGTTATACTTCTAGCTTCACTTTAAATGACAAAATGAAGAGAGTTTACCCCTTAGAACAGGTATTCTTCACACTTTTCATCTGGCTCAGTTTTGGGATAAAATCAGTGAATGGGGCAATTTATTGAAAAGTGGCCAAAAGTGTCCGAAAACTAAAAGTGCAGTTAGGAACAAATTATCACTCATCCTAAAGTTAACTGTGGGCCCGGAATTCAGCACTGACAGTAAAAAACTTTTACGTCGTGTGGGATCGCTATCCCTAACCCTAGCTAGGGTTGAAAAGTGTACATTCCTGCAGGGTGTCTCAGAAGCCCTCCAATCATGAGATTTGAATTCTTTCCTCAAACCCAAAAATATGAGTCTCAAACAACCCAAACAGTTTTCAAAACCTTTTGGAAATGTATCTTCTTTAATAATCTGTCTTCTTTAGGCAACTTTTCATTGAGGTGAAAAATGCTGTCAAATGGTACATACATCGACATGCTTTTAATGCCTGGCTAGGGTTAGGGTTAAAAGAACCATAGAATTTAGCTCAATGTTACACTTCTAGCTGCACTATAAATGACAAAATGAAGAGAGTTTACCCCTTAGAACAGGTATTCTTCACACTTTTCATCTGGCTCACTTTTGGGATAAAATCAATGAATGGGGCAATTTATTGAAAGGTGGCCAAAAGTGTCCTAAAACTAAAAGTGCAGATAGGAGCAAATTATCACTCATCCTAAAGATAACTGGGGGCCCGGAATGCAGCACTGACAGTAAAAAACTTCTACGTCGTGTGGGATCGCTATCCCTAACCCTAGCTAGGGTTGAGAAGTGTACATTCCTGCAGGTTGTCTCAGAAGCCCTCCAATCATGAGATTTGAATTTTTTCCTCAAACCCAAAAATATGAGTCTCAAACAACCCAAACGGTTTTCAAAACCTCTTGGAAATGTATCTTCTTTAAAAATCTGTCTTCTTTAGGCAACTTTTCATTGAGGTGAAAAATGCTGTCAAATGGTACATACATCGACATGCTTTTAATGCCTGGCTAGGGTTAGGGTTAAAAGAACCATAGAATTTTGCAAAAAGTTACACTTCTAGCTGCACTTTAAATGACAAAATGAAGAGAGTTTACCCCTTAGAACAGGTATTCTTCACACCTTTCATCTGGCTCACTTTTAGGATAAAATCAATGAATGGGGCAATTTATTGAAAAGTGGCCAAAAGTGTCCGAAAACTAAAAGTGCAGTTAGGAACAAATTATCACTCATCCTAAAGTTAACTGGGGGCCCGGAATGCAGCACTGACAGGAAAAAAACTTCTACGTCAAGTTTGATCGCTAACCCTAACCCTAGATATGGTTGAAAAGTGTACATTCCTGCATGGTGTCTCAGAAGCCCTCAAATCATGAAATTTGAATTTTTTCCTCAAACCCAAAAATATGAGTCTCAAACAACCCAATCGGTTTTCAAAACCTCTTGGAAATGTATCTTCTTTAATAATCTGTCTTCTTTAGGCAACTTTTCATTGAGGTGAAAAATGCTGTCAAATGGTACATACATCGACATGCTTTTAATGCCTGGCTAGGGTTAGGGTTAAAAGAACCATAGAATTTTGCCCAAAGTTACACTTCTAGCTGCACTTTAAATAACAAAATGAAGAGAGTTTACCCCTTAGAACTGGTATTCTTCACACTTTTCATCTGGTTCACTTTTGGGATAAAATCAGTGAATGGGGCAATTTATTGAAAGGTGGCCAAAAGTGTCCTAAAACTAAAAGTGCAGATAGGAGCAAATTATCACTCATCCTAAAGATAACTGGGGGCCCGGAATGCAGCACTGACAGTAAAAAACTTCTACGTCGTGTGGGATCGCTATCCCTAACCCTAGCTAGGGTTGAAAAGTGTACATTCCTGCAGGGTGTCTCAGAAGCCCTCCAATCATGAGATTTGAATTTTTTCCTCAAACCCAAAAATATGAGTCTCAAACAACCCAATCGGTTTTCAAAACCTCTTGGAAATGTATCTTCTTTAAAAATCTGTCTTCTTTAGGCAAATTTTCATTGAGGTGAAAAATGCTGTCAAATGGTACATACATCGGCAAGCTTTTGATGCCTGGCTAGGGTTAGGGTTAAAAGAACCATAGAATTTTGCCCAAAGTTACACTTCTAGCTGCACTTTAAATGACAAAATGAAGAGAGTTTACCCCTTAGAACAGGTATTCTTCACACCTTTCATCTGGCTCACTTTTGGGATAAAATCAATGAATGGGGCAATTTATTGAAAGGTGGCCAAAAGTGTCCTAAAACTAAAAGTGCAGATAGGAGCAAATTATCACTCATCCTAAAGATAACTGGGGGCCCGGAATGCAGCACTGACAGTAAAAAACTTCTACGTCGTGTGGGATCGCAAACCCTAACCCTAGCTAAGGTTGAAAAGTGTATATTCCTGCAGGGTGTCTCAGAAGCCCTCCAATCATGAGATTTGAATTTTTTCCTCAAACCCAAAAATATGAGTCTCAAACAACCCAAACGGTTTTCTAAACCTCTTGGAAATGTATATTCTTTAAAAATCTGTCTTCTTTAGGCAACTTTTCATTCAGGTGAAAAATGCTGTCAAATGGTACATACATCGACATGCTTTTAATGCCTGGCTAGGGTTAGGGTTAAAAGAACCATAGAATTTTGCTCAATGTTACACTTCTAGCTGCACTTTAAATGACAAAATGAAGAGATTTAACCCCTTAGAACAGGTATTCTTCACACTTTTCATCTGGCTCAGTTTTGGGATAAAATCAGTGAATGGGGCAATTTATTGAAAAGTGGCCAAAAGTGTCCGAAAACTAAAAGTGCAGTTAGGAACAAATTATCACTCATCCTAAAGTTAACTGGGGGCCCGGAATGCAGCACTGACAGGAAAAAAACTTCTACGTCAAGTGGGATCGCTAACCCTAACCCTAGCTAGGGTTGAAAAGTGTACATTCCTGCAGGGTGTCTCAGAAGCCCTCAAATCATGAAATTTGAATTTTTTCCTCAAACCCAAAAATATGAGTCTCAAACAACCCAATCGGTTTTCAAAACCTCTTGGAAATGTATCTTCTTTAATTATCTGTCTTCTTTAGGCAAATTTTCATTGAGGTGAAAAATGCTGTCAAATGGTACATACATCAACATGCTTTTAATGCCTGGCTAGGGTTAGGGTTAAAAGAACCATAGAATTTTGCCCAAAGTTACACTTCTAGCTGCATATTAAATGACAAAATGAAGAGAGTTTACCCCTTAGAACAGGTATTCTTCACACTTTTCATCTGGCTCAGTTTTGGGATAAAATCAGTGAATGGGGCAATTTATTGAAAAGTGGCCAAAAGTGTCCGAAAACTAAAAGTGCAGTTAGGAACAAATTATCACTCATCCTAAAGTTAACTGGGGGCCCGGAATGCAGCACTGACAGTAAAAAACTTCTACGTCGTGTGGGATCGCTATCCCTAACCCTAGCTAGGGTTGAAAAGTGTACATTCCTGCAGGGTGTCTCAGAAGCCCTCCAATCATGAGATTTGAATTCTTTCCTCAAACCCAAAAATATGAGTCTCAAACAACCCAAACAGTTTTCAAAACCTTTTGGAAATGTATCTTCTTTAATAATCTGTCTTCTTTAGGCAACTTTTCATTGAGGTGAAAAATGCTGTCAAATGGTACATACATCGACATGCTTTTAATGCCTGGCTAGGGTTAGGGTTAAAAGAACCATAGAATTTTGCCCAAAGTTACACTTCTAGCTGCACTTTAAATGACAAAATGAAGAGAGTTTACACCCTTAGAACAGGTATTCTTCACACCTTTCATCTGGCTCACTTTTGGGATAAAATCAATGAATGGGGCAATTTATTGAAAGGTGGCCAAAAGTGTCCTAAAACTAAAAGTGCAGATAGGAGCAAATTATCACTCATCCTAAAGATAACTGGGGGCCCGGAATGCAGCACTGACAGTAAAAAACTTCTACGTCGTGTGGGATCGCTATCCCTAACCCTAGCTAGGGTTGAAAAGTGTACATTCCTGCAGGGTGTCTTAGAAGCCCTCCAATCATGAGATTTGAATTTTTTCCTCAAACCCAAAAATATGAGTCTCAAACAACCCAAACGGTTTTCTAAACCTCTTGGAAATGTATTTTCTTTAAAAATCTGTCTTCTTTAGGCAACTTTTCATTGAGGTGAAAAATGCTGTCAAATGGTACATACATCGACATGCTTTTAATGCCTGGCTAGGGTTAGGGTTAAAAGAACCATAGAATTTTGCTCAATGTTACACTTCTAGCTGCACTTTAAATGACAAAATGAAGAGAGTTTACCCCTTAGAACAGGTATTCTTCACACTTTTCATCTGGCTCAGTTTTGGGATAAAATCAGTGAATGGGGCAATATATTGAAAAGTGGCCAAAAGTGTCCGAAAACTAAAAGTGCAGTTAGGAACAAATTATCACTCATCCTAAAGTTAACTGGGGGCCCGGAATGCAGCACTGACAGTAAAAAACTTCTAAGTCGTGTGGGATCGCTATCCCTAACCCTAGCTAGGGTTGAAAAGTGTACATTCCTGCAGGGTGTCTCAGAAGCCCTCCAATCATGAGATTTGAATTCTTTCCTCAAACCTAAAAATATGAGTCTCAAACAACCCAAACAGTTTTCAAAACCTTTTGGAAATGTATCTTCTTTAATAATCTGTCTTCTTTAGGCAACTTTTCATTGAGGTGAAAAATGCTGTCAAATGGTACATACATCGACATGCTTTTAATGCCTGGCTAGGGTTAGGGTTAAAAGAACCATAGAATTTTGCTCAATGTTACACTTCTAGCTGCACTTTAAATGACAAAATGAAGAGAGTTTACCCCTTAGAACAGGTATTCTTCACACTTTTCATCTGGCTCACTTTTGGGATAAAATCAATGAATGGGGCAATTTATTGAAAGGTGGCCAAAAGTGTCCTAAAACTAAAAGTGCAGACAGGAGCAAATTATCACTCATCCTAAAGATAACTGGGGCCCGGAATGCAGCACTGACAGTAAAAAACTTCTACGTCGTGTGGGATCGCTATCCCTAACCTTAGCTAGGGTTGAAAAGTGTACATTCCTGCAAGTTGTCTCAGAAGCCCTCCAATCATGAGATTTGAATTTTTTCCTCAAACCCAAAAATATGAGTCTCAAACAACCCAAACGGTTTTCAAAACCTCTTGGAAATGTATCTTCTTTAAAAATCTGTCTTCTTTAGGCAACTTTTCATTGAGGTGAAAAATGCTGTCAAATGGTACATACATCGACATGCTTTTAATGCCTGGCTAGGGTTAGGGTTAAAAGAACCATAGAATTTTGCCCAAAGTTACACTTCTAGCTGCACTTTAAATGACAAAATGAAGAGAGTTTACCCCTTAGAACAGGTATTCTTCACACCTTTCATCTGGCTCACTTTTAGGATAAAATCAATGAATGGGGCAATTTATTGAAAGGTGGCCAAAAGTGTCCGAAAACTAAAAGTGCAGATAGGAACAAATTATCACTCATCCTAAAGTTAACTGGGGGCCTGGAATGCAGCACTGACAGGAAAAAAACTTCTACGTCGTGTGGGATCGCTAACCCTAACCCTAGCTAGGGTTGAAAAGTGTACATTCCTGCAGGGTGTCTCAGAAGCCCTCCAATCATGAGATTTGAATTTTTTCCTCAAACCCAAAAATATGAGTCTCAAACAACCCAATCGGTTTTCAAAACCTCTTGGAAATGTATCTTCTTTAATAATCTGTCTTCTTAAGGCAAATTGTCTTTGAGGTGAAAAATGCTGTCAAATGGTAAATACATCGGCATGCTTTTGATGCCTGGCTAGGGTTAGGGTTAAAAGAACCATAGAATTTTGCCCAAAGTTACACTTCTAGCTGCACTTTAAATGACAAAATGAAGAGAGTTTACCCCTTAGAACTGGTATTCTTCACACTTTTCATCTGGTTCACTTTTGGGATAAAATCAGTGAATGGGGCAATTTATTGAAAGGTGGCCAAAAGTGTCCTAAAACTAAAAGTGCAGATAGGAGCAAATTATCACTCATCCTAAAGATAACTGGGGGCCCGGAATGCAGCACTGACAGTAAAAAACTTCTACGTCGTGTGGGATCGCTATCCCTAACCCTAGCTAGGGTTGAAAAGTGTACATTCCTGCAGGGTGTCTCAGAAGCCCTCCAATCATGAGATTTGAATTTTTTCCTCAAACCCAAAAATATGAGTCTCAAACAACCCAATCGGTTTTCAAAACCTCTTGGAAATGTATCTTCTTTAAAAATCTGTCTTCTTTAGGCAAATTTTCATTGAGGTGAAAAATGCTGTCAAATGGTACATACATCGGCAAGCTTTTGATGCCTGGCTAGGGTTAGGGTTAAAAGAACCATAGAATTTTGCCCAAAGTTACACTTCTAGCTGCACTTTAAATGACAAAATGAAGAGAGTTTACCCCTTAGAACAGGTATTCTTCACACCTTTCATCTGGCTCACTTTTGGGATAAAATCAATGAATGGGGCAATTTATTGAAAGGTGGCCAAAAGTGTCCTAAAACTAAAAGTGCAGATAGGAGCAAATTATCACTCATCCTAAAGATAACTGGGGGCCCGGAATGCAGCACTGACAGTAAAAAACTTCTACGTCGTGTGGGATCGCAAACCCTAACCCTAGCTAAGGTTGAAAAGTGTATATTCCTGCAGGGTGTCTCAGAAGCCCTCCAATCATGAGATTTGAATTTTTTCCTCAAACCCAAAAATATGAGTCTCAAACAACCCAAACGGTTTTCTAAACCTCTTGGAAATGTATATTCTTTAAAAATCTGTCTTCTTTAGGCAACTTTTCATTCAGGTGAAAAATGCTGTCAAATGGTACATACATCGACATGCTTTTAATGCCTGGCTAGGGTTAGGGTTAAAAGAACCATAGAATTTTGCTCAATGTTACACTTCTAGCTGCATATTAAATGACAAAATGAAGAGAGTTTACCCCTTAGAACAGGTATTCTTCACACTTTTCATCTGGCTCAGTTTTGGGATAAAATCAGTGAATGGGGCAATTTATTGAAAAGTGGCCAAAAGTGTCCGAAAACTAAAAGTGCAGTTAGGAACAAATTATCACTCATCCTAAAGTTAACTGGGGGCCCGGAATGCAGCACTGACAGTAAAAAACTTCTACGTCGTGTGGGATCGCTATCCCTAACCCTAGCTAGGGTTGAAAAGTGTACATTCCTGCAGGGTGTCTCAGAAGCCCTCCAATCATGAGATTTGAATTCTTTCCTCAAACCCAAAAATATGAGTCTCAAACAACCCAAACAGTTTTCAAAACCTTTTGGAAATGTATCTTCTTTAATAATCTGTCTTCTTTAGGCAACTTTTCATTGAGGTGAAAAATGCTGTCAAATGGTACATACATCGACATGCTTTTAATGCCTGGCTAGGGTTAGGGTTAAAAGAACCATAGAATTTTGCCCAAAGTTACACTTCTAGCTGCACTTTAAATGACAAAATGAAGAGAGTTTACACCCTTAGAACAGGTATTCTTCACACCTTTCATCTGGCTCACTTTTGGGATAAAATCAATGAATGGGGCAATTTATTGAAAGGTGGCCAAAAGTGTCCTAAAACTAAAAGTGCAGATAGGAGCAAATTATCACTTATCCTAAAGATAACTGGGGGCCCGGAATGCAGCACTGACAGTAAAAAACTTCTACGTCGTGTGGGATCGCTATCCCTAACCCTAGCTAGGGTTGAAAAGTGTACATTCCTGCAGGGTGTCTCAGAAGCCCTCCAATCATGAGATTTGAATTTTTTCCTCAAACCCAAAAATATGAGTCTCAAACAACCCAAACGGTTTTCTAAACCTCTTGGAAATGTATTTTCTTTAAAAATCTGTCTTCTTTAGGCAACTTTTCATTGAGGTGAAAAATGCTGTCAAATGGTACATACATCGACATGCTTTTAATGCCTGGCTAGGGTTAGGGTTAAAAGAACCATAGAATTTTGCTCAATGTTACACTTCTAGCTGCACTTTAAATGACAAAATGAAGAGAGTTTACCCCTTAGAACAGGTATTCTTCACACTTTTCATCTGGCTCAGTTTTGGGATAAAATCAGTGAATGGGGCAATATATTGAAAAGTGGCCAAAAGTGTCCGAAAACTAAAAGTGCAGTTAGGAACAAATTATCACTCATCCTAAAGTTAACTGGGGGCCCGGAATGCAGCACTGACAGTAAAAAACTTCTAAGTCGTGTGGGATCGCTATCCCTAACCCTAGCTAGGGTTGAAAAGTGTACATTCCTGCAGGGTGTCTCAGAAGCCCTCCAATCATGAGATTTGAATTCTTTCCTCAAACCTAAAAATATGAGTCTCAAACAACCCAAACAGTTTTCAAAACCTTTTGGAAATGTATCTTCTTTAATAATCTGTCTTCTTTAGGCAACTTTTCATTGAGGTGAAAAATGCTGTCAAATGGTACATACATCGACATGCTTTTAATGCCTGGCTAGGGTTAGGGTTAAAAGAACCATAGAATTTTGCTCAATGTTACACTTCTAGCCGCACTTTAAATGACAAAATGAAGAGAGTTTACCCCTTAGAACAGGTATTCTTCACACTTTTCATCTGGCTCACTTTTGGGATAAAATCAATGAATGGGGCAATTTATTGAAAGGTGGCCAAAAGTGTCCTAAAACTAAAAGTGCAGACAGGAGCAAATTATCACTCATCCTAAAGATAACTGGGGGCCCGGAATGCAGCACTGACAGTAAAAAACTTCTACGTCGTGTGGGATCGCTATCCCTAACCTTAGCTAGGGTTGAAAAGTGTACATTCCTGCAAGTTGTCTCAGAAGCCCTCCAATCATGAGATTTGAATTTTTTCCTCAAACCCAAAAATATGAGTCTCAAACAACCCAAACGGTTTTCAAAACCTCTTGGAAATGTATCTTCTTTAAAAATCTGTCTTCTTTAGGCAACTTTTCATTGAGGTGAAAAATGCTGTCAAATGGTACATACATCGACATGCTTTTAATGCCTGGCTAGGGTTAGGGTTAAAAGAACCATAGAATTTTGCCCAAAGTTACACTTCTAGCTGCACTTTAAATGACAAAATGAAGAGAGTTTACCCCTTAGAACAGGTATTCTTCACACCTTTCATCTGGCTCACTTTTAGGATAAAATCAATGAATGGTGCAATTTATTGAAAGGTGGCCAAAAGTGTCCTAAAACTAAAAGTGCAGATAGGAACAAATTATCACTCATCCTAAAGTTAACTGGGGGCCTGGAATGCAGCACTGACAGGAAAAAAACTTCTACGTCGTGTGGGATCGCTAACCCTAACCCTAGCTAGGGTTGAAAAGTGTACATTCCTGCAGGGTGTCTCAGAAGCCCTCCAATCATGAGATTTGAATTTTTTCCTCAAACCCAAAAATATGAGTCTCAAACAACCCAATCGGTTTTCAAAACCTCTTGGAAATGTATCTTCTTTAATAATCTGTCTTCTTAAGGCAAATTGTCTTTGAGGTGAAAAATGCTGTCAAATGGTAAATACATCGGCATGCTTTTGATGCCTGGCTAGGGTTAGGGTTAAAAGAACCATAGAATTTTGCCCAAAGTTACACTTCTAGATGCACTTTAATTGACAAAATGAAGAGAGTTTACCCCTTAGAACAGGTATTCTTCACACCTTTCATCTGGCTCACTTTTGGGATAAAATCAATGAATGGGGCAATTTATTGAAAAGTGGCCAAAAGTGTCCGAAAACTAAAAGTGCAGATAGGAACAAATTATCACTCATCCTAAAGTTAACTGGGGGCCCGGAATGCAGCACTGTCAGTAAAAAACTTCTACATCGTGTGGGATCGCTAACCCTAACCCTAGCTAGGGTTGAAAAGTGTACATTCCTGCAGGGTGTCTCAGAAGCCCTCCAATCATGAGATTTGAATTTTTTCCTCAAACCCATAAATATGAGTCTCAAACAACCCAAACGGTTTTCAAAACCTCTTGGAAATGTATCTTCTTTAATAATCTGTCTTCTTTAGGCAAATTTTCATTGAGGTGAAAAATGCTGTCAAATGGTACATACATCGGCAAGCTTTTGATGCCTGGCTATGGTTAGGGTTAAAAGAACCATAGAATTTTGCCCAAAGTTACACTTCTAGCTGCACTTTAAATGACAAAATGAAGAGAGTTTACCCCTTAGAACAGGTATTCTTCACACCTTTCATCTGGCTCACTTTTGGGATAAAATCAATGAATGGGGCAATTTATTGAAAAGTGGCCAAAAGTGTCCTAAAACTAAAAGTGCAGATAGGAGCAAATTATCACTCATCCTAAAGATAACTGGGGGCCCGGAATGCAGCACTGACAGTAAAAAACGTATATGTCGTGTGGGATCGCTAACCCTAACCCCAGCTAGAGTTGAAAAGTGTATATTCCTGCAGGGTGTCTCAGAAGCCCACCAATCATGATATTTGAATTTTTTCCTCAAACCCAAAAACATGAGTCTCAAACAACCCAAACGGTTTTCAAAACCTCTTGGAAATGTATATTTTTTTTAAAATCTGTCTTCTTTAGGCAAATTTTCATTGAGGTGAAAAATGCTTTCAAATGGTACATACATCGGCAAGCTTTTGATGCCTGGCTAGGGTTAGGGTTAAAAGAACCATAGAATTTTGCCCAAAGTTACACTTCTAGATGCACTTTAAATGACAAAATGAAGAGAGTTTACCCCTTACAACAGGTATTCTTCACACTTTTCATCTGGCTCACTTTTGGGATAAAATCAGTGAATGGAGAAATTTATTGAAAGGTGGCCAAAAGTGTCCGAAAACTAAAAGTGCAGATAGGAACAAATTATCACTCATCCTAAAGTTAACTGGGGGCCCGGAATTCAACACTGACAGTAAAAAACTTCTACGTCGTGTGGGATCGCAAACCCTAACCCTAGCTACGGTTGAAAAGTGTATATTCCTGCAGGGTGTCTCAGAAGCCCTCCAATCATGAGATTTGAATTTTTTCCTCAAACCCAAAAATATGAGTCTCAAACAACCCAAACGGTTTTCAAAACCTCTTGGAAATGTATCTTCTTTAATAATCTGTCTTCTTTAGGCAAATTTTCATTGAGGTGAAAAATGCTGTCAAATGGTACGTACATCGGCAAGCTTTTGATGCCTGGCTAGGGTAAGGGTTAAAAGAACCATAGAATTTTGCCCAAAGTTACACTTCTAGCTGCACTTTAAATGACAAAATGAAGAGAGTTTACCCCTTAGAACAGGTATTCTTCACACTTTTCATCTGGCTTACTTTTGGGATAAAATCAGTGAATGGGGCAATTTATTGAAAGGTGGCCAAAAGTGTCCGAAAACTAAAAGTGCAGATAGGAGCAAATTATCACTCATCCTAAAGTTAACTGGGGGCCCTGAATGCAGCACTGACAGTAAAAAACTTCTACGTTTTGTGGGATCGCTAACCTTAACCCTTGCTAGGGTTGAAAAGTGTACATTCCTGCAGGGTGTCTCAGAAGCCCTCCAATCATGAGATTTGAATTCTTTCCTCAAACACAAAAATATGAGTCTCAAACAACCCAAACAGTTTTCAAAACCTTTTGGAAATGTATCTTCTTTAATAATCTGTCTTCTTAAGGCAAATTGTCTTTGAGGTGAAAAATGCTGTCAAATGGTAAATACATCGGCATGCTTTTGATGCCTGGCTAGGGTTAGGGTTAAAAGAACCATAGAATTTTGCCCAAAGTTACACTTCTAGATGCACTTTAATTGACAAAATGAAGAGAGTTTACCCCTTAGAACAGGTATTCTTCACACCTTTCATCTGGCTCAGTTTTGGGATAAAATCAGTGAATGGGGCAATTTATTGAAAAGTGGCCAAAAGTGTCCGAAAACTAAAAGTGCAGATAGGAACAAATTATCACTCATCCTAAAGTTAACTGGGGGCCCGGAATGCAGCACTGACAGTAAAAAACTTCTACATCGTGTGGGATCGCTAACCCTAACCCTAGCTAGGGTTGAAAAGTGTACATTCCTGCAGGGTGTCTCAGAAGCCCTCCAATCATGAGATTTGAATTTTTTCCTCAAACCCATAAATATGAGTCTCAAACAACCAAAACGGTTTTCAAAACCTCTTGGAAATGTATCTTCTTTAATAAACTGTCTTCTTTAGGCAAATTTTCATTGAGGTGAAAAATGCTGTCAAATGGTACATACATCGGCAAGCTTTTGATGCCTGGCTAGGGTTAGGGTTAAAAGAACCATAGAATTTTGCCCAAAGTTACACTTCTAGCTGCACTTTAAATGACAAAATGAAGAGAGTTTACCCCTTAGAACAGGTATTCTTCACACCTTTCATCTGGCTCACTTTTAGGATAAAATCAATGAATGGGGCAATTTATTGAAAAGTGGCCAAAAGTGTCCGAAAACTAAAAGTGCAGTTAGAAACAAATTATCACTCATCCTAAAGTTAACTGGGGGCCCGGAATGCAGCACTGACAGTAAAAAACTTCTACATCGTGTGGGATCGCTAACCCTAACCCTAGCTAGGGTTGAAAAGTGTACATTCCTGCAGGGTGTCTCAGAAGCCCTCCAATCATGAGATTTGAATTTTTTCCTCAAACCCATAAATATGAGTCTCAAACAACCCAAACGGTTTTCAAAACCTCTTGGAAATGTATCTTCTTTAATAATCTGTCTTCTTTAGGCAAATTTTCATTGAGGTGAAAAATGCTGTCAAATGGTACATACATCGGCAAGTTTTTGATGCCTGGCTATGGTTAGGGTTAAAAGAACCATAGAATTTTGCCCAAAGTTACACTTCTAGCTGCACTTTAAATGACAAAATGAAGAGAGTTTACCCCTTAGAACAGGTTTTCTTCACACCTTTCATCTGGCTCACTTTTGGGATAAAATCAATGAATGGTGCAATTTATTGAAAGGTGGCCAAAAGTGTCCTAAAACTAAAAGTGCAGATAGGAGCAAATTATCACTCATCCTAAAGATAACTGGGGGCCCGGAATGCAGCACTGACAGTAAAAAACGTATATGTCGTGTGGGATCGCTAACCCTAACCCCAGCTAGAGTTGAAAAGTGTATATTCCTGCAGGGTGTCTCAGAAGCCCACCAATCATGATATTTGAATTTTTTCCTCAAACCCAAAAACATGAGTCTCAAACAACCCAAATGGTTTTCAAAACCTCTTGGAAATGTATATTTTTTTAAAATCTGTCTTCTTTAGGCAAATTTTCATTGAGGTGAAAAATGCTTTCAAATGGTACATACATCGGCAAGCTTTTGATGCCTGGCTAGGGTTAGGGTTAAAAGAACCATAGAATTTTGCCCAAAGTTACACTTCTAGATGCACTTTAAATGACAAAATGAAGAGAGTTTACCCCTTACAACAGGTATTCTTCACACTTTTCATCTGGCTCACTTTTGGGATAAAATCAGTGAATGGAGAATTTTATTGAAAGGTGGCCAAAAGTGTCCGAAAACTAAAAGTGCAGATAGGAACAAATTATCACTCATCCTAAAGTTAACTGGGGGCCCGGAATTCAACACTGACAGTAAAAAACTTCTACGTCGTGTGGGATCGCAAACCCTAACCCTAGCTACGGTTGAAAAGTGTATATTCCTGCAGGGTGTCTCAGAAGCCCTCCAATCATGAGATTTGAATTTTTTCCTCAAACCCAAAAATATGAGTCTCAAACAACCCAAACGGTTTTCAAAACCTCTTGGAAATGTATCTTCTTTAATAATCTGTCTTCTTTAGGCAAATTTTCATTGAGGTAAAGAATGCTTTCAAATGGTACATACATCGGCAAGCTTTTGATGCCTGGCTAGGGTTAGGGTTAAAAGAAACATAGAATTTTGCCCAAAGTTACACTTTTAGCTGCACTTTAAATGACAAAATGAAGAGAGTTTACTTCTTAGAACAGGTATTCTTCACACTTTTCATCTGGCTCAGTTTTGGGATAAAATCAGTGAATGGGGATATTTATTGAAAGGTGGCCAAAAGTGTCCGAAAACTAAAAGTGCAGATAGGAGCAAATTATCACTCATCCTAAAGTTAACTGGGGGCCCGGAATGCAGCACTGACAGTTAAAAACGTATACGTCGTGTTGGATCGCTAACCCTAACCCTCGCTAGGGTTGAAAAGTGTACATTCCTGCAGGGTGTCTCAGAAGCCCTCCAATCATGAGATTTGAATTTTTTCCTCAAACCTATAAATATGAGTCTCAAACAACCCAAACGGTTTTCAAAACCTCTTAGAAATGTATCTTCTTTAATAATCTGTCTGCTTTAGGCAAATTTTCATTGAGGTAAAAAATGCTTTCAAATGGTACATACATCGGCAAGCTTTTGATGCCTGGCTAGGGTGAGGGTTAAAAGAACCATAGAATATTGCCCAAAGTTACACTTCTAGCTGCACTTTAAATGACAAAATGAAGAGAGTTTACCCCTTAGAACAGGTATTCTTCACACTTTTCATCTGGCTCACTTTTGGGATAAAATCAGTGAATGGGGCAATTTATTGAAAGGTGGCCAAAATTGTCCGAAAACTAAAAGTGCGGATAGGAGCAAATTATCACTCATCCTAAAGTTAACTGGGGGCCCGGAATGCAGCACTGACAGTAAAAAACTTCTACGTCGTGTGGGATCGCTAACCCTAACCCTTGCTAGGGTTGAAAAGTATACATTCCTGCAGGGTGTCTCAGAAGCCCTCCAATCATGAGATTTGAAATTTTTCCTCAAACCCAAAAATATGAGTCTCAAACAATCCAAACAGTTTTCAAAACCTCTTGGAAATGTATCTTCTTTAATAATCTGTCTTCTTTAGGCAAATTTTCATTGAGGTGAAAAATGCTGTCAAATGGTACATACATCGGCAAGCTTTTGATGCCTGGCTAGGGTTAGGGTTAAAAGAACCATAGAATTTTGCCCAAAGTTACACTTCTAGATGCACTTTAATTGACAAAATGAAGAGAGTTTACCCCTTAGAACAGGTATTCTTCACACTTTTCATCTAGCTCACATTTGGGATAAAATTAGTGAATGGGGCAATTTATTGAAAGGTGGCCAAAAGTGTCCGAAAACTAAAAGTGCAGATAGGAGCAAATTATCACTCATCCTAAAGTTAACTGGGGGCCCGGAATGCAGCACTGACTGTTAAAAACGTATACGTCGTGTGGGATCGCTAACCCTAACCCTCGCTAGGCTTGAAAAGTGTACATTCCTGCAGGGTGTCTCAGAAGCCCTCCAATCATGAGATTTGAATTTTTTCCTCAAACCCAAAAATATGAGTCTCAAACAACCCAAACGGTTTTCAAAACCTCTTGGAAATGTATATTTTTTTAAAATCTGTCTTCTTTAGGCAAATTTTCATTGAGGTGAAAAATGCTGTCAAATGGTACATACATCGGCAAGCTTTTGATGCCTGGCTAGGGTTAGGGTTAAAAGAACCATAGAATTTTGCCCAAAGTTACACTTCTAGCTGCACTTTAAATGACAAAATGAAGAGAGTTTACCCCTTAGAACAGGTATTCTTCACACTTTTCATCTGGCTCAGTTTTGGGATAAAATCAGTGAATGGGGCAATTTATTGAAAGGTGGCCAAATGTGTCCCAAAACTAAAAGTGCAGATAGGAGCAAATTATCACTCATCCTAAAGTTAACTGGGGGCCCGGAATGCAGCACTGACAGTAAAAAACTTCTACGTCGTGTGGGATCGCAAACCCTAACCCTAGCTAGGGTTGAAAAGTGTACATTCCTGCAGGGTGTCTAAGAAGCCCTCCAATCATGATATTTGAATTTTTTCCTCAAACCCAAAAACATGAGTCTCAAACAACCTAAACGGTTTTCAAAACCTCTTGGAAATTTATCTTCTTTAATAATCTGTCTTCTTTAGGCAAATTTTCATTGAGGTGAAAAATGCTGTCAAATGATACATACTGTACATCGGCATGCCTTTAATGCCTGTCTAGGGTTAGGGTTAATAGAACCATAGAATGTTGCCCAAAGTTACACTTCAAGCTGCACTTTAAATGACAAAATGAAGAGAGTTTACACCTTAGAACAGGTATTCTTCACACTTTTCATCTGGGTCACTTTTGGGATAAAATTAGTGAACGGGGCAATTTATTGAAAGGTGGCCAAAAGTGTCCGAAAACTAAATGTGCAGATAGGAGCAAATTATCACTCATCCTAAAGTGAACTGGGGGCCCGAAATGCAGCACTGACATTTAAAAACGTATACGTCGTGTGGGATCGCTAACCTAACCCTCGCTAGGGTTGAAAAGTGTACATTCCTGCAGGGTGTCTCAGAAGCCCTCCAATCATGAGATTTTAATTTTTTCCTCAAACCCATAAATATGAGTCTCAAACAACCCAAACGGTTTTCAAAACCTCTTGGAAATGTATTTTCTTAAATAATCTGTCTTCTTTAGGCAAATTTTCAATGAGGTAAAAAATGCTTTAAAATGGTACATACATCGGCAACCTTTTGATGCCTGGCTAGGGTTAGGGTTAAAAGAAACATAGAATATTGCCCAAAGTTACCCTTCTAGCTGCACTTTAAATGACAAAATGAAGAGAGTTTACCCCTTAGAACAGGTATTCTTCACACTTTTCATCTGGCTCACTTTTTCGATAAAATCAGTGAATGGGGCAATATATTGAAAGGTGGCAAAAAGTGTCCGAAAACTAAAAGTGCAGATAGGAACAAATTATCACTCATCCTAAAGTTAACTGGGGGCCCGGAATGCAGCACTGACAGTAAAAAACGTATACGTCGTGTGGGATCGCTAACCCTAACCCTTGCTAGGGTTGAAAAGTGTACATTCCTGCAGGGTGTCTCAGAAGCCCTCCAATCATGAGATTTTAATTTTTTCCTCAAACCCATAAATATAAATCTCAAACAACCCAAACGGTTTTCAAAACCTCTTGGAAATGTATCTTCTTTAATAATCTGTCTTCTTTAGGCAAATTTTCATTGACGTGAAAAATGCTGTCAAATGGTACATACATCGGCAAGCTTTTAATGCCTGGCTAGGGTTAGGGTTAAAAGAACCATAGAATTTTGCCCAAAGTTACACTTCTTGCTGCACTTTAAATGACAAAATGAAGAGAGTTTACCCCTTAGAACAGGTATTCTTCACACTTTTCATCTGGCTCACTTTTGGGATAAAATCAGTGAATGGGGCAATATTCTGAAAGGTGGCCAAAAGTGTCCGAAAACTAAAAGTGCAGATAGGAGCAAATTATCACTCATCCTAAAGATAACTGTGGGCCCTGAATGCAGGACTGACAGTAGAAAACTTCTACGTCGTATGGGATCGCTAACCCTAACCCTAGCTATGGTTGAAAAGTGTACAGTCCTGCAGGGTGTCTCAGAAGCCTTCCAATCATGAGATTTGAATTTTTTCCTCAAACCCAAAAACATGAGTCTCAAACAACCCAAACGGTTTTCAAAACCTCTTGGAAATGTATCATCTTTAAAAATCTGTCTTCTTTAGGCAAATTTTCATTGAGGTGAAAAATGCTTTCAAATGGTACATACAGTACCAAGCACAATGATATCTCAAAGCCTTTAAGAAATATTTTGTACAGTAGATGTAATTAGTCTTTGCAGCCAAGCCTTTGAGGAATTATTAATTCTGTGCTTTCCTGTAAGTCAAAAAATGGGATGGATTTTGTGCAAATGAGATTTCCCATCTCATTTTAATGAAATATGCTAAAGCTGCCAGCCATTTCAAAGCTTAAATTTTGCCAAGTTGTTCAAGAACTCAGGAAAATATGTTAAACTTAATCTGTCCTAATCAGCAAACCTTTTAGAAAAACAATATGAATAAAACATTCGCCCTAATCTTGGCCAATGTAATTGCTTCATGAGGAAATATGAGATTGTCTTCAAGAATGAGAAAATAAAGGGTATTTTATATCACCCCTTTCAGTAATATGAACAGCATATTAGGACATACAAAAAAGAGTTCACAGCCAAAGATAATGGGTTGCTATCCAATGAAAATCAATCTGAGCACACACACTTACAATAACTCCATTAAAATTTATTAAACTCCATCAATGTTTTGGCACAAAAAATATTGTTAATCAGAACTGAAACAGATTCTATTCTATTAAAGTTATCTAATCAATCAAGTAATTTAGCTTGATTTAACATTACAACATTAAATGTTAAATTAACAATTAACAGTCTCCACTAAATTATTTTTCAAAAAGAGGATACAAAGCTTTTTTAGGTGATACAATCTTTTGAAAAGGTATTTAGGTCCTTCATATGGTGTCCTATTTTTTAAAAGTAGAAAATGATGCGTGTAATACATAATAGTACATGCGTGAATAAACTATGTATGTATTTTTTATAAAACTAATTCTTTTATCTAAAACTCAAATCCTCAAACTGAAAATATCAAAAGGTAAGATTAGTTACAGTAAATGTCTGAAAAAATTTTAAGAGACAAAAAAACACAAAAACTTAGAAACACTGTGGATGCAGCTTTTACCCAGAAGTCTTTTTGGGTAAGTCTCTAAGAGATTTGCACATACAATATTTTTCCCAGTCAGTCTCAAACTGATTTCTTCAAGTTGCTTGGAAATTGCTTGTAGCGGTTTCCACATCTTTTCACGGATTTGCAATGGGATTCAAGTCAGGACTTTGATTGGACCACTAAGGTCCACATTCTATCTTCTTATTCTTTTCCTGTGTAGATCTGGCCTTGTTATTTGGTCCTGCTGACAGCTGAAAGTTCACTACAGTTTTAAGTCTTTAGAAGACTGAAACATTTTTTTTAATCTAGTAATTGCCTGTACTTTGTTGAAACCTTATTTCCTTCCATTCTAACAAGCCTCCCCATAGCGTAATACTGCCACCAACATGTTTGACTGAAATGGTGTTGAGTAGGAGATGTGCAGTCTTGAGTCTTTTCTTGATACGTGATTTTCAATGATTGTATCACATATCTTCTTTTAAAGCTCACAATTTCATGGTTCAATCTTTATTACAAAATCACTGTAGGAGACAGACAAAACTTAGAGCCAGATAGTCAATAGATACTCTAAAGACGGTGTTCAAGTTTGAATTGTGCTCCAAATCTGGACAGAGATCCATGGTCATTGCATGGAGTTCCTGACTGGGTGGGAAGGTGAGCAATAAATTACAGAGAAGTAAATCATTATTCTTGTTCAGCTGACTGCACAATGAGAATAAATGAGTGAAGTTGCACAAAAGGAAATTTATACATAAGAAAGAACAGAGGGAGATTAGGGTTTCTTCTACTATGCTTAAAATCTAAAAAAGTCATGCTATCCCTACTTTGTTAAAACTATTATCCACTCTGCTTGTTCTTGCCTCTGGCTCTTTCCAGGGGACTGGGGCAACATATCTCCCAGTCCACATTTTCTCATGCGTTACCATGCATGCATGCTTAATGTTTTACTGAGACAAGCTCCCAAATTCATTTTCCCCTAAAAGCAGGTTTGACCTACAAGTATTGAAAAAATACTTCTTTGGTATTCTGATTCCCCATGTGTACTGGGAGCAAATGTCTTTCCATATGTAATGCTAAAACATACAGCTCTATAGGAACATTTGTAAAAAAAGCATATTGCAGCTTTTCTCACTAACATATTTTCTTTTATTACATAGTCCATCAGTCCTTTTTCTAAGCACTTTATACAATACACAGGGTAACAGGGAGGCCAGAGTCAATCCGGGCAAGCAACGGGACCAAGACAAGATAAACCACTGATGGGTGATGGATGCCAGTCCATCACAGGGCACATAAAAACACAAACATGCACACACTCATACTTTTCTCAGCAGCCAATTAACCTACTGTACCATTATGCCTTTGGACTGTAGGAAGAAACAGGAGCACCTGGAGGAAACCCACATGAACATGGCAAGAACATTCAACCTCCACAGATACCAGCACCCCAGTAACCAAGCCCAGGGCTCCAGCACTGTGAGGCAGCAATGTTAACCACTGCTCCACTGTGCCTCTTAGTACATAGTATGCAATGTTTACTTAGCAAATTCTCACATTTCAACTATAATTGTCCTTTCTTAGTATATCTGTCCCTGAGACTTTTTGTACCAAAATAAAAAAAAAATTACAAATAAAATGCTTTATCAATTAAAAGAGTATGTGAAATAAAGCCACAGATCACTTTCATTTCTGACAGTGTTGCTTTTAAATGGAAGATTTAATTTATCTTTTTCTAGGTGATATCAGAACTGAATAAAAGAATAGAAAAATATATTATACAAGTCATATTTAAAAGCTAAAGTATTAATCACAGTTCCCTCCTTTATAAAACTGTAATGATCATTGGAACACATTGAAATTGAATGACAGTTTAATCCAGCTTTATTGAGAATTTATAGCGACCAAGTGGTCTTTGGAGTCTAAATGGCCTTTAAGTAATTTCTGGCTCCACCAGCTTTGGAAATTCATTTCCACTCACCACTACATTTCAAGAAAAAACTCCCATTAAGTTAAATTATTCTAAGTGGATTTCAGTCCCGTAAATGTCTGATTAAAAAAAAGCTAAATTGAAATTGGAGAACTTTAAAAAATAAGGTGGTTTCCACATATTTGACTGCCCACGCTTTTCCTTAAGTGATTTTGCAAGTCAAATGAAATCTTTTTTATGTTTTTGGTATGTAATGTGTTTATGACGGAACATGTTACACACAGTATCACCAGCTTCTGTAGATTTACCATTTTAGTGTAGTTCTTCACTTAAATAAGATTGAATCACCTTTACCTTAAAAACACGAGAGCCTACGACAACAAGTTAAAAAACAATTTACATTATTATTTTATGTTTCTACTTTGAGTCATATATTCTTATTGTTATTAAAATTTGTCCATTTGAGGTACATAGTGGATATGGTTCAGCATCACCAAATGACTTTTTCCACAAGTCATCAGGCTGCAAGAGCTAAAGAACAAATTCCCAATAGTTCAATTGCAAAAGGTTAATATCATACAGTAACTTGCATTATTTAAAAAGTAAATTTCACATGTTTTGTTGCCTACAATGTTTTCTGTTTAATTTGCCTTTTTTAAATTAAGCTGTCTTCTTTAGCATGCTGTTCTCCAGATGTATATTTTTTGTTTTCTGGATATTAGATTTGATGTATCATTTTATTATTATTCATATATATATATGTTGTATACTTTGTAGCAACCATCAGTAACCAAACATATTCACTGCTTGCCAAGAACATCCCAATTTGTTGAATTACAAATGGTGCTTACACATTTTAAAGGGAAATATATTTAACAAAACTTAATACTTAGTACTTAAAGTACTCAAACTTAATACATTTATGGATGAAAGAAACACTGCAAAGAAAAAAAATGTTTAGTACACCTAAATAAGTATAAGTCCATAATTTGATAAGTCTGTGTGCGATAACAGCGTTCAAAGCAAAACATTAAGTTATGAAGGATAAAGCTGTAGAAAGGCACAGATCTTAAGGAAGGTGAAATACAATTTTTAAAGACACCTAATATCTATTTGAAACTGTTCATATTGATAATTAAGAAGTGGAATGTACTGTATATTGTATCACCCTGACACTGTTATGAAGCGTCTTTCAGAACCTTATGCAGACGGCATAATCCAGAAGGGAGTGAGAAACACAGGGAAAAAAAGGACTACGATAGGGGCTGGAAGAAGTACAGGGGGGGCATGTTCAATGTACACCGGTGCTCAGGGAAGCGTGGTCCAAGGAAAACAAGTCCGAGGAGTGTTCGTAAGAGATCCAGGGGATGCAAATCTCCTGAGCCATGTGGTCCATCTGTGACAAAGACGAGACAAAGTTAAAAGCCAGAGCGGGATCCGGCGAAGGGTCGGGGGAATAAAAAAGGGTAACGGGGCCAGGCGCTCCCAGCCCAGATGGTCAGGACGTCGGGGAAAAGGCTTGCCTTCGGACAACCCGGAAAATAGGCAAGCGTTGTGGCGTCCATCTTCCAAAGCTGAGCCCGAAATACTGGGAACGTCTGGCTTTTAAAGAGGAGATAGGAACAGGAGGCAGTTCCAGAAGATCAGGAGATCAGGTAAAAGAGCCAGAACACCCTTATGGGGGAGGGATTACAATCGTGACAGACACTAGCTCAAACTGTCCCTCCAAATTGAACTCTTATTAATTGAACTATTATGACCATTTCCTCTATTTTCTTATACACCGCACAAACCGGAGTGTCTTCTGGGCACAAACAACAATGCTCTGAGAAACTAGAAGGTAAATGTACCTTATACTATAAGTGTGCATAAATGTGTTACACTTGGGCATCCTCCCAAATTATCTAAAAACAATATGGAAATGTTTGATTCACTTGTGAACTACTGTTTCATTTACAATGGTATAACATCACTTCCACATCACATAATGTTGCTAGGAACTGCTATTTATAGCCAATTAATGCAGTAATGTTTGCATAGACCCTAAATGTCACTAGTATTGGGTGTATCAAACAGAATACAGCATAATATTTTTTTGTTATTCTCAATAGTAGATGTACCATGAATCAAATAACCAAATGGCACAGTGCCACGGAATTCCATATATAGGTAATTACAAAACCTTTCTAAAGTTTTGATTTGTATATTTGTATATCTGAAATATTAGTTATAGATTGAGAAACATAACTTTTTTGTTATATCGTTTTTAATTCCTAAGGAAAAATTTAGTATAGACAGTTCTGTTCATGAGCTTATGCTGTTTGTTACATAAAGCTGTCTTTTGCAAGGTAAAAAGTAATAAATAAATAAAAAATAAATAAGTAAAAAATATAGCCAAAGTACATGGACATAATTTTTTTAAAATTTTTATTCAAAAGAAAATATGCCAAAGGTAAGGCAAAATAAATTATGTTACAAATATAGTGGTTATGAAAAATAGAATACACCAAGTAGGATAATAAGTAATTAAAATAAATAATCATAACCCCTGTAAGATGACTAGAGGAAGGGTCATCCAGGACAGGTATTTCAGGAACGATCTGCTCACTATACTTGACTTAGATCTGACCAAGATGGCCGCTAAGAGAAGTCAGCTGACCCGCAGATAGAAAGGACTTAGTCCGAAAAACAATGAGACACAGGTGTGTCTCAGTAGGAAACAAAAGCTTTGGTGAAAGAGCAATAAATTAAGAAAACTGGGATAAGCAAATATTCATTAACAATTTCAATAACACACACTACACTACATAAAACATACAGTACAAGTTATGTTGTTTACCAACAAGGCATCTAGGAGGCCTACAGATGCAGCCATTCAAAATGGGTGGGGTATTTCGCGGTTACCCCGGTGGGCGTGTCGCATCAAAACGCAGTATTATCCGGTATATCGCGTCATTTGATGTCATGCCGGAATCACCTTGTAAAACCGCCAGGAGGGGCCAATAAAGCTTAACCTCTCATGTACAGCATTTGAGCTTTTAAATTTAAACTGTGTATTACAGAATGTTAATCATCAGTCATTAAAAAGTTGGTATATTTTATGAAAGCAAGATTGCTTAGTTGGACAAAAGTACACAACCTACCTTTATCAGAAATATTTATGCATCAAAGCCTTTACTGAAGATATTACTAATAGTATTAATAATGAATGACTTTGGACAAGCTGTAAACTCAAAGTATTACGCTGGTCCACATTCTTTCTAACCGTCATTTTAAACGAAAATACTTTTAGTTTTTTCTTTGACAAACAGGGCATTAGCTAGCCAATACGATAAAGAAATGATAAAGGAATGACTTTTTTTGCTAATTTCTTTAGCACATTTGTACAAGCACTTGGAATCTATCCAAGCCCTACTTTGTCAGGCATTTTCTTTTACTGCAACGGACATAAAAACTCCCTTGCTTTTAACAGAACGTTTCATAATTTCATAATTGATTTTTCATAAAATCAACGCTTTCTTTTCCGTATACCAGATATTATGGAACCACTTCAGAAGGGTGTCCGACAGTCAGATTTCAGGAGTCATTTTAATAACAATGAATAGTCACCTATGCGTTACAATATAAACATTTATATTGATATGCAAATGCAAATAATAATAATAATATTATAATGCAAACGCGTGTTTAAATATATGTGTTTTTTGATTCACAATCAGACAAATGCAACATAAATTGATATCTTTGTCTTCTAAGTATCTTTCAGCATAGCTTTCTCCCCATTTAGATGTATTTTTCTTGGGATCTTGGGATCAAACGTGGAAAGATTAGATTGTAATCGTTTTTATTTTTTAAATACATTTTAGAAAAGTGTAATCTATACTAAAAAGCTGTACACAACCTGCTATAAAGATACATATTGTAATACTTTCGGGCTCGGATAGGACAGACACAAGAACTCAGACTTGCGGAGTTAAATCTCAACAAAACAACAACAAATCTCAATATCTTGTACGAACTATTCGTAATACAAACCAAAAATAGCCCACAAACTCTCTCAAATTCCTCCAATTATCATAATCCTGCCCCTTATGCAAAACCAAACCCTCCTCCCATCCCAGTTTATCCTCCTTTTCATAAACAAAATCCACCTCAATTTTCAACATAAAGCATTACACAAAATCAATACCTCAACACTCCACACTCAACAACGATAATTCACAAACAGCCAGAACATGTAACTACACATTCCCAAATAGACCTCATTTCCATAGCCCGGCCCCTTATGCAAAACCAACACCCCTCCCCTGTTCTCTCTCTCCGCTGGCATTTGTAATCGTTTTAATTTTTAAATAAATTTTAGCAAAGTCATGTATTTTAAAAATCTTAAGATTTCTATATTTATATCTTTATTTAGTGGTTTCAGTAGTGACAAAGGCTAAACTTTCTTGGAAAATGTCTTTTATGTAAACCATGTTTGCTATTAATTCATTTAAGGCTAGAATATGTTCATTGTCTTCCAATGAAAGATGGGTTCCTTTTGCCATAGTCGGGTTGACATTAGAAGCTTGCCACGCCTGGACTGTTAAACCAACGCATTAGCATGTTAAAGCGATTTCATTGAGTAGCACCGCAGAGAGGGGGGTTGTACTTGCAGTGCATCGGTATAGATGGGAAAGCCAGGGCCGACCACTACACCGCCCACGTGTTATGCTCTTCGTAAATGTCTAAGCCGAAACATATCATTATATCTCATTTTGTATTTCTATTTAAAAAAAATCGTTTGCCCAGCCTAACACTATTGTTGTTATTGTTTTTATCCTGTAAAGCGCTTTGAGGAGCCAACTTTAAAGGCACCATTTACAATAAAGTTCATTATTATTATTATTGTTAATTTGCTGGACAGAGATGTGAACATTATTATGCAGAAGACAAAGATAGCGATTTACGTTGCATTGCGCATTGTGCTGCTGTAATACAGTTTTAAATAATTAAAAGTCTAAACAGTATCAGCTTTATTTATAGGTTTTAAATAAAGGCGATTTAAACGCGATTTAAATCAATATAAATGTTTATATTGTAACGCATAGGTGACTATTCATTGTTATTAAAATGACTTAAATTCGATCATGTTGTGATATTTAGAAATACATTTGTTTGGTGCGGGGTGCGGAACCAGGGAACTATTTACATGGAAAACGGGCGTTTCCAAGTGCTTGTACAATCGATGGAAATGCTCAAATAAATGTGCAAAAGAAATAAACAAAATAATCATTTATTTCTTTATCATATTGGCTAGCTAATGTCCTCTCTTTGCTAGTTAGTGGCTATGTTTCTGCGATGGGTAGCAAGGGTGACTATGTTCTCAGGCGGAAGATGTAAACAGCTTAATTTTCATGTTAAATAATTTTTTTAAATGAAAAATTCATTCTATACAGCAATTGCATATTTGGGTACTGTTTCATAAAACTTTCATGCTTAAAATGTTTAGGGAGAAATGGAAGACTGGTGTGTAAGCACCAAGACCAGCCATACACAGTACAGCTTACATACAGTAATGTTTATGTTCCTAAATGAATATCCTTTATGACCTTCAGATGCGTTATGCTCCTCTTCTTTTTATGCTCAGCTACTAAAATGTGTGGTAAAATGGTAATAGTGGTAAAATTCCATATAAATATTCTAAACTAAGCGGATTAAAATGTGCACAGTAAAGACATTAAATGATTAAATCTTTTCACTACCAACCAATGCACCACGAGTGCCCCTGTCGGTCATTTTGGCCAGCCAATCACTTACCGGGGTGCCCTGCAGTGGATTTCCTGTACCGCGGGTTTGTACCGTGCATTTTGAATGGCTGTATCTGTATGTCCTGACCAACAAGGAAAACCTAGAATGCTACACCTGGTATTCAAAAACTCAATATAATGCCTAACAGGACAACGACAGAGATTAACCATCATCATTAATAAAACAGCATACAACACAGTGTTAATTCTATCTTCTGAGAATGGCAACCTATTTATTTTTATAAACAATCTTTTTACTGTGGATTTCCTTTCTAAAGTGAAATCTGAGTTTCCTCAAACAACAGAACAGCAAGCTCTCTTAAGCAAGGTTCAAATTCGTAGCATGAATCTGGTCTTTAAGGTTAATTTGAACAAGGTCCTCTTGCCCAACACATGTTATTTTTTCCCTTCGCCTTGTTTCTCTGTGTCTCTGTTCCTTATGTCCTTCCTCTCTTTCTGTTTCTCTCTCCTGCTTCTGAGTACAGTACCTGTTTGTATTATCCTGGGTTTCTCACTGATGGACTCTTAATGAGTTACCAAGGATTTCATTTTTTGATCTGTTGTCTCTCAGGTTAAAGTTCAGCAAACACATTAATATTCTATCATTATTTCTAGATCCTGAGACACTTCAACAGCCACTTCAATAGTAATACCAATTATTAATGAAGAACTAATAAAAAACAATAAAACAGTGACATGACAATTGTTTTATATTTTTAATCTTTTTCTGAAATGTCTTTTTAAAATCAAGGTCATTAGCTATAATAATTTATCTTTAACAGTGTAATTATAATATAAAACTAGACAAGCATCAATTTTGTTACATTACATTTTGTTATTTACTTGTTATTTACATTTTGTTACTTTACTGTTTACAGTTGGATATATTTTCATTCACAGCAGAAGACATCATAATGTTTGCATTACTGAAACTTTAAAAATAATATATATTCCTCATGTGGTAGGTATAACAAGTATTTATTTTTATAGTTTGACATACATTGAGAGTTTTTGGAAAGTTAAATCAATACAATCATCAGAAATAAATTGCAATATGCATTCTTCATGCACAGCCCTCAAATCAAATCATCATATTAATATTAATTCATCACAGCTCTATGTGTGCTTTTACAGTTTGGTAATTTAGGATTGCTTAATGTTAACTTTATAGCATTTGACACATGTTTCTTTTCTGCATGTTCTAAACTCTGAGATTAGAAATGAGTTACGTAATGTGTTGACTCAAATGGTTTTCAGAGCTCAGTCCACTTGCTTAATGCTTGATTTACTGTATCTCACTAAGCTCAAATTATTAAATCATCTCAAATTAAATGACTCATGAATTAATTCATTTAATTTACTAGCATGATTTGTTAAAAAATAATCATTTGCAAACTGCACAGTTATAATTGCCAAGATCTCCTATGGTTAAGTGAAGATGTTACTTCCCAAATTGCTGTGTAGCTTTGTTTTGTCCATAAGACATTCAAAGTTACCTTGTGGCTGTGCACATGCACAGGTTAAGACTGAACACCTTAAGATTGTGAACTTTATATTTTTTATTGATTTGCCCTATTTTCATCTTAGAACAGGGGTGCTCATTATGTCGATTACGATCGACTGGTCGATTGCAAAACAGCTCTGAGTCAATTGCGTCACAATCTTAAAATATACATGGTTGTTTTAATTCAAATTCAAGTGTAGGCTGACACAGGCTTTATCCTTATTCCCACCCTCTTCTGTCTGAAACAAGCGAAATAAACCTGATTGACACTGATTTTAACTAACTTGACTGGCATACACAATGAACTTTATTTCGAGATGCAAGAGAAAGACAAGAATGTGATCGACATGATCTTACCGAATGAATTACTTAATGGTTGCATACTGTAAATTGCATTGGTGCTGTTACAATTTTACTCTCTCTCTATAATGTTTCTTTAAGGGAACCACCCTTGTACCACAACAGTGCTCTGATAATTACAACAGAATGTTTTTGAGTTTTGAATTAATATGCTATTTTGTAGTGTGGTTCTCAGTAATTTCATGTAAGTTTTCATTCAGTGTTTTATATTTATATCATTTCAGTTGGAAACTCATTTGGTTTCACCTCCTATGCAAACAATTATAACATCAATATTTATTTGTTTATATATTATATATACTGTATATAGTTTATTTGCAGTATGATGGAAAATGAATTTATTATGAGAAAAGGATTATTAATCTTTATTATCCCCAAGGGGTAATTTGTTAAAAGTACAACTTGTGTATTGACTGGGAATCCAACCTGGGCCTCCCATGGAGCAGGTGAGGATTCAACCACTTAAATACCAATGCATCATTGTGCTTAAATGAGCTAAATTAAAAACTAATTGCTTTTTCCATGTTCTACATGCATTTCAATGAAACTACAAGCATTTAATTTTTTATTACTACATTAAAAACAGAAAGTCTTAATTTGAAAATGTAGTTAAAATGAACACATCAAACATTTTCCAAAATATACTTTGGTTATTTGTAGTGTCAGCTACCAACATTTCCCTTTAGTTATATGATTCCAAATTAATTATTCCATATTAAATGGATTTATAAACATAGTATAACAGTTTCAATGAAACTACTATTTCACTAACATCTAACACACCACAAATGCTAATTATTGATCTTTTTTGGCCAGTGCTGAATAATAGTGTGGTACTATCTACAACTATCTTACAGGGGACAGAGGATGTGATGCACATTCTAAAGGCTGAATGTTATAAATCATTTACCACATCTTTGTAGCAAACATAAAGGATCTATTCAACTAATCAATCAATCAAGGTTTATTTATCAATGTATGAACAGTACAGAATACAGCGGTGTTCTTGGCAATGAAATGCTTTTATCTGCGAGCTCATTAAGAGGGATAGAAGAGTAGAAGAACAGAAATTTATAGGGATTAGATTAAGATTAGTATACAATAAATGGCACAACTGCAATTTACAATACAATTTACAGATTGTGTGAAAGTAACTAAAGGAGGTATGGTATGATAGGAGGTATTTAGCACTGTTTGTATGCGTCCTGAGATTGCAAGTGACAGGAGAGCATTGGTGCACTCTATTAGTTCAAGGAGGTTGCCTATTCACCAGCGGCTGCTTTGGTAATTGCAGGCATCTGCTGTGGTTGGCTGGTTGGCTGAAGACCTGGCCTTCTTGAGGCATCTAACAGAGTAGATATCCTCGATGTTCAGTAGCGTGCAGCCGGTAGAGTTTTGTGCCAGTTTCACTACCCTCCTTGCACTCTCGGGGGGAGCAGTTACCATATCAGGCAGTGATGCATCCGGTTAGGATGCTTTCAGTGGTGCACCTGTAGAAATTGGTCAGGATGTGTGACGGCATGCCGAACATCTTTAGTCTGCGGAGAAAGAATAGGTGCTGCCGTGCTGTCTTGGCTAAGAGGTTGGTGTGGTGGTTCCAGGTTAGACCGTCTGTGATGTTGACACCTAGGAATTTGAAACTGTTGACAATCTCTACTGAGAACCTGCTGATGTGAACGGGTGTGTGGTCTGTTCCTTGATGCTTTCTGTAGTCCACGATCAACTTCTTAGTTTTGCTGGTGTTCAGAGAGAGGTTGTTGTCCTGACATTATGCTGTCAGCATTTTTACCTCCTCCCTGTACACAGGCTAATTACCATTCGTGATCAAGCCAATGATCATTGTATTGTCCGCAAACTTAATGATTGAGGTTGTTTTTTTCCTGGCGACGCAGTTGTGGGTGAATAAGGATTAGAAATAGATAGATAAGACTTTATTGATCTTTTGGAGGGAAATTGATGTGTTAGAGCAGTCCAGCCCAAGACAAGCAAAAAAACTGACATTAGAAAATTAAAATATGTACAGTAATACACAATATTTATAAAATAAATAAATAAAAATAAATACATAGGTGTGTGCAAAATATGCTCATAGTCACTGTTAAAACAATAAAATATGTGCAAAATGTGCATAGGTATACACAGATTGAGTGTCCAAAAAAAAGTACAATGGAGCAACATGCTGTCCATAGACGAGCAAATGAAGGGCTAACAGTCCTAGCCTAGGGCAGTGTTATACACCCTGACAGCCGCCAGAGAGGAAAGACCTGCGGAAACATTCCCTTGATAACCATAGCTGGAGCAGTCTGTTGCTAAAAGTGCTCCGCTGCCCAATAACAGTCCCATGAAGCGAATGAGAGGCGTTGTTCATGATGGCTGTGAGCTTGGTCAGCATTCTCCTCAGCCACCACCTCCAGGGGATCATGGCTCAGCCCCAACACAGAGCCAGCCTTCTTGATAAGTTTATTGAGCCTATTTGCATCTCTTGCCCCAGCACACAACAGCGTAGAAGATGGCCGCTGCCACCACTGATTCATAAAAATGTGTAGCAGTGTTCCACACACACTAAAGGACCTGAGCCTTATAAAATAGTCAGCTCTGACCTTTCTTGTACAGGGTGTCAGTGTTACCAGACAACTCCAGCTGATCATCCAGGTGTACCCCTGAGTTCTTGTAGTACTGCACCCCCTCTATGTCCTCAACTTGGATGAAAACAGGGATCAGCGGAGACTTGTTCGGATGCACAGCTCTGTAGCCGTACATACTGTGGCCTGCAGTTCAGATAGTCTATAATCCAGGACACCAGGGGAGTGTCCACCTGCACCGCCCTTAGCTTATCTCTCGGTAATGGTGGATGGATGGTGTTAAAAGCACTGGAGAAGTCAAAGAACATAACTCTCACAATGCTCCCTGTCTTCTCCAGGTGAGAGTTAACTCTGTGTAGCAGATAGATGACTGCATCCTCCACTCCCAAGTGTGACTGGTAGGCGAACTTCAGGAGGTTCAGTGCTGTACTCACCAGGGTTCTGAGGTGGTCCAGTACAAGTCTTTCCAGAGTTTTCATAAGGTGTGATGTCAGTGCTACTTTTCTGTAGTCACTCAAGACTCTAGGGTGCCCCTTCTTGGGTACTGGCACCAGGCAAGATGTCTTCCAGAGCACCGGAACCCTTTCTAATCTCAGGCTCTGGTTGAAGATGTACTGCAGCATTAAATCCAGCTGGTCAGCGCAGATCTTTAGCACCCTAGAGCTGACACCGTTAGGACCCGCTGCCTTCCCTTGGATGGAGTCTCCTCAACTCCCTTCTGACATGGTCAACTGTGATGGATAGGCCGAGGAGGGCAGGGGAAGATGGAGTTGGAGTAGAAGGGATCTCATGATGAGATGACTGAGGACATGAAGAGGGTGCCTGGGGTGAAGGCCTGTGAAGAAGAGGGCTAGTGGTTACTGGTTCTGTGTTATAGACTTCGAACCATGGACACTCTTGATGGTGCAGTGGTAGAAGTTCACCAACATGGGTACTGGCATCCCCCTTTGCTTGAGACACCCCAGGAAATAGTTCACAGTCCAGGTTAGGTAATTAGAAATGTGAATTCCCAAAAGCTGGTGACTGTTTTCCCTTCCGATCCATCAATACTGTGTAGCCTGTGTCTCCGAAAGTCCACTGTTATTTATTTTGTTTTACTCACATTCAAGTCCAGGTTATTGTTATGACACCACCTCAGCAGCATGTACGGCTTCATCCCTGTAAGTGGACTCATCATCATCGCTGATCAAGCCTATTATAGTGGTGTCATCAGAAAACTTAATGATGCGGTTGTTGCCATGTCTTGCTGTGCAGTTGTGAGTGAACAGGGAGTACAACCTTGGACTCAGACAGCAGCCTTGTGTGGTGCCAGTGCTCAGGGCGAGTGTGTTGTGCTCAGGGTGAGTGTTTTGATGTTTTATTGCTTATTCGCACTACCTGTGGTCTCTCAATTAGGAAGTCCAGCAACAGGTTGCAGAGAGAGCTGTACAGTCCTAATCCCCTGAGCTTTGACACTAGTTGGCTGGTATGATTCAATTGAATTCTGAACTGTAGTCCACAAACAGTATTCTCAGCCATCATGCCACACTCACAATGTTACATAAACCTGTTCTTAGAACAACCCCATTTCTAGACTATAAAATTCAGGCATAAGAATTAATACCCTGTATCAATAACTAATTGCATTACTGGAACTTCTACACTATACAGTAGGTAGAAGAGAATGTACTGTGCTGATGAACAAGTGAAGTTCAACAAATAGTATTTCATATTTTATAAGTAACTGCCTTGTTTTTAACAGTGTGTCAATATCTTCTGTCAAATGTATACATGTAGTTATGATGAACTGCTATAACAAATAAATTGATGAAAGAATTTTCATTCTTACTGTTTAGAAAGATGCTATAGATATGTCCACATTTTCTTTAGACTGGGGAATTCTTTTTACAAGTAAGCATTAGCTTCTACATAATTGGTTTCTCATTTGGAATTGAACAGTAGGTTTTTGCAATAATATAGCATTTCTCATTAATGTGCCAAGAGCCTTAAAACCAGATGATGCTTGAGTGGTTAGAATGATTTAGGACCCTGTGTGATTTTTATTTGTCATGGTGATATTGCAGGTACAGCAGTTACGATCACACATCTGTGAATATGGATATATTGAGAAATAAAAAGACTTTGATTGCTTCTTCTGGAGTGTGCATTCATTGTGACTGTTTCCAATCTTTCCAGGCTCACACAGAATTATAAGGATGAATGAACCTGGTTGGCTCTGCATATATTGCAGACTTGCTTCAGTTTTCTAATAAAGTCCTGTGTATATATACAATAATAAACATTTAGGACATAAGTTTAACATATTAGGATCTTATATGATAACCTATACATATTGCTGACATGGTTTTATTTTATGGCATACATTTTAATTAAAATTCATAGTCACTTTTGTGCGTAATATATTTTAAATAAAACCTTTAATATTTACTGTTTAACAGTTATACTAGCAGCTAGTAGAGGCTAGCATCTTTACAGAACCTTTAATATCAAAAGACCTTGAACCAGTTTTAATTTAGATCAAGTGAGTTAATAATTGATCATTGAAAATCAAGAGACTGTATACAATACCATTCCAGAACCAGAAGTGAACATGACCGGCTATGTCATGTTCTTAAAACATGTCACTAACACCTGCTTTTCAAAATTGAGAAAATGTTGGAATTATGAGAGAGGGGTCTTGTTATGCATAATTGATCTGTTTATGCTAGATCACATTAAATTGAAAACTAACATAAGGACAGTAGGAGCATTTAAAAATAAAAGAAAATGGTGTTATTCCATACACTGATATAAGTTGATTAAATTCAACATTATGATTCTGAATTGTAAGATTCTTTCTTACGTTGTATTTATGCAAACATCATAGTGTAAAGACCAATTTGTGCAACACTACCAACAAAAAAAATATTTCAAAGGTCTAGAACATTTGCATCAAATACAAACTTGATGTCTAGGGTTCTGGTATTTTGACAAATGTAAAATCTTTGAAATTAGGATCTCTGCAATGCAGTCATTCTGGAGTTTTATTGATGATATTGGAAGAAAACTTCCCATATTCCTTTAACAACCAATCACTTTTCAGGAGGCACAATAAATGATGTGACTGTGAGAGACAAATTGTGTGATCCTGGCCAGAACTCAATTAAACCTACTTTACTGCTCAGTTAACCCTGGTGCCAAAAATACTGTCTTAATCACTGGTATAGCATACTTTTACTGAAATACCTAGTTTAAATACTGATACACGATATTTTTGTCCTTCTGAATGTGAAATAGTCACTTAACTAAATCACTATCACAGAATACTCATATTGGCAACTTGTCCAATTGCTAAGCAAAAAATAAAGTTTTGAGAGTAGACATCTGTGAGGTACTGTAGCATTTTGATTTAGACTTCACAGAGTTTGTTGTACTTTCAATATGTGTATTGAAGATGTGATGCTGCATAAGATTATACTATTGATTGGTATTGTGGGATCATTTTAATTTAGCCTGCGTTTTTTTTCTTTTGTCCTCCTACCAAGATTCCGAATATACAGTATTTTGGAATATGCTGGAATATAGGCTTTATGGTTGACAGAAGCGCATTTAGACGTACTGTAACATAACATATAAAACAACACAAATACTATTCTTCCAAATCATCTGCTTACTTTATAATTGCTTATAAGTTAAGGAAAACTAGTATATTGTGTATTTATAACCTGGCAATACACAGAAAATCTAAAATCTTGAAACAACTGTTTGTCCAGCTACTGTAAGTGTTTTTATGTCTAACATTCAATGGTTTTAACATTTGTGAAGCAAGTCAACTAAAAGCCATCTTCTGCCAACACCTGGGATTATTAGAAATATGTATTTGCAATTTCAGCAATGTACCACAGACTCACCTCAGTAGTGATTTCCTATGAACATATAGAACAGGAGGAAACATTTAAAAAACACAAGTGCTCGACAAATGCCTCAACAGATATTTCCCTGTAATCTTTGCATTTCTGGATTTTAATACTAATAATATGTGAAGAGGGTAAACTACAAAGTCAATTATTTGTGCTTGGTATTGTAGGACAAGTAGGGAATGAATATTTTAATGAATGTAAAAATATAATTTGAATGCTTTAAATATAGAAATAATAGTAAAAACACAAATAGTACTAACTGATCAAAATGCTTTCTTGTTTTCTATACGATCTATTGTGTTAATTCACAATATGCATGTTGTGGTGTCTTGCATTATAATATTACCATGAAAATTATATGAAGACACATTTTAAGAGCAAACCATAGTTTTATATGGTGGTACTTTAGATAATTCCAGAAAGTATCTAAAATCCTTATTACTTCACTATGAAACTACAGTTCCATCACCGCAAATATCTTTGTCTCGAAAAATCTCTGACTGACATTGACCTGAGATGAAAGAGGTAGAAATAAAGCTTCTGTGAGTTCATAAAAAGTTCTTTTCAGTCAATGATACTCCTTGTTCAACTTCTAAACTGGCATGATTAAGTCTCAGAAACTTACTGTGCTCTCATTCCAAGTTTATACAATCCACAAGGGCATGCAGCACAGTGCAGAGGATTGACACACTAATCCCTTTAATGCGTCAATCCCCTGTGTTGTTCAGATCACTCCTTTTGTTCTTAAGTCCATTGCTCTCATTATATGACTCAATTTAGGTGCGCATGTTGAAGGCTATAAAATTACAGATTCCAAATGACCTAAATTCTGATAAACCTATCTTTATAATTTGAACTGCTGTGTTTGCCACACTTTCCACTGGAGGTGAAAAAGGGGAGTTATGTGTTTTTGACTGTTTCTGTAAAATAGACTTCAATTTAAAAAAAAAAACAATGAAAAGTTACTTTCTTATCACCATACCTTCTTAAAATTCAAAAATAAGTATTTTTTTTAAACTCTCATCCAGCAAAACACTTGGAAACAGACTTCTGTATGTATTTGAAGGTAAATAAACAGCACATGTTAAACATCTTATTTAAACTTACTTTATATGCATATAAATGTACCCTATTCATTATTTTATTATTATATTCATGGTAGGAGATCCAATAAATGGCAACTGTAGTTTTGAGCTGCAGAAACGTTTCATGAAACAAATTCATAGAAAACACACATTATCTTAAATTCTGGATAGGCATCAACAGGTAGATACTGTATATCATTTCATCAACAAAAAGGAGCTATTGTTTTTTGCATTATACTGTCTTAGTGAAATCCTATATTTTTATTCAAAGTGCAAATCTGCTGTGGCTTAAAAATCCTTTCCACTATCAGGATGTCTATTAGGAAATATTGAATTTATTAATTGCTAGTGCAGTCAAACTTATTTTTCCAAAACTTTGAGAAACATTTTCTCACTACTCACTACTTTTATAAAGAGAATGAAATACAAAATCTTATTGCATTCATGTACAACATTACATCATAAAAAAACTTATGATTTTTGAAGATGTATGTATTTTAATTAACTCTAACATGACACCTCTGTAGGGATTTAAAACTATGCATCCTTCATCAAACATCAAGAACTACATAATGTGTAAATGGATATTCATAGTTAAAAATGCACTAAATTTGAAAAATTTAAAATGTTCAGGGAGAATCACAGTGGCATTGCTAAAATCACACTTCAATAGCATTTAAGCATTTATACAGTATACCATTTTCTCATGATTTACCAATAAATTCCTATTTCTAGTTTATCATATTTTTTGCATGGAATCGATACCATATTTGTCAGTGGTAATGACATCAGAGAACTACCTCTGTGAAATCCAACCCATCCATTTCTTTTCTGCTTATCCATCATTTTTTTTAAAGATAATTGTTGTTCTTGTTTTGTAACATTACATTTACAAATACAGTAATTATGAGTTACAAAATATATTGTGACATGTATAACATATATTTTGTTTATCATGTCTACACTCTGTTGTGTGCATATTCCCAGAATGTTATGCGTAATTGCAGTAGGTTTGACAGATTTATTTCACACCTCTGATCATACTCCTGGATTTAGGTGTAACTAAAGTCTAAACATAGGCATAGAGTGTCTCAGAAAATTCATTTCTGGTGTCCTTGTCACTTTTATAAGTAACACCAAGTAGAGGGACCAGAGCATAATGTCATACTCTAAATAAACAGCCACTTGTACTGAATAGGATGATCTGACACTGCTTGGTTATATTATTCAGTACTTGGAAAAAGCCAAAACTGAAATACATCTGTAACAAGAAGTCTTGAGTAGATAGGGCATAGGTCACAGAACATTTTCCACAGTTGTGCATGTTTCATTCCAAAGTATGCAATCATTACTAAACAGAACTGGGGAATATACAGTAGGTGCTAGGATAACCATGTGCTGAGTTCCTCACAAATGATATAAGAAGGTACTGCAAGGAACACCCTTGTTGGCAAGACCAACTATAACTAGTGCCTGTGCATATGCCTAACTGAGGACCTATGCACCTGCTGAATCTTCATCCAACTGAGACCTCAATTAAATGACTGAACCCCTAATAGTCTCAAAAGGATATTATTTGTATTAATTATGATAAGTTCTTAAAGTTGTAGGAGGTTTACCTTTTAACTGTTGTGTTTAATAAGTAACTTTAAAATCTTTGAGTAGAAAAAAACATGGTTTCAACCGAAGAAATTGTGTTTTATCGTGGTGTCACCACTAACCCAAAACAGACCAAAGATACTCAGAACTGTTGCAGGAGTTTTTAGGGGGATGGGCTTCATCTAAATGGGGGAGAGTTAAGAGAAAGCCCTGCTGGACAGTAAGGCTTTAGCGTATCAAATTGAAAATGTATATTTTAAATGTAATTGTAGACATTTACTATTTAAAATTTAAAACAGGAGACATCATTACATTAAGAGTTATATGTTGTGTGAACAAGCCAGTCATCTTGTCAAAGCTGATAACCTGAATCTTTTTAAGAAATGACAGGATAATAATTGGAGAAATGGACACTCCTTCTTTGTCCATTCTTATGTCCTAAAATTATCAAAAGACCAAATAAACAATTTATAAAAATTTCTTTAGTGATGTAGTTAAAAAGTGTGAACATTCACAGATACTGTACTGTATACTCTTGCAAGTACAGTAAAAATGCTTTGCTTTAAGCACTAGTTAAGAAATGGCTCAAAGAGAATTTCCTGTGTCATTAGTTTGCCATGATTTTAGAAAAAATACTTATAGGTGACTGCAAATTCACACAACATGGACATTCTAAGTTGTACTACAATTCCCAGAAAGCTTTGGAATACAGCGTCCATAATAGGACATCCTTTTCCCTCCCTAAAACTCTACCCTCCCTCTTCTAAACTCTTTGCACTCTTCTCCTCACTCACAAACTCCCTCCTCCATCCTACAAAACTCCCTGTTTCTTCATCAATAAATCACATTATTGTCTTTTGGTTGCTGTAATCCCATTAAAACAAATTCTACTTTTTTCCCATAGCTAAACATATTTTACAGTAAATTTCAAATGGTAAGTAAATTAAAGTAAATGTTAAACCTATTGATGGTCATGTCAGGTGACTCTGAGCTATGACACGTTAATCATTTGATAAAGTGTTGTGCTTATATGTTTTTGCATATATATGTACTGTATATGTCTTAGATCATAAGGATGAATGTTTTTACATTTGTAATGGTTATGTCCAAACATGTTTTACATTTTAAAAAAAACAGTAACATTCCCCTTTAAACAACAGTTTGACTGTTACTGTGTTTGAATGTGATGCAATTTAGAAACTGTCTGAAGTATTTCTAGTCTGTCACGGTTCGTATCCTTGTAATTCTACCCACTTTTAACACACTTTACATATAGAAAAAGCTGCTCAGCTCTCTGTCATCTTTTTTTAGTTCTTCACAAAAATAATGACAGACGTGTTCCACCCAATCACAATATAGACTAGACAGAGACTTTTGTGATTGCAACACTTTTCAATTTTTCAGAGCAGGGAGCAGAGCACGGAAGTTTGGAGGAGGTAGTTTAGGTGTAGGAGCAGAGTGAATGGAGTTTTGCAGGATAGAGGATGGGTGATGGATGTTTTAGGGCGGAGGAGGATATCTTAACATGGACTCAGTAGTGAAAAAGTCTGTCCACCCTCAGTACCTGACCTAACCTGACCTAATCAGACCGGAAGCAAATGAACAGGCACAGGGAAGCAAGGAACAGGAATGAAAGGTGGAGCACCCTCAAGGGGTAGGAAGAGGGTTGTGACAATTGCATGTGCAAAAAAATACATTAGAGTACTCTTATGATATTATATATATATTATTTACAGCACAATACTCAAAGACATTGCTCTGATAAGAGGTCTACACAAAATACACATGTAAAGCTTTCCTGAATGAAACTGAATAAATGCAGCTTAATCTAAAATGTGCTGCAACATAAACATGGCAAACTCTTTGTTAACCAAGAAATGCCTTTACTACAGAAACAGATGCAGGTTGGGTGAAGTAAATCCTTGAGATGAAGATGCGCATGTACAGTACGTGCCCAAACTTATGCTTCTACTGTGCAGCCTACAAATATGTGAATTTGGTTTGCATTTGCAGAAAAAGCTGTCACTAAATATTTCACACAAATAGACAAAATCACACATGTAGAACTTGTGGATTTCAAGGTTTTACAGTAATAGTATTTATATCCATTAAAAAGTGTATCCTCTTAACTATCCAAAATAGGTTTAAATGGTTAAAACTGAATCTTGAATTTATCATTTTTAATTTACATTTGATCCTCTGGTCTCTACATAGAATATGTACTGTAAATACTGATCTTTGTTCAAATACTTTTAATATTGCAGTGCAAATCTTCATTATTTTCCGTATATCATTGCTTTTATTGTTTTAATTCTGATGTTTAAGAATTTACCTTCATCAGATTTTAAGTTGCACACTCGCTGAGGAAATGAAGACATAAACAAATCACATACAGTAGTGTTATTTCTTCTGGCATACAGCAGTACACAGCCAGTAATGCTTAAAGTAGACTCTTGTCCGGCTGGTACTGTACGTTTCACAGCCTAGAGTTAAACCTGTGATTTTGAAAATGCATTCACCCCCTCCCAGCACAAAGACACTTTTTAAATTGTCTGTATGCATTCAAATGAATTTCTGTCAACTTATTTATGTTAGATGGAAGGTTCCTCATCTGAAAACATTCTCATTATAGAAATGCCTATTTGTTCCACACAGACACTTGGCAAGATACAAAATGAAGAGAGAGCAGGGACACCTTTATGAATACATTACCCCATCTAATCGGCATTCAATTTTCTGTTCCTCCATTGCTGTCCTATCAGCATATGTCTAGCCAGAAATCTGAGTGTTGTATATGTGATTGTAACATAGTTTTTGCCTTTTGAAATTGTAGACTGCCTCTGTATTAAATATAAGAAGAAAATGAACCTAAAGTGTATTTTGAAAGAAAAATTGAATTCTTCTTTCCCTATTCCCTTACATCCATCTATCCATTTTCTAAATGCTTTATCCAAATCAGGGTTGCTGTGGAGATGGAGCCTATCCCAGCATGCAATGTGAAAAGGCAGGATACACATGACAGACAGGACACACACACACTGACACCAGCCCCAATTAAACTACCAGTATGTCTTTGGACTGTGGTAGGAAACCAGAACCTGGAGAAAACCCACAAGAGCACAGGGAGAAATACAACTCCATGCAAGTCCAAGGAAAATTTGACCCAGAGCAGCCAATCACTGTGCCATCGTACCGTTCCATTTTCCCTTACAAAACTAACATCTGAAACCTACAGTGCCTTACAATAATTTTCAGACCCATGACACCCTTTGTTGCAGTGAAATATTGAAATGATGCATACATTTTTTAAACTTAGTATTTTATTCAAAACATGAATGATCAAACTGAGGAATTCTAAACTATGATAACATGCAGCAAAAAACTAAGAGGAAAAAAATGAAATATGTTGATTGCATAAGGATTTAGAGTTTTGAACTAAATATTTTATGGAACCACCTTTGGCAGATCTTTTTTTCACTCCAACTTGGGATAATTTATGCCCATTCTTCTTCACAAACATTCTCTCTTGTTGTTTGCGGTTCACTTACTACCACTGTTTTCAAGTCTTTTTGATTTTGAATAGAATTTAAGTCAGGACTTCAACTGGGCTACTCAAGGGTGTTCACTTCTATTCCTATGTAGCTTTAAATTTGTCCTTAGGATAAAAGTTCTACAGAAAGATTAATTTTCACCTCAGATTTAAGTGTTTGGCAAATTAAAATTGGTTTTCCTCTAGCATTTATGTGACTCACTTGGTCAGTTGTCGCCTCAGTTTTCACAAGATCCTCAGTTCCTGCTTATGAGAAGGAGCCCCATAACACAATTTTGCCTCCACAATGCTTGACAGTAAAAATGGTATTGATAAGGTGATTTACTGTGTTTGAACTTAACATAACATTTTGCATTTAGAGAAAAAAGGTTCCAATTTTGTGTTGCCTAACCACAAAACATTTTAGCTGTATCACTCCAATGCTTTTTTGCAAAATCCATGCAGGATGATATTGTTACAGCTTTAGGTGACTGAAAAGTGTCTCTTACATTTTAGATAAAGTTAGTGACATTTGGAAAAGTAATGTTTAGTAGCATTCTGGGGTTTTCTGGGTGACCAGAATGTTACGGCTCTGAAACACCTTATTTGTAAACATTGTATATAGAATAAATTGTGTGTTGTGTGTTTGTTATGTGTAGTGTAGTTTGTGTCTTATCAATGTAATAAATATTTGTTTAACCACGTGTGCCTAGATTATTACTTTTGTCACCAAATGTTGTGCCAGAGAATAAACAATTCATGTGCCTCTAATTATATCACCTTCTTGGGTGTAATGTGGTGAATTCACTTACAAGTTGGGGGTTGAACTGCTTGGTGAGTTCTTGATTTTCACAATTTGTTTAACCCCTCATTTCTAACAATTAGTTTTTTCAAGCTTCCTTTTTGCCACTTTGCCATGCACGCTACTGTAGCTTTGACTAATGGATATTTTCTGTTATCCCAGGTATTGAACTGTTTTTTTCAAACCCAAAGCTGGTATCACGGTGATATTCCCAACTTTCTTCCTTTCCTGGCTGCTCAGTTCCTTGCCTGGCTGTTAGGACAACCTGATCTTGGTTAGTACAATGCATCTTTTATTCTTTTCAATCAATTTCACTGAAATCATAGAGATATTTGGTGTCTTTGAATTTTTTTATACCTTCTTTTGGTCTATGCTGTTCCTTAATTATAACCCTGAGTTGTTTTGAAAGCTCCTTTGTCTTCATGGTTGAATCTTTGCTTCACATTCTTTGCATCACAGAAGAAAATTATGGGGAGAGATGTACAGTATACTAAAATCATTTGAACCATTATTATTGCACACAGAAAGATACCACTCAGCTAATTTTGATGGTCAATAAGGTAAATTTGTTCACCCCCAAAAAACTAGGTTTGCCACAACAAAGAATTTGGATACTTATTGTGTTTTGGTTTGAAGGTGTATACTAGTTGGTTTATGGAGTAGGTAGTGAGATTAGAGTATCTGAAGACCATTTTTTGAGTGATAGTGAAGTAACACTTGTCCATGTAGAGCCACTCCAGACTACAGCAAAAACAAATGCACATTCAGGCTTGCACAAAAGGCAAATTGAGCATCTGCAGCCAGGTGTAATCTGGTTGGTCTATATAACGGTGGATAGTGGAAGAAGAACCAAATCACATGGGTGTCAGGCAAGTGGATAGGAAGTTTGATGATGAACAAATAAGTGAAAAGAATTGAAAAATTGGAGAACAGACCCAGTGGGGATCAAGGGAAAGTGAATGGGGACTGAAGGCAACCGTAAGGATGTAATCAGCATCATCAGACAAATCAAAATAGCAATGGAGAACAACATGGTTACTCTGGAGAGCATGTTTATTCCAAGGCAGGTGGTGAGGCTTGTATAGAAATATAAATTCTAGAAATAGAGAAATAGAGAACAGACACAGGACTGAAGTCAAATTCATGTATTGGAAGAATTGTGAGCAGACTAGTAAAGCTGGAAGGGAAGAAATTGAAATTGGCATGACATATTATGACAAGGCTAATTGGGGCTTAATTTTGCTTTCAGTTTAACTGGAGTTCTATGGTTTACTGGCATTTGGATTGCTTTGACCAGGTGGCAGAAGAAGGGAACTATGGAGAGATGCATGGTAAAGTCTGCTTCTGGCAGGAAACAGCAAATGTAGATTGACCTCATGTAATGTAACTAGCTAACATATTGTGTTATTAATTAAGCTAAAATCATTATGTTTATATGTACAGGAGATAAATCAAAGAGAGTGAGATGAGGGTTTGATCTCCTCCCAAATGTTTAACTCAGAGAACTTTAATTTGAAATCTGTTTCTGCTATCTGCATCTTGAACACTAGAAGCATTTTGGTTAATTGGGCAATGACAATAGGTAATAATAGTTAACTACAAATTCAAAATGAAAAAAGGTGTCATAAGAAAATGCTCTTTTAGGTTTTTGTTAATTTTTTGGAAGTAAAATCACTTAATATTTTCTTTACCATTATTAACATTTTCTACGGTAACAGCAAATGTTCTTTTAGTCTGAATGAAGTACAGATATATTATTTCCACATGCCAGATTTACCAAGCAAAATGGATGTCAGCCTATAGTGGATGTGCTAACAAAGAAAGCATAGTACTGCATAAGTGTCACCTCACAGCACTGAAAATATGAGAGCTGTTGTTCAACAAGCTTCCCTAGGATGGTTTTGTTCATTTTTGTGACAGTAAAGGTATTGTGCAGTAGAAGAATCATTTGCAGTAGCAGCCATTGACCTAAGATCTACAGTATTAGATGTTGTGCTATGTTAATTATTGTTGTGATAAAAGCAAGAAAAACTTTCCTTTCATTTTTTAAGAGATCAGCAAAAGGATTTGTAAGACGTTTTCAGATATTTTTAGAAGGACAATAATGTACAGTATTCAAGTATTTTTGTATCAAGTGTCTTTTCAATAAGGTGTACATTGGGTGTATTAAGTCTGTCCTTGGTAATTTTTTGGGTCATTACTGAAACATCATTTCCATTCTGGTGTTTCTATATAGGCAACAACAAACTCAGATGGAAATTTCCTAAAAGAATAATTTAAATGTAATGATTTTCCAGTGGAGAGCTACTGTAGATGACACAGCGTTTCGCATTACAACCTCACAGCACAGGAGCCCTGAGTTCAATTGCTGAGGTACTATCTGTGCTCATGTGGGTTTACTCCAGGTACTCCAGTGTCCTCCCACAGTTGAAAAGCATGCTGGTACTGTAGGTTAACTGGATTCTGTTATATAATTGGCCCTGGTGTGACTGTGTGCATGTTTGTGTCTGTGAGTGGCCTGCGATGCACTGGCATTCCATTCAAGGTGAATTCCACCTTGTACCTGTTACTTGCCAAGTTAGTCTCTGGCTTCCCCATCAACCCTGTAATGTGGATGAAGTGGATGAGAAAATGGATATATAGCCTTCTACCACTTTCAACTTTTAAAGAAGCTGTTGCTTTAAATGTGCTATTATTACAGTTTTGTACTTTGTGTTTTTGACTAACAATCTGCAAAAGAAATATACATAATTCAATCTAAAGCTATGGTGAAAAGCAACTCTAGAGGTTTCTTGTGAAGGGCTGATTACATACCTCACCCACATAACTGACTGCCCCCCCATCCCCATTCACACAGGGAGCTGACCAGTACAAAAGGATTCCCTTGTCAAGAGGATCCTTTTTCTTTCTATAAGAATAGTCCGTCTTAGTAGAAATTTCTGATAAAATGAAATATTATATTAGTGTGGAAACGGAAAAAAATATAGAAGCAGAAGTTGTAAGTAGGAAAATGTTTAAATTATTAAATTCTTACATATCAAAATTGTTATGGAACAGGGAAGTACTATGGGACAAATAAGCATAAGTGTGAATAAGTAACTATGATTGCAGAAACACTGCCTGCATAACTTTATGGTAATGAATGTAATATGTCCATATGAAATGCTCAGGTAAGACCCAAGTGGTGGTGTGGTGGCAATACATATCAAAAGAGGTGTAAAAGCTAAGAGCAAAACCTAAGAATTAAGAGGCAAGATGTTTGAAATATTGCTGCACATTACTAAATTTTGGTAGAGACAATCATGTGTTATCACATAATATAATTAGAATTGTACTGTACAAAGGAAGAGACTATAAATGGAGACTTCAGCTATCTGTATATAGGATGGACTAGTGCCTTTATTCATCAAATCTTTTGAAATAACCAAGAAATGCAGTTTATGTTGGATTAGCTGACTAGGAGCTCTAATACTGAAATGGATAATTACAAGTGTAACTACCTTTATTCATCTAATCTTTTGAAGTAACTAAGACATATTTCATATTGGAAAGAAGTCAGCATGTCCCAGTGATAACGCTCTTGTAGGACTGATTAAAGATGTTGATGAATCCAAATACTATTTCACTAGGAATGACAACACCCTACAATTAAGTGTATCGAGAATGTTTGTTGAGTGCTTTAGTCATAGAAAATGTTTGCTTAATCTGCTTGGCTTAGGGACAAAATTCTAATCATTGGACAAGAGAACTAGGACCCCACCAAAAAAAACAAAGCAGGATTCCAAATCACCAGAACTTACAGTAGGAAAGCATAGAGAAGTTGAAAGAAGTGTTCTCTGACAAATGGACAGTATGGACACATGTAAGATTGTAATGTGAATAATACTGTAAATGTATGCGTGTTTGAGCTGGAATTAAACTTTTTTTTGTTTCTTAAGGCAAAATACTAGTGTATTAATGGAAAAGATGCTGATATCTGATAAGCATGTAAAAAAGAGGGATCAAAGGTTGTAGGAGTAGCAGTGAATTCTAAACATCTCTAATAGTCAAAGAAGTTAAGTGAGATTCAAAAGTGTACTATCCACCAACAGGAAGTGGTTGCCAGCTCAAGAGTATGTCAACAGGTTTCCAGGACATCTGTTGTAACCAGGAAACATTATTTTGATTTCTAAAAGAAAGTTATCTGAGACAAGAGAGAAATTTAATGATGAGTGGTGATGATGATCTTCTTGATAAGGGTATCTGACTGGATAAGAACATTTTTTTTTTCATTTCTAACTGTGGCCCCAAAGAGAAGCAGCTACAATTGGAAACAATTTAAATAGGGCAGATGATTGATCAGAAAGAGAACTCAGAATGCCAATTAGCTGCAAAGTATTGGCCTTAATTATAGCCTCCAAAGTCAATAGAAAGGGATCCATCTGTAATAAAACTGGAGTCTACGGAAGATGACAAGAAACTCCTGATAAAAAGACAACTCATTCTAGTTTGTTAAAAATAAGTGCCATAGGCGATGTTAAGGTAAACCAAAAAGAATAGGAATGTTTTCTTTTTTGTCAAACTTAGCTGTCCAAAGCAAGAGGATCTCCCATTTCTTTTTAAAAAAATCAACATCAAGTATGTGATGGAGGTGCATTCAATAAGAGTGCTTCTTATTTCTATGCGGTGTGCCGGTGTGTAGTCTTTGGGGAATGTTACTGTTCTCCGATTGATGAGAAAATAGTTTCTTAATGAGAAGAATAAATCCTCTCGTAGCTGAGAGCAATCGGTTGTGTAGCCGGCTTGGGAACACATTCGGTTCTAGGCTTGAACACCATCTGCAGGCTTGTGGGGATCTTAAAGCGCAGCCCTGATTAGCCTCCGGTGTGGCAGCTGCGCATTCCCATGCGCCACGGAGTGGGGAGTGCACTGGGAGGTGTGTTCCACTGTCACAAGTATGATAAACCTCTTGCATGGGGGAGGTCGATTGTGTGTGAGAAAATCCTGAAGGAGAAAAGGGAGCTGTTTAACAGAATCCAGTAAAGGGCTTTAGGCTAACGTGTTAATTTTTTGGGGGGTGATCCTACAGCCAAAACCTAAACGAACTGCAAAGTAAAATTCGGCTGCCTACATGCTCCAAAGAGGTAGGAGAGCCTTAAGTCAGATTCAAGAGGCATAATTGTAAATGCATTGAAAAAGTCTGCTTTTTAAAATCAAACTCGTAATTTTGCTTTCTTAAGAATAGAAAAAAGATTTCTTAAGATTCATTATCATGAATTGTGGCATGGTGAAGAGAAATTCAGAGCTGGCCATCAGGCTCATGATATTTGGAATGAAGGATTTATGGGGGCTGACGTGAATTGTCAGATGCTTCTTTTCCAGAATATTATGAATGGTGATTCCCAATGGGGTTGATACAGTTAATGAGTAAATTAATCAACAGGGCCAATCATATAGACTATACATATGTTTTTGGATCTTGGTTGGTCACTAATTGCAGATAATGAAAAAAGAAGGAAGACTAAATAAAATCATAAGAAATCATAAGAAGAATCAAAGGAAAGGTAATTTGGTAGGAATTTGGATTCCAGAATGTCAGTTGGGGTGGATAGATAAACCACAAGTCATGTATGGCACAGAGTGGGCTGAAAAGGGTGCATACACAGAGCTGACATGAATTTAGCCAGGAAACAAATAATATGAAGGAAACAGCCAGAAGAAGAAAAGGTTGAAAGAGGTAAAGTTGTTACAGACTTGACGTCATAGAAATAACAAAATGGAGCAGCATGATTTGAAGAAGACTTTAATGGAGGAAGACACATTTAATGGAGGAGATTAAGGTGGGAAAGAAGTAAATGGACTTGCAATATTCTTAGTGATAGTTGCATGGGAGAGGTTTGATATTATGAAGAGCAAATGGTGCAGGATAGGGGTCTAAAACCACAAAAATTGTGGAAGTAAAGGTTAGTATCCAGGACTGCCTAGTATTAACATTGATTCCAATGGAGTAAATTACATTAAAAGCTTTATCATAAAGCTGTTTGTGGTGTTTGAAGAATGTAGCCCCTGAACAGATATTCAATCAAATATGCATGTAGTCATCCATTTCTTGATCACAGTTAAGAAAGAACATGTGATATTTCTGAAAATACTGTAGCGAAAGAACTCAGAAATAGTGATAATACATATGGAATTTGTGTCAAAAGATTTAAGTGTGATGGAAAGAGCACCACTATCAACAGTTCTGCTTTGAAAAGAATCAGTGGAGTATGATAGGACATGGGTGAGATTAATATTGGGACCTTGTATAATTTGCTGCTTGAGTAAAGATCAAGGCATTGTTAGGATCAGAGAGAGAAAATACTGAAGAGAAGGAAATGTGTTATGAATATGAGCTGCAAAAATAGCCTAGTAAAACAGACTTGGGTAACTGCTAGCTGTGTTGAGTACAGTGGACCTAAGGCTTTGAAAAACTGAAAAGCTTTGTTACATATGAGAAGAACAGATTAGGCAGGGTGGTGCTGAGGAAACTGGACTCCTATCGTGTGGAAAAGATTAATTTGCTGATGTGAAGAACAGATGGAAAGGCCACTCAGTAATCTTGGACACATGAGGGCAGAGAAGATTGTAGAACATCTGCTGACTGAGTTGAGTTTAGGACACCAGACAGACCTGGGTCCAAGAAGGCAGCATCAGGAACAGGGGCAGAAGGCACCAAAAGTGATAATTATGGGTTTTAAAGGATTCTGGAGACAGAGGTAAAAGATGTTAAAGAACGTGGGCCTGAGACTCAGTAGATTGAGGTTTTAGAAAGACTGAGCAAGACTAAAATAATTTGACAAAACACGCATCGACTGTAAATGAAAAATACAGGCATGGATGAAGTAACAGAAGTAGATGGACAAAACACAAAGAGAGGTTCAGCATAAAGATGATTTGTGAATGTTACAGTGGGTTTTGTCATAACCGCCAGCTAGCCCAGATCAACCCACAAAAGAGCTAACCAGTGCCAGCAGCGGGTTGATAATAACAAGCGCCGCAGCACGTGTTAACCGTGCAGCAGGCAGCACCTCTTATACCATACAAACCCACTTCCCGCTGCTCGGTATCGAGTCTTCTCCTAGAGAGCTATACCTCGCCTTTGTTTGTACCTTGTTTGCAATACTTCTCTCGGTTTCGGAACTACCCTTTTGCCCTTCGCCTACTGTTTTGGATTGTAGGCCTGTCTCTATACCTCTTGGATTTCAAACTACCTTTCGCCTTTCGACCATGATCTCACCTGACATTTCGGATTGTATGCCTGTTTCGTTACCTACTCGTTCCTGCATCTGCATAGGATCCACATATTGTACTTCTTCATTGGGGATTCCTTACAGGTTTGTGTTCACCCAAAGCAGCCCAGGTTTGCAGGAGAAAGGACAGGAGAGAGGTTGGTTGTTTTGAAGATGATGGAATGACAACAGAAGATCTCAATCTTCAGCAAGGTTTGGAATCTTGAGAAAATAACCAGGGGATTAATCTGGTTGAAGCTGAAAAGAGAGTGACTCAGACACTGAAGCACCAAATGGAAAAGTTATGAATACAAGCTGAAAAGGAACTGGGGATTCCCAGCCTGAGATACTTAGGGAAATGCAAAGTTGTACCATGCTTCATGTGAAAGATGAATGTGAGGGAGAGAAGAGGCTAACAGTACATACAGTATAGTATTGATAATTTCTAATGTGAGACATTGACACATTGGTAGACTAGATACAAACGTGAAGCTCAAAATCACAAACAAAAAAGAAGTTATAGATGACAATTGTAAAAAAGAAAAACCCCTGGTGACCATTGGTTAGAACCAGTCAGACACAGAATAGTTGATTCTGTCAAGCTTCTTTGCATAATCATCTCTAAAAAACTTAAGTGAGAAGTCAACATCAAAACAGTACAATAGTACAATAACAGATACTTTATTAATCCCGTGAGTGAAATTACAGTGCAACATGAGCCAGGCACAGTCAACACAGTACACTGTAATGTAATAATACAATAATACAACAATACAGTACAGTAAGTACAGTCAGTGAGAAATGCAATAAAATGGAGTATAGAGAATTGCACACAGTACAGAATATACAAAAATGAACCAGAATATACAGCACACAAGAAGATGTAATGCACAGTATAAATATATTGCACATTATCCACAAGCATATATTGCACACCAGTTGTAAACAGAAAATTCATGTTTAGTCCCCAAAACAGGTCAATGTTATCCCTACCCAGACACACAGTGGACAAGTTGTAAAGGCAAGAAGGACCTTCTGTAGCACTCCCTGTCACACCTTGGTTGGATCAGCTTATTGCTGAACATGCTCTTCATTCCAACAAGAATGTCTTCCTTAGATGTCAGGAAAGATGTGTATGAGTTAGACATTATGATCAATTCCTATACGTAGTAACTGATTGTGCTTACCTATTCTATTACAGTAGACCTAGGACGTATATTACAATATGATAAACAATGTCTTAAGAAAGACATTGAAGCATCTAAGCATTTAAGACCATATGTTATCATTTCTTCTCACACTTTGTACTTAGCAGACCACTAGTAAGACTGTTTATTGCTGCTGTTCAATTGCCCAACATAACATTTGTTTCAGCGTCTATGCTTCAGATACTACACTGTACATCTAAGCATTAATTAGTATTATTTTTTAGTAACAATGTACTACAACAACACCGAATGTCATGATAGACATTATCTCATTCTGTCTGCTTTTTTGTGCATTTTTTGTTTGTATAACTGAATAGTTGGATAATCTATTCAACAAGATAGAGCACAAAAATTTAAAAACAATGGCTAACAGGGTACGAAATGTTAAAAACAGATTTGAAGTGGCACAGTTTGCTTGGGGTAAAATTAATTATTAAAATGTGTACGCATAACCTGAGAGTCTGGACATAATGCACTTTGCCACAAGACTGTTAAGGATAATTCTTACCGTTCCAATTTTTATTTTTTATAATATTTAAACTAGCCTTTTTGATTATGGTGAACATAGCTTTAACTCTCGTAATTTAAATCAAATGTTAAAAAGGAAGAATATTTTATATTTATAGTCAGTGCAATTAATTTGTTTTGTTCTTTTAAATGTCCACATATCAGCAAAATGGTTGTGGTTTAAAAAATATTCTTTAAATTACATTATTTCTTATTAATTGTTAAATGGAATTACTCTTGTAATCTGTTTACACGTTTTAAAAATTAATCTCTGTGCAACCTTTTCGAATAGTGCCAAGGGCGATCAAACAGTAAGAGCTTGCTTGGGCCACAAGACAACTACATACCGTATTGTGTTTATATGCATTAAAATGCAAATGAAGTCTTCATATTAATGTTTAGTTTAAATTTTCCACGTAAAGTAAACTTAATTCGTTGACAATTACGAGAACTGTACAAGCAGCATTTCAATGCAGTCCTACAGCATAGTCTGTTCTGCAAAGAAATAAAAGAAACAGGTTTGGAATGATGCAAGATCAGAGAATGTAATTCTAAAACATTGACCTGCTTTTTTATTTTTTATAATTGTTGTTATTCTAACTGATTAAAATGTAATGTACTGAAACCTTGCACTCACTATATGTCTGGCTAGGCTTGTTGTAACTGTATTGGACTAAGCGGTTATTGAAAATGGATAGACTGATAAGTAACTAAAAAGCTACTGTGCATTGCAAAATGCTTGTTAGAAAATCACAAGAGGGAGAGAGAGAAGAATCATTCAAACCAACATGGCAATTAAGAGTAATGCAGCTGTATATAGTCAGTAGAACATGAAAGGATGTCACTTAAAACTAAACAAAGCAGACTTCTCAGTTAGGAATGTAATTTAAAAACAAAACCATCAGTTCAGCTGAATTCAATTTCCAAGCTTAATATTTTTGTAGATGCAAGGGATTGAAGTGCCACTCAAGAATATGAATTTGGAAAATGAATAATGCACAAAGGGATATTTTTTGCATGCAATGAATTAAAATATGTGGCATACAGTACATGCTGCGCTTTTGTTACATTAAAACCCCAAGTCATGAACATGCATCATACATGCATGAAAGTGTTCACTGAATTTAGACAATAATATTTTTGGCATGCATTTGTGTTTTGGATATATTTTTCACTGTTTAAAACAGGTTGTTCTCTTCTAGAGACATCTTCAGGTCTATTTTATGTCAGAATACGAATAAGAATAAATAAAAATTAGGAATGAGGAATGTAAACCTTATTAAAGGTTAAAATAAGAATACTGTCCAAAGATGGATGAACATAGAGACTTTATTATCCTCTGAAATAATGAAAATCATGTTGTGGCTGCACCTGATTTTTACCATTGGATTGCTCATAAATAGATAACATTCTGTTCAGACAATCAAAGATTAAAGTAAAAAGATACTGTATAGATGAAGAAGTATCTTCTATAGGTTTAAATATGTTTATATACTGAAAATTATACACAAAAGTACACTATGTACTGTACTGTTAAAGCTTTATGGAGCTCTCCAAAACATATAAATATGTCTTATCAAGAAACTGAAAAGTCTAGACTTTTGAATACAATAAGAAGACATGGAAGAAATAATGCAAGAAAATCTTCTATAAAAGGAGTTTTAAGGGAGATGGTTTTCTCTTCCTGTGGGTGATAGAAATTTGTGGTTTTGAGACATAGTCTTACCAGATATCAACATTCACCAATTATAGCAGCATCGATAAGTAGCTCCTATTTCTCATACATTATAAATCAAAATATGATTGGAAATGGCTACAATGTTTATATAATAATAAAAGGGAATACAACTCTATCATAAAAGCTAATGAAAATAAGTAGCTATTTTTTAAATAAAATTTAACCTATGGCTACCACACGAACTGTTGTCAGCACTTCTTTTTTTAAAAAACAAAGGTAGCAAAATATGGCTTGAAATTAGGTTTCTGCACACTATGATTCTGGCAAAATAAGAGTGGCAATACTAATATATGTAATTTATAAGTGCCTTTCAAGAATTTCAAAGTATAACAACATAAGTAAATAAAATCACATAGTACAGTGCCATGCAAAATTATTCTCCTTCCATCAATGTCCTACTTTATGGATAAAAGAAGTTCAGTAAGGAAAAAAAACCTGCAAAAAAAACCCTAAAATGTAGTGATTGCATAAGTCTTCAACCCCCTGAAACACTAGTTGGAAGCACCTTTGGCAGGAATTTAAGATGTGAGGCTTTTTTATCAAAATGTACACTGCACACGAGTCTGGTGTAATTATTGTTCATTCTTCTTTGTTAGCTTGCTCACGTGTCATCAATATATTTCAGGATTGTTGATACACAGCAATTTTAAAATCTCACCACAGATTTGCTATTGGATTCAAGGCAGGCCTTTGACTCAATCACTCAAGGATATTCACTTTACTCTTCTTATGCCACTTATATAACATTGTCCTTGCTCTCTGGGTCATTGTCCTGCTGGAAGGTTAGTTTTTGTCCCAGTCGTAGGTCTTTAGCTAGAGACTTAATCAATTTTCTTCTGAATCTTGACAAACTTTCTAGGCCTTACTAATGAGAGGCAGTTCCATATCAAAATGCTGCATGGCTATTGGTATTGTGTTAAATCTCTGCTGTAAGACACTGTGTTGGCTTTGCTACAGAAGTATAAGTTTGAATTAGGACCCCAGAAGTTTTTACTCATTTAACCACATAGACTTTTGCCACATCTTTGCATTACGAAATACTTTGCTGAATTGTTTTTAATTGTTTATTGTACATGGTATTCTGTCATAGAGGCCAGTTTAATGTAGGGACTAGGAAGTTATTAACGTGTGATTTTTTCTCTCATCTCAGTCATTGAACTCTTTAGCTCTTTTTAAGTCACCATTGGTCTCTGCGGTTCGAGTTTACTCCTTGCATAGCTGCATAGGTTGAAGGAATAGCCTTATTTAGCCTACATTTGTCTAGCTGAAGCCCTTGAAAAATGGATTGGTGAATGGCATATTATTGGAAAGAAGTGAATAAACCAGGTTTAAAAATAGAGCTTAAAAACAAAAGTGAAAATTATATTTTAGATTTCAAAGTTAACATTAAAATGGCCACAGTTGCAATGTAATGGATTAGGCAATGAGTTCCAGACTCTTGGAGCCATGTATGGAAATGCTTTATCACATATTGTGCTAACCTTAGTCTTAGGTAATTAAACACACAGATATGTACTTTAAAAAAGTTTCTGAAAGAAACCATGCATGTCTGCATGTACAAGGACAGAACTGTCAGTTGAAATCAAAATGTTAGATATTGTATTTCTCCTTTACAAATTATTAACAAAGCAACATGAATCCCAGTTTAATTAATGTATTAAATAACATCTAATCTTATATGAAATTCAGTGATTTATTTTGCAAATAATAGTGTGAATGACATCTGATTACTTTGTGTTTCTTCAGTCAGCTGATATTTCAGTGTTGTTAATCCTGTAAATGCTCTGTAGCATAGTTTTGTGTTTGCAGCTTGATTCTGCAATATTTATTTGCACAAGGGAATAACTATCATTGTGGCAGTCATCAGTCCAGTCCTCCTTTTAGCACTTCACATGAATTAATATCGTGTTTTGTATGCACTGACTTGCCAGAGCCCCATACTAACAATGAAATACTGTACAGTAGATGCAGGATGCAGAGCTCTGGCCCTTGAGGTTTGCATGGTTTTGTGGTTTTCATTCAACTGTAAGCTCTTTAATTTTCTAACTCTGAAGTAATTATTTACCCAATTGACACCAATATAACACTTCTTCTCAAGTGTTAAGCTTGTTACAATTACAACAGACCTATATGGCCTCTGGACTGCAGCTCTCCAGGAGTGGAGGAATTTGCCATCACTGCAATAGTTGCTTTACACAATGTTCTCGATATGTGAATGTTCACAAAAGACTGGAAATTTATATTTGCTTATTGCAGCAAATGTTAAGTGAAAGTTGTAGATTACAAATTTTAAGAACAAAAGACAAGATAGATTTGGATTTAGAGATTATATTTGTGTAATTATGAGTCCTACCATTCCTGTTATTATGTTTCACTATTAAACCTGAGCACAAAGTCTTTCTTAATTGTACCATTAAGCCTAAATCGGTCATTTTATTAATATGAACATTTTAATTTTCATTTATTCGACTGATGTCCTTATCAAGGGTGACTTTAATTCCAAACAATGAACTGCTAAAAACAGCATAATGCAAAACACTTTAAGAAGAGCAAAAATAAAGCAAAGAATATCAGTCAATAAAATAATATACAATATCTGACACAATGCAAATCAACATATTTACAACAATTTAAGGATGAACTACAAAATATAAAGGTATTCTAAAATGATGGGTTTTGAGGAGATGCTGAAAGATGCTTACAGATGCAGCAGTTCTGATGGTTTCAGTTCTAATGCAAGTACTGTATGTAGAATGAATAGGTACAAGCAGCAAAAAATTGAAGAAAAGGAAGGACAATTGCCAGCAGAAGATTAGCATTGAGGACTAGAGGAGGTGATTAGGGAAGACAAGGGATTAGAGATGGAGCAAAATGATAAAGAGACTGGTAGTTAAGGCAAGAGTATCTATCTGGTTTTAAATCAACTGAACAGAGATACACAGTCAAGAGTGCATAGGAGAGGGATTACTGCTGGGATTTGTGAGAAACATAAGGCAATAGGAATATTAAGCAATCCACAGTGTTTTGGATGAATTGAAGAAGGTATATGTCTGATTCCAAAATGGTATCTAGGATTTCTTTTAGCATTCAAGCTTAGAGGAAGCAAGTGTTTGGATGAGGAAATGACTGATAAAAGTTTCTTAGAAAAGGGACGATCACTTTAGGCACTGTAGGTAAAAAAATATCAGGAACTAGACAGGCAAGAGAGAAGAAAACTAAGAAAGACTGGACAAGAAAGATTAATGATAAGTCTCTTTACTTAGGATAAATATGGTATTCTTAACCATGGGATAAAATAAGTGAAGCCAGAGAGTTGGAATAGACTGAAAAAAAGGATCCTAGAATGCATCCTTGGGGAACACATATAGAAAAGTTAAGAGGCATATTGTGAAGCCTTGTAAGAAGTAGTCAAAGAGAGTGATATAAACAGAGAACTAATCTGTAAATACCCCATTTCAGGATAATTTTGGGGATAGCATAGGAAAATGGTATGATCAAATGTTATGAGAGGTCAGTAGAATACGTTTAAAAGAGAGATAAGCAGTCTCAGTAAATAAAGTGTAATTGAAAGAGAGAAGAACCCAATATCTGGAATGAAAAAGGTCTAAAAAGAGCGAAGCAAGGTGTTTTAAGTTTTGAAAGCAGATAGTTGACCTGACAATTTAAACCATCAAAGATAGCCTTTTCTGTAAATAGGCTCAATAGGTGTTTGTTTAATTGGTTATTGGTGTGGGCTTAGATTCCAAACTCTGACATAAGAGTAGTGATTTTAGTGTATTAATAAAGTTCTCATAGTACTAATTGTGATTGGGTTTTAGGAAGCAGGATTGACTGCTTAAAGGTTTAGTCCAGTGGTTCTCAAATGTTTTGGACCAAGTACCACCTCTGATCAAACCAAAGCATCCAAGTACCACCTACAAGTCATCTTCTCATAGGAACCCCAGAAATTCTCAATGACCAACATGAGTGCTTTACAGAAAAAAAAACAGGAACAACAACAATTAAAAATAAACAATATAAAAGCACCATTTCAGCAAGAGGGGTGAGCCTGTTTAGTCAAGCAAAGCAGATGTGAATTCATTTTTTGAGCCTTGATACAATTCACAAAAGAGTCTCACAGATTTTAAATCATCAGGCATTTTCTTGACGGCAAAGGTCTCGCGGTGGATGTTGCAATGCATTTCTGGAGCAACCTCTCTAATTCGTTCAACTTGACCGCTGTGTCGGCTTGTCATTGCTCTAGCACCATCTGTACAAACTCCGACTCATTTTATCCAGTCAATGCCATTCTCTTAAATAAATTCATTCAGAAGCTGAAATAAGTGAAATATGTTCTTCAAAAATAGTATGGGGCTTACCTGCTTTAGCAATCTGCAAGGTTGCATTTTTACGTTTACGCAACTCTAAGAAAGTCCAGGACTTTCTCCATTCGTATCTTGAATCATCACTGCTTTGCCATCATTGTTTTCTGAATTAGGCCTTTCAGGCCTTTCACCTTCATTAATCAAGAAAAAAAAAAACAGTTAACCTTTTTTACTGCAGTCAGATCATTTATATTAAAACTGAACCTAAGTGACCACTTTAAATTGCTCCAAATGATATTCATGGTAAATCAACTATATTAAACTTAATCAGTGATGCCCAAAATGGGCCCAACCCTCTATATAATTAGACCATTTTTGTGGGTAAGACAATTGTCTGTAAGTAAAAACTGCATCGATGAGAGAACTGCAAGCAGAGAAATCTTGTACAAATAAAGGCTCTTTAGATTTAATTCAACCAATTAACATTACTGACCTTTAAAAAGCATGATTGTTAGTGTCAAAATGATCAAATATGTTGTAATTATCAGTTAATTTAATTAGAGCAAAATAATTTGATCATTAAACTTATAAGCCCTGTGGACGTCAAATAATATTCAATATTGACATTTTTCAACCTTCTTGAAAGACAAAATGTATGAGAGTGAATTATTGGAAAGATTATGTTTTGGAACACTTAAAACATAAAGTACAGCTTTCATTATAGTACCTTTGGTACAGTGAACTATTCTGTTACTTTCCTTCTTCACAGAATATTAAGAAAAATATTTATTATGGACAACATATTTGAAAATTGTGCAAAATAATTCTTCTTTCCAAATTGGTTTGTTCTGTTCTCAGTTAAAAACAATTCATCCCTGCTCTCACTTGTGTATTAGTGTCAGATTTACATTATACAACTGAATAAAGTTAAGGTAGATGTGTTCAGTATAGTAAACTTAATTGCATTAAAATGCAAACTAAGCTGTTCCTGCTTATATATCACACTTTATCAACTCATATTTTATCATCAGGTTTATAAGAGTTAATTTAAAATATACGTTACAGTTACCCAAAGGCATTAAAGAGAGAAATATAGCATTTTGAAACAGACCTTGTAACAAGAGATTTGTGTTAAGTGATTATTTTATAAATGTCCCTTAAGTTCTCTTTTCATAAAGGTTTTACAGACAGGACATAGATAGATACAGTATATAGTCAGATATAAAATTTAAATGGCATCAAAAACATTAACATTAATTTAATAAGAACCAGGTTGGGAGTTACAGCATAACTGACTGTGCCTGTCCTCAAGTAATTTAAAGTGTAATCCACTCTTAATATTGAAGAAATTCTGTTAAGAAAGAACTTAATGGAAATTATCTAGAAATGTATTTGTGACTGCCAAATTTCTCAGCTCTTGTAGCAATATTTCAATACATCTATTTAGAACATTTTTAAAGACTTTTTGCCAGATTCTCCTCAAATTATATTCTCAAATGATATTAATTAAAATATTAATGTAATACAATTATAGGGGCAGACTTAAAATTAAAAGCTGAAGATCAATGATTTAATATCAGAGTAAGGAACCTTGGCATCTGGGCAGTATTCTTCTATTCTGCTGAGTTTTTAGGCACTGTGAGCTAAATGCATTCTCTGAAAAGCTGATTCTCCATTTGTGTCTTTCTCTCCTTAAGATGGACTGCTAAGGACATTAATATACAGTGCCTGTAAAAAGTCCCCCCCCCCCCTCACATTTTACTGTGTTATAGCATGGAATCATGATGTATTTAACTGATTATTTTTGCCACTCATCAACACAAAGTACTCTATAATAAAAAATCCAGAAATGTTACTAAATACTGATTAATTAAAAAAAAACAGAAAATAATTGAATGCTTAAATATTCACCCCCCAGAGTTAATACTTGGTAGGACCACCTTTGGCAGCAATTATAGCTGTGGGTCTCTTTGGGTAAGTCTCTACCAGCATTGCACATCTTGACACTAGAATTTTTGCCCATTCTTCTTGGCAAAATTGCTCACGCTCCATCAAGTAAGATGGGGACCATTTGTGAACAGCAATTTTTAAGTCATTCTGCAGATGCTCAATTGGTCTCAAGTGATGTCTGGGCTTCGACTGGGCCACTCCAGGACATTAACGTTTTTGTTTAAAGCCACTCGAGTGTGGCTTTTGCTGTATGTTTCAGGTCATTGTCTCTAGCTCCATTCATTTTTCCTTCTATCTTTATGAGTTTTCCAGTCCTTGTCACAGAGAAGCATCCCCAAAGCATGAAGCTACCACCACCAAGCTTCACTGTAGAGATGGTGTTCTCAGTGTGATGTGCTGTTAGGTTTGCTCCAAACATAGCACTTAACATTGAGGCTCAAAAGTTCAATTTTGGTCTCATTAGACCATAGAATCTTCCTCCAAGTTGGGCAAATTCCAGCCGAGATGTGGTACAAGTTTTTTTCAACAAAGGCTTTCTTTGTTCTTCTTGCCGTCCTTCATTACAAGCCACATTTATGAAGTGTGCGTGCTATTGTTGTCTCATGCACAGTTTCTCCCATCTCTGTCATGGAGGACTGTAACTCCTTTAGAGTTGCCTTAGGCCTCTTTGTGTCCTCCCTTACAATGGCTCTTCTTGCCTGCACACTCAGGTTTGGAGGAGGGCCAGTTCTGGGCAGATTCACAGTTGTTCTATATTTTCTCAGATTTTTAATGATGGACTTCACTGTCCTTCAGGGTATGTTCAATGCCTTGGAAATTTTCTTATATCCTTGCCCTGACTGGTATTTTCAAGAACTTTGTCTCAGAATTGCTTGGAATGTTCCTTGGTCATCATGGTGTGGTGTTTCCTTGGAAATGCACTAAGTGGGGAAGCTCCCAGACACAGGTGTACTTATTCTGAAATCATGTGAAACACCTCAACTGCACACAGGTGGACTCCAGTCACGTAATTATGTGACTTGGAGTTACTTCAGAGATAATTTAGGTATGTCAAAGGAATGGGGTAAATACGTATGCATTCAATTATGTTTTGTTTTTTATTTTTAATTAATTTAGTAAAATGTCTGGTTTTTATTTCACTTTGACATTATAGAGTACTTTGTGTTGATGAGTGGCAAACATTATCAGTTAAATACATCATGGTTCCATGCTGCAACACAATAAAATGTGAAACAGTCTAAGGGGGTGAATACTTTTCATAGGCACTGTATCTCTATATTATTTAAATGTTTCCAAATGTACATTGATTCATATAGTAACAGCCTTTGGTATTACTGCAACTAAGACCCATGATGAAACAACTGGGAGTCAAACCATTTTCTCTTAGTGTGTTTTCCATTTATTGCCATACAAGAAATTATTTAATTAAAATGTGACAATAAATCCATTCACTGGTGAAGTATGAAGAAATTATTGCTTGCAGAAGATAAAACTGCAATGCTGACAGGCACAGCATTCATTAGGTTTTCACTGTCAGGAAACAGAAGGCTCTAGGAATAACATAACAGGGTCTATTTGACAAGCATGGGTTTTATGTAAAATTGCATATAATGCATAAAAGAAGCTTATGGGTGTAATGAAATATTTTCTTGAATAATAAATATAGTGTGTGATGCTAGTTCAAACCATTTACAATATATAGATATTGTGAGATAAAATAAATAATAGATTATACCCAGCAACAACACCCTGTAAATCTTCATTTTACATTTGTTTAATAAACGTAGTCTAAGCAAAAGTTTCATACCTTTAATTACAGCTCAAAGTATGTGTTGCTGCAATTCATCAGTATACATGCAGCTTATTTTATTTCCATAGTCATCATTTGTTGACTAATTGGTTTCTGTAAAAGATTGTGTAACTCATTTTAGAAAAGCTCCCGAGGATAGAGAGGTTAATTTTGAACTGATTACTAAGACTCTCCTAATGTTGTAATTACTACCTTAATTAAATACAACACAATCATCTACATCAGAAATAAATTGCCTTTCATTGGCTAGACTTCGGGTTTTCATGTATCTCAGAATCAAATATTTTAATAAAGCACTTTGATTTTCAATCAGCTATCCTGAAAAGCAATCAAGATTTTATTTTTGGTCTTCAGCTGCATCTGGCTCTCAAGCTCAGATGCAGTCTGCTATCATATCTGCAAATGTTTTTGTGAGATCTGGAAGATTTACTGAAATAGACTGACAAGTTGAAAGAACATTTTAATTTGTTAATGAAAATTGAAGATATAAGAATAGAAAATATAATCAGATAGTCAATTAATTTTATTCCAAAGGAAAAACATAATAAGTATGTTTTCAAATGAGAAGAGGCCATCCTGCCTTTCTAGTCTGTTTGGTAGTTAATAGTTAATTGATCCAGGTTCACAACCTTATGTTGAAAGAAGTTAGGATATTGGCTTCAACAGCATGGCTGGGTATCTTGTATCATGCTCACAGAAACCTTTAGGCAAAGAAGTGTGTCCTATCCTGAGTTTGAAATGTACTTCCACATTGTTTCCACTTTTTTTTCTGGTTCAGATTTCACTGGTAATTCTGAAGCAATCTACTAGGTAAACTACTGTATGTCAGTGCTTTTGGAGAATTTGAATACTTGTAGATTATCAGGTCCCTTTTTAATCTTCTTTTTTCATGAATAAAAAGATTAAGTTCCTTCAGCCTGTCAGTGTAGGGCATTCTCTCGTGTAGGGCAGCCCCAGAATGTCCAGCTAATCCAATTGTTCTTTTCTGGACTAATAACAAATCTACTATATATTTTCTATAACATGGTGACAACAATTCTTTACAAAATCCTATTTGGGGACTTACTTGTGCAGTTATATAATAAAATCCCTTGATTTAAAGTCTGACTTTTAATTGTATAACCTAGCATTTTGTTTGCCTTTTTATTTGCTTTCAACATTCCCTGGAAGATGTAAACAATGTGTCAACAAAAAGGACAGTTCTAGCTCAGAATATTCTATTTTACTATGTACAGTATATCATTTTCAGTTGACTGGTGTTTGCCCACTCTTGAAATATCTAAAGCTCTATGAATTTCATTTGCCACTTCTGTGGTGTTTGTTAATACTAGTACATGATTACTTTACTACCTACAGTATACTAGAATATAGACTATAGAAATTAATTAATGGTCATAGTAAAGACCTCTGTGGTGCACCACTAATTACATTTACAGTACATGTGGAGTATAATTAGTATAACTGAAAGAGTAATAACACTAAGAAAGCCTGGAAAGAAGTTGCTATAACCTGTATGACACATACATAGTAAAAGGAATGGTATGAGCCACACCAGGAGTCATATTTTAGGTGGTGTAGCCAGCATTTATGAGTGAGATTATTTATCAGCAACCTAAATGGAGTGGAAGAAGTCAAAGTCACCAATGTGGAAAAGCTACTGCAGTCTCACTGGGAGGATACTATTAAGGAGTAATTGTAAGGCCTGGAAAGACATTATGCTGTGGAAAGTATATTAAATTTTATGACATTTTATGATTTTTTTCAATAATGTTAAATCGTTGTGACCTAGTTATAAAACAATTGTCAAGGAAAATGGCTGTCTATTGCTCTGTTAAGTGGTTTCTATATTTTAATGTACAAGTTGTGGTTCCAATCAATTACTTTGTTACATGACATTACATTTCTATAGAAAAAGAGACCCAAAGTACTTTTGTTGGCACGTTTGACAAAGCGACCTGTCCGTCTTAATGTTTTCAAACTTACTATATTTCTAGTAATAAATAGACTTATTTTAATTTCAGTTTAGAATATTTAATACATTGTGGAATGTGTAAAAGAATAAAGAGTATTTTTATATTTTATTCTATTTTTATGAATGAAAGGGTTTTTTGGAGAGATTTATTCTCTTTTCCTTTCCTTTTCTTTTCTGAAATGTCTGGATGCATTTATTATTCTTCTATAATTTGTCTTTTTAATCTAATTTTTTTCTAAGAGGTTACGATTTCTTGTGTTTTGTATACAGAACAGAAGTATTAAAATAATCTAAATGATAATTTGTCATAATATGTTTTAGTTTCCATTTTCAGGAAAAATATATTCAAAGAAATCATATCATCAAAAAAGATTTATCAAACAAATCAAGCCTAGTAAAAAATACTCAGTTAATGCCCACAGAAGTGTCCACAGAAAATTCTGTTGCTGTTTTATGATTTTGGAATTTGTGATTAGTTTCCACTAATTCAATTTTTGTTTGAAGGTCTGTGCACCAGTATCCTTGCATCTTCATACTGATGGCTGTTGAACCTGATGTCCTGCTTATGTATATGCACAGTGATAGATTCACATCCCATTCAGACCAGATGCCTGCTTTGTGGTCTTTTGATTCCTGTACAAGCTACAGAATGTATTACTTTGAATTGTCATATATGCTTTCAATCTATGATATAATACTATAATACTTTATTGTCTGATTTCTCAAAGATTCATCTTTTCATCAATGCTGCTATGTTTTACACATACAGAATAAATAAAAAAACAACATTTAAATGTCTATTAATAAAGTAGGTCCTCCTTGTATTATCCAAATTGTTCAGTATCTCATTTTACACTCTTATTAAAATGCACAGTATAATCTAATAAAAAACACAGTTTCAAGAACAAAATCACTGCTTTTTTTCTCATTTTGAGATCCAGTATTTTCACTGAGCCTACAGTAGTTAAAGGTCTCTTCATAACAGATGCTATATCCAGATATTCTTCATCACTCATCTACATAATTACAGTGTTTATCTAAAACACCTTAAATTAAGTCAAAGTTTTCTTATTGTGAAGTCAATAATTTAGTCACTGTGGGTCACTCTTTCTTTTGCGTGTTAAATTTGTTAATGAAAGAAGAATACAAACCTATTTTTGCTTATAGTTACTGCCTTTGTCAGTACCTAGGTTTTTTCTTTTGTTATAGATAAGATTCACAATTGAATTTAAAGTTATTAAATTAAATGCTTGACCCTTTCATATATCAAGTTCCTCTTAGCTTCAAATGTACTTTATCTTTGTATTGAAGAAAATAAGACAAAAAGAAATATGAATAAAATAATAGTCCAAAATTTCAGCTGCTGTAATCCATTTATAAAATTCCTCTTTTTAAAGAAATATTGGGATTGTTTCAACCTGATTTATAAATTGGGACTGTAAATGAATAATTTTGAATGTGCTTTTATATAACCTGTTTTTCACTTGAGTGGATCATACCAAGAAGCTCCATTTGTATTACTAACTTGTAATGTGCTTTTGGAGTGTTTTGACAATAAAAGCATGTTTTAAAAATACTTTTGTATACTGTTAAATCTTTTGATAACTTAAAAAGCTTCCATCCTTCAGAAGCTTCCATTCTTCCTGAACAGTAGAACATACAGTATGTCGCTGCATTGAGTGCTCTGAGAGCTATGACCATTGTGCCACAGCATTGAACACATGTTTCTAAAAAGAATGGTTTCATGACTTCATGAAAAACATCTATTTTCATGGACAGAGAAAGCAAACAACTTGAATCAAAATCACATTGACTTAAACTGTCTTGCAAAAGCATTTAGACCTTTGCAGTGTTCATATTTTTTTGTTTTAAGGCTTTGAAGTAGCAATTAATATTTGTTATATACTGTACAGCACAACCCACAAAGCAAAAAAAACATAAAGAACTCCAAAACAAATAAATATGAAAAAAGTCACAATTCTGTAAGTATTCAAAACCTTTGCTGGGAAAAAACAAAATTAATATAGGTGCACAGAATTAAATAAAATGCAAGAATTGAGTTTCACATGATTTCTGTTAAATGCACCTATTTCTATAAGGCCTTCAGTGGGGTAATGAATTTACAGCAAAGATTCAACCATGTAGACCAAGAAGCTTTAAAAACAACTTGGGGATAAAGTTCTGTATACAGTAGGTACAGATCACGAGAAGGGTATAAAAAATGTCCAATATCCTTTTCAAAAATATCTCTTTCAGCCTGGTGAAGTCAGCTAATGAGGTAACTGAAGGGGCCCAGACATTGCCTAGATCAGTATCAGTTTAGTGTCTAAGAGCACATGTAGATGTGGGACACACATGTTAACGCAGCTGTCTGAGTACATGTATCATAAAATATTTGTTTGAAAATTACTAAAGCTTACACATTTTTTTTTCAATTAAAACATGAACATTAAATGAACTACAGTGGGTTTGAAACATTGATAAAGTGGCCCACTGAGTGACTGATATAGTCTCAAACAAATAAAGAGCTTCACTCTTGCTGCTAAGCAGAACAAAATATTCTCAAGTGTGTTGTTAGATGTTAGATGCCTGATTGTTTGTCATACTGTACTTAGATACTGTATAAATATGTTTAAGTCAGATTATTTGACACCTTATTTAAAGTAAAATGTAACCTCTACTGGGTTGCTTAACATACTGTATATCATACAGATTACTTGTAAACCCAAGACTAATTAATCATTCAAAGAGAATCAAATTAGCAAGAGTAATATGAAACAAGGGCAAAAACAGGCAATAACTGTTTTGATATTTTTAGTTATATGTCTCTTTTTGCTGCAGTTGCAATTACAGTATGCATGTACTTTTTTTGTTTACACTGGTTGGTCACATTAATTTTAATGCATGTTGTCAACAGAAAAAAAATACATCTTTAAACATAAAGTAGATGTCAGGCTCACTTCTGCTGGAACCGATAGCCACCTGTCAGTCTTTGCTGGTTGCTATGGAAACATGTTCTGACAGGAAACCTGTATCACCTGCCGGCAATGTGCAACCATGCCTAACTTGGACAATACTCGGGCTCTGGTATTGAGAGCTCTGACCCCAGCTTTGATCACTAGCTCAGTTCCTTGTACTTGTTCTGTGTTTCCTTGCACTTGACCCTAGCTTTGGCCTGACGACATATCTTGATTTGCCCCTTTGAGCCTTGAACTTTGTATTTCCCATGCTTCAAACCTTGTGTAGTAGCAATGCTTATATATAAGACAGAATTGAGTGTTGCTGTGCTTTCCTAAATGAGGCCCCCATCTCTCTTCCTCATTTCTGTGGTGCAGCCACAGATAAGATATTCATGTAGTTTCTGATTTGAAGTGTTTTCTTTCCGATAAGGAGCAGCTCCCACATGGGGATGCGACCAGCCATGACTGGCTATCATTATCAATGGCCATTCCTGGTGCCTATCTGTCTATGAGATTCTTGGGAACATCTGGATTGAAGTCCTAGGGTCAGAGTTCATTGTTATTCATCCCTAGAAGTGACCAACCAATCAGGAACCTGCAGGGCGTGGTAACCCCACGTGGGTCTCAAATGCCCGCCAAACTCTCAACCAATCATCGCCTGTCTGCGTTCTAGGTAAAAAGACACCACACAGCTCAGAACTTTGCTTCTCCGGCAATTTTCACGCACCCTCAGGGACAATTACGTGACTGCCAATGTTGTCTGTATAGGGACTGGAGCCTTCTTTCAGCAAAGCATCAGCCAGAGAAAGGCCCGTATGTAAGAATTCTCGTGAAATGCTAACTGACAATGTGGATGCTTCATTTGATCATCGAGGTATATGTTTGGACTCTTGTTGACAATCTGAATAAGTTTTATTCAGCAGTAGCACTGAAGCAAACCACCCGCAGTCACCCTCTGGGCATTGAGACTTTTTACTAGTCAGCCTGACTACTAGTAGGTCCCTGAGAGAGACACTGCCTGGTGTGTTGCTGACAGCAGAAATATCCCCTTCCTTCTTTCCACATCTCAGATCTGCACCAGGACTGATAGTGCAACGAGCCAGTATCGTGCCAATTGGATGTGGCCCTGACAGAGCCTACCAGCAGGTATTTTGTGTCTGTGCCCCAGGAAATACAATTCCATATCTGGATAAGTAACCCAATATTATACATTGCCGATCAAGAATTCAATTGTATCTTAAAATGTATCCAGGCAAACTGTTATTTGTTTTATATGCACAATTTATGTATTAATAAATGTATTCTGTGTATTTGAATCTGTGTGTGTGCGTTGCAGATTGTTCTGACGGTTGATTTTCTAATAGCCATAAAAGAATCACCTCATGGTTTACTTCTGCAATCAATAAAGTGTCCCAGTAAATTCACAAAACTCCTACACTTGCCTGTTTGCCTCAACTATGATTCTGGATTTGCCTCTTTGTGCCTTCAACTTGTCTCTCCATCTTAGAACCATTCTTGTATATGACCTCTATCCTGGACCACGCTATGCTTGTATCCCAAGCCTACTATCACTCCGTGCTACCTACATCTTTCCTGTCATCATGCTGCCTGCAGCTTTCCAGTTCTGTCTCTCTATCAGCTAGCATGTGGGCTCACCTTCAACTCACACGCACTGCTTAGTTCCACCTTAAGCTGTAGGTATGAATGTTGGTTGTTATTTACTATGTTCAAATTCTAATAACAATGAAAAGAAGCAGACATATAAATGGATATAAAGAGGACTGAACCAGGGAGGATGCTGAAATAGTAAAGTTGGGGTGGATGGAGGAATACTAAGAAAGATGCAGGAAGAGTTGTGTCCAGCCTAGGATATATGCTCCTATTATATATGCATAGGAGAAAGAAGTGTTCTTTAGAATTTGACCTTCTCCCAAGCCTATGTTAATTAACACCATTTAGTATAAACAGCTTGCTGTTGTCAACTTTGTCTAAACAAATTTTACATATAAAAAGAAATAACAGAAACTTCTATTACGTTAAGAAATTAAACTTTTACATGTCATGCAATGACTCATGATTATGTATTTGTTTTATTTGACAAAAGTAAAAAGTGTGAAAACTATAATTTATATTAATATAAATTAGTAAAATCTCTAAATCTCTTATTCATTGGTCCATATGATTTGTATGTGTTATTACTACAGAAAATATGTATTTTTGAAAAATAATCAAACTGGATTATGCATCCATAACGAGAAAGGCACTTATTCATGGTAAGGGTTGCAGCAACCTGGAACCCATTCTTGAAGGTTTGAGCACAAAGTAGAACTACACACCACTTGGGAATCCAGACCACCAAAGGCTGCACACCACACATATACACACACCCATACGTCAGTGTGGACTGATCAGCGAACACATCATTTAGACGCATCAGTAAATGTAGCCAGCACGTCTTTGGAAAGTGAGAGGAAGTTTGAGCATATGGAGGAACCCCACGCAGACACAGGGAGAATATACAAAATCTGAATTAGACTAGTACAGATAAAGTCTAAAACACAGTTTGTCATTTTAGGAAGTTATTTATGTCATTCTTTTTTTAAATTTGTGAAATCCTGCCTATTTTCTTGATGATCTGCTATATTATTTATTGTACTTTTCTTGTGTTGATCTTTTACAGAGGTTTAATTTTGAACCAACATTTAATGTAACGTGTTTGTATTGATTAAAAACCATATAAAATGTGTGGCACACTAACAGACAGTATCTGGTTAAAATAAGTATTGTAATGAGTTCATTAATGTCACTGTTTCATATTTTATTAATTAATAACTAAGAAAGCAAATAAGATGCTAAGGATATATTTACAGGAGCCTATACTTTAAGTCCAGTCATACTGGGGTAAAAGTCTATCATGACCTAATTAAATTGAATGTAGAGCACATTTGTTTGGGGCACCATGTCATCAAAGGGACATACATGCCTTAGAGAAGAAGGACAAAAAGAGATGAGTTAAAATTAAAGACTGAAAGAGCTAAATATTTTAAGATTTAGCAGGCAGTGGTTAAAAGGTGACATACTGTACAGTATTCAAAAACCTTGACAGGGATGAACAAGGTTGATTTAAGCAGATATTTCAAATTGAGTTCTTCCAGCAGAACAGGAAGTCATTAAAGGCTCTTGTAAAAAGACATCTATAATACACTGTAAAAATATTGAATAAAGAAAATAAAAAATGCAATTTTCAATATGTCCAGAGGGCTTTATGAAGGTAGGATGTTGGCCAAATAAATTAAAGTTAAGTAATCTAGATTATCAGAATTTAGGAAGACATTTAACAACTAAAGAACTATTTGGGATGCTCTGGCCCTTAGAATGTATATGGCAAAAGTTTCCCATGGTTACATTCAACACATTCAACATTTAAGATGTCAATACTGACATTTTTATGTACATTGCTCATTGAATCCACCTTCCTTATAAATATCAACACACATTTCATTGATCATTTCAATGTTTTTCAATTAAAGTTCACAACCTTAAAGGTCAAATGTGATTTTTTCCCTCTGTTTCTTTTCTGAAAATCCCACTGGGACAAGTACTTATTTGAAGGAGTTGATGTGGAACTTTTTCCAAAGCTAAATGGATTAAAGAAAGTTCACAAGTGATTTTTAATTGACTTTAGGGGGAAGGGGCTGTGGTCATTTGTCATGACAACTTAATGCTGTGTTTGCACTGCTCATTGCAGGTTTGTATTGGGACTTTGTGGTCGAATGATCCAATCTAGACAGTGGCTGAACTTGTATTCTGATTACTTTTTGGTCCTTAAGTCAGCAAATTTCGCGGTCCTTGACCATAGCATCAAATCTCTAATACTTTGTATTGAAGAAAGATATTCTTTTCTAAGTTACTTTAAAAGGAATTGGAGTGAAGCTGCAAACTAGCTACTGCAAAGTAAAATACATGCTCATTCTCAACCTGAACAATGTGTTTATAGGTGTTAACTACTTATGCATGCTTAGATAGATTAGAAATTGATAAATTTACCAATCACTAGCTAATACTATTCAAGTACAATCTATATAAATAAAAATGTAAAACTTGATCCTAATCACAAATCACAAATGTAAAATGTGGTTGCAATAAATACATACAGTAAGAGCTGCATTTGGTGTATTAATTGGTTGGATTATGGTCCAACTATAGATTAATCACGGATGACTTGCAATCGCAAGACAGGTAGAATTTGTTTTTTCCTTCTGTCTTTTATGTTATTTATAATGTGGTCCAAGGACTGATGAATCATGTATGAAACAAAACGTGAAAAAAGAGATGTTGGTAATGATTGTTTTAGAACAGCTGGGCGAAAATGGCTAGTTTTAACATTAACCCTCCCAATCTTCAGTTCAAAACTTCCACTAATATAGCATAGACTGGTTAGCCTATCATTTTTTATCTTGCTGATTCTAACTTCATTGTGTTTCCCAGGAACAAAATGGGAAACAACCCGAAGAGGTGTGCAATACATTGGCTCCTATACCTTTTCTGTCAGCTTCCAATTTTCATGGGCTCCCCCAGGCTCTCATACCTCTTCAGTCCATTAAATTGATCTGGTCTGTTCAGTCTGTGTCTCAAGGTCTGAACTGTCAGAAAACTAAGAGGCTGCAAAATCTTTTTCCTTGAGCAAAAAAAGCTACAAAGTTCAGAATGGATTTTGAACACCTCACCTGTAAACCTTGTGGTAGATTACAGATCACCATTTATTTTTGCTGAAAATGCAATTTTTTCTATTCCTTCAAACTATCTTGTGAAAGTGCATCACTTAAAAAAGAGAGATTTAAAAAATATATAGATTTTAAACAGACATTCAAGAGGAGGTCTTTAAACTTGCCCACATCTCATACACATAAATATCTCACCTCCTAAATACAGTTTCGGGCATAATTCTTGGACCTCTCCTTCCACTCCATCATCACCATTTGAGAGGCTCCCTGCCTCATTTTGAAGCAATGTGTGTATGAATGTGGAAGTGTGGGTCCTGTATGCCTTGACCTTACAGTGAAGTTGCCATTTCCTTAGACAGATACTGTAAGTAATTTCAATCAAATTTTAAATACACTATTCCTATAAACTTTGTCACTTTAAAAAGAAGTCTCCTCAGGACACATCTATGCTTGGCCCCAGGGGCTTTACTGTGAGCAGGGTCTAGCCAAGCTGATGAGGCAGGAAACCCCCACACAGTGGTCCAGTTAGAAAACCCAGGAGCCATTGATTCAAGGTGCCTGCCCTAATGGGAGGTCTTCACTGAGATCAGGCCAGGAGTTCCAACTTCACTCTCTGACTGAGGCGCCTGGGTGCGATCGGGATCAGATAACCAGCCGTCTTCTAGACCCACTGGAAGATACTTCTGAGAAGGACTGGAAAGCAAAAACTGCCTCCTAGATGTATGACAGAACCATGGGGATGGAAGGACAGTGGAGAAGAGATTTAGGGAGTACAGAGCGGAGGTCTGGGATCGGCGTGCAGGCATGGACTGGAATAAGGTGCATGGCTGCACGGGGGGAACCTTGGGGTCCTGAATGGCAGAAACTGCCTCCTGGATGTTGGACAGAACCACAGGGAGGGGAGGCCAGCAGAGGAAACGTCCAGGGTTCCCAGGGCAGAACAAGGAGCCTGTGTGCAGTCCAGTTCAGAGGATGCGGTGCGCAGTGAAATCTGGGAGTGGAGTAGAACGGGAATGGAGAAGGAGAGTTGCAAGGGTAGTGCCCTGGGGTCCTGGATTACAGAAGCTGCCTCCTGGATGTGGGATGGAACCACAGGGAAAGGAGGCCAGCAGAGAAGAGTGCAGGAATTCCAGGGTGGAGCCCAGGTGTCTGAGTGCTGCCCGGTACAGAGGCTGTGGTAAACAGCAAAATTCTGGAGTACAGTGCAAAGTGCAATGGGAACGAAGAAGCAGGATTGCAGTGCACAGTGAAGTCCTTGAATTGAGTGAGAGATCTGGAACAAGGAAGCAGTGCTACAAGGGAAGAGCCCTGGGGTCCTGAGTGACAGAAGCTGCCTCCTGAATGTGGACAGAACCAAAGGGAAGGGAGGCCAGCTGAGGAAACGTCCAGGGATCACCATGCAGTTGGGAACTGGAACAGGAGGTTAGAGTACTGACAGAAGTCCTGCAATGGAGTGAGCTGGATCAGAGTCTGAGTGGACTGCCTCAGTCAATGGAATTGGGAAGCCTCGGTTATGGAGTGGAATCCTGTGGCGAACTCCCAGGACATAAAGGACACTCAGGTTTCTTGGAATAGGATCCTTTTGTTGAGCCCTGAGGGAGAAGGGGAATTTGATGTTGGAGCAGAATCCTGGCATTGAGAACCACAGAGAGGGTACAGAAGGAGATAACCATGGAGAGGCTGCTGATGCATCTGCCCGGGAAACCGCAGAACAGACCAAAACAGACATGACGGGGAAAAAGATGGAACTGAGGAATAAAAGTGCGGATGTGAAAACTAAAAGGGGGTAAAAAGAACAATGACGGAGCGCTGTTGAAGCTGAAAGGAATAATTGGTCATTAAGGGCAGATCACCTGAAAGGCATGTGATTTATGCAGCAAGCTCTGGACAACCGTGAGCCATCATGAGAAAGTGACAATTTCCCAAGGCAAACACTAGGTGAGACGCACCGTATGAGATGCGACACGCCATATGAGACATTACCATAGCTTTCAATATAATTGTTGTCAGGTTCAAATATTATAACCTAAGGCTTTTGTTTTTTACGGCCGTCACATGAAGTGTGAAAAACCATGTCACTCATACATTTCTGGCACTAACATTCTGTTAAAATATCACTATTCTTCTGGTTGGTCTGAGAAACATATATGAAAAAAACAGCCAAGAAGATCTATAATTAAGCTTAACAGATTGATGTGCTGTTTCTCATCCTTATGTACAAATTCTTACCATTCTAATACGCCATCAATCATGTTTAAATTCTGCATGGAAGATACTTATTTTATCTTTTAATAATATGCTTGATTGATGAGTACCTCTCTCCTACTTTTTAATATAGTGACATCTTTTAGAATATCTTTACTGATAGCTAAAGCAATCATACTACAATGTGGTCTCATGAGCCAGATGTAAGATGGTAAATTTTCTTTAAAAATCAGAATAACAAAATAGTTTAAAGTGCGTGTAAAAGATGTGCAAATGTAAGACATTTAAGTAAGATTGAAAGAAATTGTTGATCCAACTGTACTTTACTGATGTATTATAACAATTATCCTGTGTTGAGGATATCAGTTACCAAGGTTAAGCATCTCTTAGCAACTATTTATAAATTTAAACATTGTATTTAAATGACAAAATAACATATACCACATGAAGCATGATGGAAATGTTAATTTAATTTAAAATGACAATAAAGAATAAGCTATTTTAATTAGACTTAATTGCTTGTCAGCTTAGTAACTGACAACATTCTTAGCAGTGACTTCAGGATACAGTTTCTGGCAAACTCAGAATCTTCATTCAACAGAAATTCTATGTTAGATGATTTATACAATTTCTAAACCCCAAGGATCTAGTAGTAACATTGGTCCCTGATATATGTTATTAGTTTAATTTTGTCTGATTGGGATACAGTTTTTTTTTTAAATACTGGATGTATTTTTCCATGTTTTTAGCTTTCCTCAGCTAGAGTTAGGGTTAAGGGTAATGCAACCTAAGTTTACAAAATTGCTCTACCTTGTGTATTAATACCATGTTGTCAGGTATTTATGGAAAACCCCTTTTCCACCACACATACAGTAGTCTGTTTTGTTTGCTTTGTGAATCATCTCTGATGTTTGCAAACTTCCAATCCAGTAAAGTTATGAATATTGCCAACAGTTCAACAGTTTTTCTTGGCTTTGATTGGAATATACTGTAGCACTAGCATCTAAAACACAGAGATATTGTTTGTGTGGGATACATGCAAGCTATGGAAAAAGGATCCAAAACCATTCCAAAGGGGAAAGAGATTGGAAAATGTTGATTGCGTTTTGTCTTTTTGCCTAAGGGAATAGGAGGGAATTGGAAGACCCATTCAAATAAATTGATAAGTAAACGAAATATGCTGAGTATTGCATTTTATGTTTAAATGCAGGATACCATATGCTTAAGTACTAATTTCCCAGATGCTACACATTTAATAAGTAATTTGACACCCCACAAAGGGCTCCAACCAGAAGAGCTTCTAATTGTACTTTAGTTTGCAATTTCTAAACATCTCTTGAGCAGTGAAGCAGAAGAAAAATACTACATGTGTAAATGACACTGCTGAAGAAAAACATTACAGATGGTCGTTTAGATACAATGCGTTGATAAGATGCCTGAAGGCAAACCTTTACCTCTTGAGATTTCAAATTTCTATAGCAACATCACTTGCAGTTTGGTGCCTGTGTAAATGTTAGAAATTACTAAAAAAGAGAAATGGTAAAAATAATCTGGAACATTATAATACAGATGTTTAAACAATTTTCAAAATTTTTCAGGGATCATATATCAAAAATGTATACAATTTTGATGATTTTCATGTTATCAGTATTAAACAATGTTTTTTTTTTATTTTTAAACATTTTGTTTTCCCAATTATGTATTTAATTAAATGTACACACAATGTGGAATTGTCAATGACATAGTGCTGTGAGAGTTTTAATTTACTGTAACTTTTAGGATTCAAACATATGATTTGTAATCTCATACACTAATTCTAAAAATAAAATATACAATTTATTGCTATGATGCCAAAAACACATATTACAAACAACAAATCCAATAGAATATACAGTCACGTGAAAAAGAAAGTAGACCCTCTTTCAATTCAATGGTTTTACATATCAGGGCATAAATAAAAATCGCCTGGTCCTCACCAACTTCTTTAATTAGACAAATCTTACCTCAGATCACAGACAACACATACTTGTAACAGATTTCACTATGTCATTATTTATTTAACAAAAAGTAAGCCAAAATGAAATACAGAAACCATGTGGGAAAAAATAAGTACACCCTTACTGCTTCCTTAGGAATTAAGAAGGTAATTAGTAGCCAGGTGCTGCTAATCAAATCCACTTAAGTGACCACCTCTATAAAAGCAGAACTTCTGGCAGTTTGGTGATCTGTAGCATTCAGGTGTGTGTTAACACCATACCAAGGAGAAAAGACATCAGCAATGTACTCAGAGAAGCAATTGTTGCTGCTCATCAATCTGGGAAGGGTTATAAGGCCATTTCCAAACATTTTGAAATCCATAATTCTACAGTGAGAAGGATTATTTACAAATGGAGAACATTCAAGACAGTTGCCAATCTTCCTAGGAGTGGGCATCCCATCACATTCACCCCAAGGTCAGACGGTATAATTCTCAGAGAAATCGCAGAGAACCCAAGAGCTACTGTACATCTAGGGATCTACAGGCCTTGGTTAACATGTTAAATGTTAAAGTTCATGATGGTACAGTCAGAAAAAGACTGAACAAGAATGGCTTTCATGGAATGGTAGCCAGGAGAAAGCCCCTTCTCTCCAAAAAGAAAATGGCAGCATGGCTTAGGTTTTCAAAGTTGCATCTGAACAAACCACAAGATTCCTGGAACAATGCCCTTTAAACAGACGAGACTAAACAAAGTGGAGATGTTTGGTCATTATACACAACACCAAGTTTGGCCAAACCAAACACAGCGTATCACCACAAACACCTCATACCAACTGTCAAGCACGGTGGTGGAGGGGTAATGATTTGGGCTTGTTTTGCAGGCAAAACCTGGGCACCTTGCAGTCATCGAGTCGACCATGAACTCTTCTTTATACCAAGGTATTCTAGACAAATGTGAGGCCATCTGTCCAACAGCTAAAGCTTGGCTAAAATTGGGTCATGCAACAGGACAATGATCCCAAGCACACCAGCAAATCTACAACTGAATGGCTGAAACAGAAAAGAATCAAGGTGTTGGAATGGCCAAAGTCATTCAAAGTCAAAGTTCAGACCCCAACCACATTGAGATGCTGTGGCGGGACCTTAAGAGAGCTGTGCAAAAATGAATACCCTCAAACATTAATGAAAAGAAGCAATGTTTTAAAGAAGAGTGGCCCAAAAACAGTCACACAACTGAGAGACTGATAAACTCATGGTTCTACAAGCTACTGAATCATGGGGTGTACTTAGTTTTTCACACATGACTTCTGTATGTTGGCCTATTTTTTGTTAAATAAATAATGAAATTGTGGAATCTGTTACGTGTTGTTTGTCACCTGTAGTTAGATATACCTAATTGTAGGACCTGGTAAAGACCAGATGATTTTTTGTTATGTCCTGCTATATAAAACCATAGAATTGAAAGAGGGTGTACTTTCTTTTTCATGACTGTATGTGTGAAATGATCTGCTGATCACTCACTCATTACAAGGAGAAGAGTTAATAACTTGTGAGTTAAAATACATAGACTATAGTTCAGCTTGTAGGTTTTATCAGTCTGACATTCTTAGTTTCAGATACTAGTAAATCTGTATTTACTATCATGAACTAAACAATTAAACATGTCTGGAATAATAGTTCAAGTCTGTTCAAGTTTGAGACTTTTTATCTCACATTTGCGACTTCGAAATAGCCCACATTTCATTGTCTGTCCTTTTGTTATTGTAACGGATTAAAGACCTTCTTTAGCCCAGTGGCAAACTTCCCTGTTATGCGCAGGGGATGGCGGTGCCATCACCGCACTGCAACCAGATCATACAACCTGTATGTCGGTTGTTCCGTTACACTATATTTATAAATCGTACAGGATCTACAGGCCTGAAGACTTGTCTTTTACAGTGCCCTGATAAAATTCAAATTAATTACACTAATTTTTATGGAATCTAATTTCCACCACGGAGGCTTCCATAGTACCCAGATGGAATGGTGGACTGTGGGCTTTTTAAAACAGTTTTTTTTAAAACACCAGGAATACAAAAAGGAGATGGAATATGACAAAATATACAGAAATGGACACTTCATATCCAGAGGAATTCACAATTCTAAAAGCTGAAATTTATATTTTTTACATATTTCCATTGTATGTCTTGCCTTTTGATTCTTTAAATTTTGAATTTAATTTAAGTAAGAAAGGAATTGTACTTTAAAAGCATTAATAGAGGGAGCAGTATTAGACCATTTACTTTTGTGGATGAAGTATTTCACCAAAATAATTAACAGATTAATAATAGGAACATATCCTTTATCCAAATCAGATATAAATATAAAATATCAAAATTTTAATTTTAACATTTCCCTTTAAATGTTTAACATTTAAAAATACAGTTTTGTATATATGCAATTAACAAACAAATTTAACAAAGATTCCTTCTCATTATTACAAAATACACATACTCTAAGTCATCTTGTTCATGTTTAAATCTAGAAAGTGTCAATTTAACAGGATAAAATCAATGAATGATCTTAAATTGAATTTCTTTAACTTTATTTATAAGACAGTATCTATCACAAATTGTCCAAACTAATTTCCAATTTATATTCCTAATCATAGCATTCCAAAACGAGACACAAGAAGGTACAGTATAATCCCACAGTAGGCTTCTTTTGCCAGATAAGCAACCTGGCCTGGCTATGTTCATTGCTGGCACCAGAAGTGACGTCAAAATTGTGAGATACAAAGTCGCAATTGCGAGATACCATAGCACATTTTTTTTTACTCCCTGGCAGAAATGGGATTTTGAACTTTTACTGCATTTATTTACTATTGAAATAGTGAATATGCTTTTCTCTTACCTGTATCTTCCCTTGCAAAAATTACAATTTAGAAGCAAACGTCTGTACTGATTTATACTAATGTGTGTACATAGGAACATATTGTAGGATGCTGGAAGAGTTATGGTTCTTGATGTATGAATTGTTATAAGGAAGGAATGTGCATGCGATGCAGTGAAAAAGTAAATACACCCCCTTAGGATAACATATACTGTATTTGTACCATTCTACTAAGAGTGCCTGTACATTTTCATACAAATATATTGAATGTTGACTGTTTTAAATAAATCATGATAAAGTAGAATTTATGTGTGTTATTTGCCAAATCAGGTTAGTTTTATCTACTTTTAGGACTTGAAAAATGTCAAATAAGTTTAAATATGTTAAACCATAAAATCTTAAGGGAGTATACTTTTCAGCACACTATAAGGCTATACCCTTGCAATTGCAGGGTTTTGTAAAGCATCACCTACAAACTTTTATTTTACTTGCACCAAAACTGATCATCATTTATGCATGTCGCATTCTTATGGCACTCACATAGAAGTAGCTTGTTAAGCATAGATTATGACAAAACATTCATAATGCCATTGCGCTAAGTCATTAACAAAGAAAGCCTTAAATTACTTGTGGAAATGTGATTATAATTTTGTATGCTGTATTTAAGTGATCTCAAAGCAACATGAGAGCAAATATGAAGAACAATGAGCAAACCTTCCACCAAGTTGGAACTTGTCAAAGTTGATTGACAACTCTTGTGGCTATAATTGCTGGCAAAGATGTTTCTTCCAAATATTGAATTCACAGGTCTGAATATGTACTGTATGCAATCACTGTAATTTATTTTTTGATGTTTTCTTTTTTTGCTGACATTTACTGTGACTTATCTTACTCTTAGAAGTCTTCAGTTAGAGCATTCAGGTTTTGAATACAATATTAACTTTAAAATTATGTATTGTCCTGTAATTTCATAAAATGTGACACCATAAGAAAGCTCTGAATACCTTTATTAGGCAGCTTGTATTGGGAAAGTTAATCTACTGATACTCTGATCATTTCTGTAGATTGTGTGACAATATAACATTATGAATGCATTTGAAGTTAATTTTTCAAAGTGACTGGTATTTTCTCTGTTTTGCCAGATACTGAACATGAAAGTGACAGTGTTCAAGACTGTAGGGAAATTCAGTATATCTAGCTTTTGTTATTCACAGTAGAACTTGTTAGTAATAACTCAGTTAATAATTTCCTGAAACGGTCACAAGGATCACAACTGTAATAAAAGGACTGAAACATTGCCCAAGAAAGGGGGTGAAACCTAGTACCCGGAAACTTACTCATGTAATGTCCATGACAAAAGTGACCAAACTTAATTAAATTTAATTACTAAACAATACAGTAATTATGTATATTTTTACATTGCAAAAATATATCGATTTCACTAGAATTTTGCAATTTGTTACAGTTATTATAATTAATGCAATTAGTGCAGAAAGTGGAAGTCTCAGTCTGCATTAACTCACCATCAAAATTGAAAGAATTGTGGAGGTACAGGTATGTGCATTTTTTTCCCTCAGATAACAATTTGGTTTAATTAAATAGCTAGCTATACGTCAATATATGTGATTGATTTAAATGTTTGTCATACCTGTTTTGAATTGAACCCACATCCATCTCAGCTAATAGTGCTGATCTCCCAGTAATTGGAGAGTTTATTAAAACTGACATAGCAGAGGCGCGTAGGCAGGTCGGGTAATAAATGTAAAAAAAGGTGCAGGTCCAGATAATGTGTGTGGAAGAGCTCTACAATATTGTGCAGATCAGTTAGGTGATTTTCTTAACTTGATTTTTCAGAGGACCTTAAATTTACAAATCATCCCCTCTCTATGGAAGAAATCTACTATTCCCATTCCAAAAGCTGTTGCTTGCACAGAGTCTCACAGAACTTTAATTCCAACAGTTGCTTCGTAAGATGGGTCTTAATGAACAGGTCTCAATAGTCAAATTGGGGAAATAGTTATCTGATATTTTGCTTCAGTTCCTTTGGATCACTGCAGGGCTGTGCCTTGTGCCCCCTACTGTACATTTGTACACTAATGATTGTAAAAGCAGACGTACAAATATATCAATACGTTTGCTAAGGACACTGCTCTGGTCAGCTTATTAAAAATCCAGAAAATTATCGTGGTCCTAAAGGATATACAGGTATTTTACTAAATGGTTTGATGATTTCTCTTTTAAGTTAAATGTCTAACTGCCTAAGGAACTAGATACTGATTTCAGAAGAACAAATGCAATATCCCTCCAGACCTTGTGTAATTAACAGACTGTAGACATTGTTAATAACTACAAGCACTTGGGAGTGGAGTCATAGAGAAAGACATAAGACAGGTCAAATGTTGTAACACACTTCATAGAAGTTCTAAAAGGCCAACAGAGGTTCTGTGTGTGTGGCCATGCATTGAAATACTGTCTCGCGTCTTGGTTTGACAACATCAATACTGTTAATTGTGATAGGCTGGGAAAATTAGTAAAACATTAGTGAAAAAGTTATGGTTACATCAGAAATGATGGCAACTGTTTGCATTCCAATATTTCACTGTGACTAAATAATACTACTTCATACTTTTAATTGCTTAGTTTTCTGGATTTTTTTTTTTTACTTTTACCTACTTATTTTTAGAAGTAACATGTACTTTTACTCAAGTAATGTAATTGAATACTTTTTATACCACTGTAGAAAACTAAGAATGCAGATAAGGTAAAAGAGAAATACTCAGATTACATAAACAGTCACATGTCACAGCGATTTGTATTAAGATCACTGCTCTGCCTAATTTATACCAGTCATCTGGATTCTGTCTGCCATCCACAGATCCAACACATGTGATGAATCTAGACCTGATGCTAGTCTATCGCAGGGCAGATACAGACAGAGAGATGCACAGATGTACACTAGGGCCAATTTTCCCAAAAGCCAATTAACCTCCTAGTATGTTTTGAGAATGTACTGTAGGAGGAAAGAGGAACACCAGGTAAAACCCATGTGAGCACAGTGAGACATAGAAAGTCCACACAGTACATATCCTTCCTTATTTGACCTAACTGTGCCTACCAATTACAAAGGAAGGCCAGGATAGCAGAACTGCAGGCTCACCAAGGTTTCTTGTCCTTTAATGGTTAACAGGTGTGTGCAAATGATGGAGAGGGATAAAGAACAAGAGAGAGACAACACAGAAACAGCTAGCAGTTACATGAGGTAGAGAGACAAAAAAGGAAACTCCCCTCATTTACTGTATATAGTAGGAGTAGAGAACTGAAATACAATTAATTAAAAATACTATGTTAGAATTATTACCAACCAAATATAGAATACAAATAAAACATATAGAGTAGATTAGATAAATTAGGGTTCAAGAAATTTAAAAAACTGTTCCACCTTTCATTTAGTATTTTTATTCACTGTGTACTTTACAGTACTGTTTTTAATTACTGTATTTTTTAACTTCCTGGATTTATTTCATAAAAATAATAAATCACATGGACATTGCAATAGATTATTGACAATTGTCAATGAAATCACACATGAAATATGAAGTGTGCAAAAGCAAATTGAGACTGAAAAGTAAAACAGAGCCCGGTGGAGACAGAATTATGCTTACTCTGCACTATTTATCCATTTTACACTATGTGCTCTAAAACTTTATTATGTTAAATCATATAACATTAAGTTGACTCTTGTGTAACCCAGGGAGAGGGTGTATACTGTAGAAGAGCACTTTTGTACATTGCAATGTTTAATGGAATGTCCTACACTGACAGCCTAAAGGAATTTAAACTTTTTAGTCTTAACAGAGAAGACTAGGGGAGGACTTGAATCAAATATTCAAAATTTTGAAAAGTAATGACAAAGTCATCCTGATGGATGTCTTTACAATGAAAGAAGAACTTAAGGATACTGTAAAATTCAAACTATGGAGACGACGCTCCTTAAAATTGAGAAAATTCAGAATCTCGAATGTCTCATCAAAAGGCCAAAACCTCTGGCAGGTATTCCCTGTCACCATGCTTGGGCATTGGCTTGAGAATTTTCGTTCATATAGTGCTACTTATTAGTTCACTAACCCTACAGTACTGGATCAAATGTTTTAATAATATAATGATTGCATAAAGCATTATTTGCACAATTAATTAAATATGTAGCCATGTCCCCCTAAGGGTTATTCAAATTGCTAATGGACATAACTAGTAGTAATAACATGAGTAATCAAGACTATTAAAGTAATGCAATGGAATCATTATTAATAATTGCTCAGTCGGTGATTAATGAGGAGGCTATATTAGCATCTTGGGGCTAAAGAACTGAAATACAATTTAAAAATTCAAGTCATGCAATACCTAGGGTCTTAGTTATAGCAGATGACAATTACTTTTCTAAAAGTTACAATAATTAGTATTGACAAAAATTGGTTGAGCTTTGTGTTCTTACTTGAAATCTTACCCACTGTGTGAGTGTGTACTGTATATGAGCACTTAAACTGAGTGACTGAGTGACAGTATGTTAAGAAATTTTACTATAATTATTTTAACTTTATTCTTAGTACCTCACTTTGAATATGTCCTCTGAGCTAAATATTAAATGTTATTCAATAAAAACCTGCAAATGTAATTCCCTAAAAACAGTTACTGTATATCATGTGACTTTATTGTTATGGATTCAGTAAGAGAAACCGAAACCAGTGAGTGAACCCACTTGCTGGAGCTGACAAAGCCTAGCCGTGATCCAAAGAAAGCCGTAGTCGAAGGAACGAGCCGAGAGTCCAGGGGAAGCCAGAGAGCCAAAAGGGAACGAGTTACCGAAGCCAAAGCATGATCCGAAATCGTAAAAAACTGAGAAAACCAATACTGAGCAAGGAGGTAGGGAAAGACAGGTGTTTAAGTAGGAAGAGACGGGGGTGTGGTGGTGAATAGGAAAACTGATAGGTAAACTGAAGGAGTAGGGCTACGCCTACTTCCGCCTCTTCCGTTGCCGGGAGGCAGGGATCGTAACATTTATGGTAATTTACAACACAGAACAGATAATACCATGATAAATGTGTATTGTCCCAGCTGCCAAGATGAAGACTTCAACTGTTAAATCAGTCATGATTTCTATAAAGCAAATAATGCTGACTAACATTTGATATTTTAATAAGTAACTGTAGCACTGGCTTATTTTACAATTTATATGTTGTATTTGGACTATCAGAAGGCTTCTGAAAAAGTGCCAAATGAAAAGTAACTTTGGAACTGAAAGCTTTTGGAATTAAAGTTAATTTATTATATGGTTTACAATTTGGCAAAAGCAGAGCATATAAGAAGAGTAATTCAGTGTTCTGGCAGAATACAATGAAACTGCAGGACATGTAAATATATAACATCTGTAAGGTACCTACAGTACAGTATATGGACTGTTAATGCAAGTGTGAGAAGACTTCCTCATTGAATATTGCAAAAGGGCCACAGAGGAATGGATTGTCTTCCAAAATATACCTTGATTGTTTTTGAGCAAACCATGTCAAAAAGCAAATCAAATCAAAGTTTATTTATCAAAAGCACAACAATACGGGGTGCAGCAGTAGTTGCTGGCAATGAAATGTCTTTTATGTGAGCTCACAAAAATCACAAAATTAAAAAAAACACAAAAATAACAAAATTGAGGTTACATTTTTCGAAATTGAATAAAACTCACAAAAAATGATAGGGGTGTAAATTGAATGATAAAGATGTGCCTCCATGAAACATCATGAATATTCAAGTCAGGGGTTGTCAGGTGCTTGAGGGTGACTAAGTGAGATCACTCTGCTTCAGGTTGGTGTTATGTTCTTAATGTTCTGGGCTTTTCAGTAGTTGCCTTATAGGTATGACAGCATGTCTGATTTATGCTTCTCACTGTTTGCTATGGTGAGAGGAGATAGTGAATAATGGAATCAGTTTAATGTACTTACAGGAACATTGCATTATCTTGTTTTATATCTTGTATTTTTTTATATGACTTACGTAATGTTATGTATATGACAGTTGGCAGTGGTGGCAGAAAATTCAGATCTTTTACACAGTGGCAAATCCCCATCCCCAGAGCTCCCAATCACAATGCCTCTTCTGCTCTGCCCCACTGCCATGAAGGTGAAGAGGTGTTTCCCTCCACAAAATCAGGATGCTCGGCTGCCTCCGGGTAATGTCAGGCCTACAATTACTAGTGCTGCTGATATCCATCCTGGTGACTTTTGAAGTACTATATGTTCTTGTTGACCACCACAACTAGGAAGAAATGGCAATCCCAGTTCAACTGGTACCTAGATGTGAGGGTGGAAATTGGGTTGTGATGATCTGGCAAAATATTACACACTAATCCACTTCTCTTTGGGTGGATGACTGTAATTCAAAATTATGTCCTACATCAGCACTGTTGTCCAGAGATGTGTAGGACTTTGGGCGTTTCTTGATGTAGCTACAGTATGACAAAGAATCCTGTTCCTGAATTCAGTTCCCACCCGATACTACTCAAATGGGATTGGTCTAGCCAAAATAATTGCCCCTTCTTGCCTATACCTAATGAATAGACTGGGAAGACATCTTAATTAAATACAAATCCTTCCAGATTTTAAAAGCAAACATAGATGACTATGTGGTTTGATGCTTACTTTTCTATTTAAAATAGCAGGCTGAAAAAGTCACCAGTGGAGTAGGAGCAAATACAGTATAATTATTATATACAAAAAGTATGCTAATTTAAAATGTTAATTTAAAATGTCAGCACAATTTGGTTCCACATTAGTATTGTATAATCAGAACTGTACCATTAATTATGAAATGGATAAATCATTATAAATGTGATATATTATTAATGCTGAAACTAGATTTGGTTTGAAATAATAAATCATTGAATTTTAACACAGCCACATGTGAATTGTTCTTCTTTATTTAAAATGATTAGGAGGATTGTGTAAATGGTTTTAAAATTAAAAGCTATGTACAGTACAGTTTTCACCTCTTTTAAAGAAATCCTTTAACCTTGGATTCTTTGATATTTAACCACTAGAAAAAAAAACATTTTTTCATACAATCTTCTAAGACCTCACTTCAGCAATTATTAACAGTCTACTTTTAGGAATCCTTTGAGGTTTCTAAAAACAGCCCTGCAAACCTTTCCTGATTTTAAAAAAGATTTCCTTTGTGCGTTTGTGTAGCATACATAAAAGTTAAGGTTCAGAGGTCTATAGGAGACTCGCAGACATATTTCTAAACCTTAGACAGTGCCTTAAGGGTGACTTTCATCAGGTTTCTTGTGGTACTGAAGAGCAACCTCTTTCTTTACTAAGAAGCCAAGGAATCTTAGCTGTTTCAGCATCATTAATATCCTTTAATGGCACAAATCATACATTTTTGGCAAATGCATTCATTCTGTTTCATAAACTTTTTCAGCTTTATATAATTTTGTTAATTGAGGATACATCTTAAGTTATTCTGATAAAACTTTCCACACCTCAGATCTACTACTTTTCATATCATGCACTTAACTTGTTTTGCATTTTCTCTGTGCCTCTCATGCAAAGGCAATGTGTGTTGTTGTTTTCTAGTTCATTGATTTGTGTTCACATGTTTTTGCATTATTTGCTGTTATTTTAATCTTTTGAACAGCATTTGACACCATTTTGAGGTTCAGTTCATTCTAAAAGGTCCAGGAGACAAATTGGCAGTAAATAATCCTTTATTACAACACTACATTTTATTAAAGCCCATAATGTTAATGTAGTTAAACAAATCATACATTTTCATTCTGTGTTAAGCACATCATAAAATGTCATCAAAGGCAGGGATGTCCACCCTTATTGGCACCCCTGCCTTCAGTGATTCAGCCATATCTTGAGATCAGAGTGGTCACCATTTCACATGTCCTGGATGTTCTTGTGGTTTCCACCACCATACTGTCATCACAGGCTCCCATGTTATTGCACCTAAGAGGCTCTATTTGAAGGTTTATCATTTCACACTCAGATAAAATAGCAGCAGTGAAATGGTGACTGTACATTGTAACACTTCATAAAGCATCACAGATATATTACCTGGATTTGGCATCAGTTCCTTTTCCCTTCCGTTTATAACCTGAGTCACTTAGATCAAAAACTAACTCTGTCTCCTGTTTTCAAAGAGGAGGTTTTGAAAGCTCTAGATGAAGATTCATCTGCAACACACACTTTAAGACTACCTTAAAACTGTATTATATTGGCAAAAGGTTGATATTTTGAAGCAAGTTCTTCTCCTGTGTATATTATACAGCTAAGTTGTCAAGGAAACCAAAATTGTTGAAATTGACTAAATATAGAAACCCACTGTATTTTTCATACACTCTCTAAAAATCTCTCTTTTTTATATTTTCCAAAGTAAATTAATGTGTTAAACATTTGTCTGTGTTTCAATGTGGCACATTCTTTCATATGTTTATAGAGTTCTAATGTGCACCAAATAGTCTCACAACTTAAAAATGACTTAGTTTCACAATGTTAGAGTTCAGACCAGCGACAGCTGCCACTTGATTAATTACAAGCACAAAGTACCAGGTCAAGGGAATTTTCAGCCTTTTCCCTGAGTGGAGCCTCCTTCGTCTTATAATTAGTCATAGTCATTCATGGGCATTGTTTGATGATGTCAGCAAGCAGGTTCCTAGCAGGTAACACATAGAAGGTACAGTAAATTTAACAACACATACTGTACCTTTTATTGTAGAAACCAAGGCAAAAGATGCTTGAAAATGTTAATGTTGACATTTTTATTCAAATATATCTCCTAAGAACCTGACATGGGAACAAATAATTCAATGATCTGGGCTTACTATATCTTAAACACGAAAACCTATAACAGAACAAAGCAGATTAGAAATTAAAGTTATTTTTTATTTTGCTGATTCCATGGTTTGAGGCATGTAGTTATGTTTTTATCAGTTCACCATGACTCAGTTTACTGTGCTACTCACTTGAAATATTGCAAAATGTATGTGCCTTTTGCCATCTATACTCTCACTCTTGCAGTATAGCTTTGTTTCAGTGAGTCAGTCAATAGAAGCATGTGCTAATAAAACACTTGATTTTGAGCCCTGCATGTCTGGCAGACTTCCGTCCAGATGCTCACAAGATAGGTAAGCACACATTTGATTTAAACTTTAGACAAACCCAAATTACCTTTGCTTTAAGTCCTAGCAAATAATTGTAATTATTAAACACAGCTTGTTGCACTACTAATAGACTTCTACAGATTTATCTGGAAGTCTATACAGTCCTTTAATAGGCAGGAAATTGCAATGTTTGAATTTTTAATGCATTAAATACTCAAAATTGGATCCAGCCATTGGAAAAAAAAATGAAAATGTCCAAAAACAGAGGTTCTAAGGTGGTTCATTTCAAATAAATTGTGAATTTGTTCTTGAATTTTGTACAAAAAAAGTAAACAAAAGAGCATATAACTGTGACAAGTCACAAAAAGTGATGAATAAGGATAAGTATCATGTGTGGTTGACTTGGAACATGTTCATATCCTCTATCTTACATTTTATATAGATTTAAATATTTTATGTAATAAGATGCCTATAACAGTCATGGAAGAGCTTATAACGTAAAGTACCAGGTTATACATGTATATGAATGAAGAACATGTGACAAATCAGATTTAGCCCCAATTTTTTAGACAGTATCATTTATTTATATTGAGGGTAGATGCTTACTCATGTCTAGCGTAAGAATTAGGATTTTTATAATTAAATGATTTTATCTAGCAATAATCGGATGCTTCTGTGGACTTATGCTATTAAGAAATGAAATAACAATATACCAACTGGCACTCCAAAATTAGATCAAACATTTACTTATGAGATGATACTAAGTTATTAACCAAGAAAGGTAAATATTTTTATATATTTCTTTCTAGGTTCTACAGTTTTTAAAATATTTTAACACATGTGTATAATAAATGATCATACCATGCAAAGTTTTCACATGCTGTTGCTTTAAACTTGGCAATCATGACACTTTGAAGTAGGAATTGATATTTCTTATATTCACAACCTAATCCACACAAAAAGCAAGAACAAATACAAAAGAAAAGTAAATACATATTTAATATAAAAGTAAAATGGAAAAGTGGTTGTACAAGTATTCATTAACTTTGTTTGTTGTGGCAAACTTAAATTAATTTAGGTGCAAAAGATGACGTTATTGAGCCACCCAACCAGCTGAGTAGCCTCCTTCTGTGGGTGGTAATAGTGGCTCTCATTATTCAGAATAACAACATCTATCTGTCATGCTGGTCACCAATGGAGCTTCTCAGAGCAAGCTAGCGTTACCATGGTTGCCAGCCATGACTCTACTCACCTGCCTGTCAGTTGGTTGTCATGGTTAAATAATCAGACAAGAAGTCTGTTCCACCTGTATCTACATCTGCCTCGTTAGGATCAAACTATCTTCCTTGACAAGGCTCTGTTATAGAGGTTTGCTCTGAGTTACTGCCTAGTCTCTAACTTTGCTTTCCTTGCTTGTGTTTTTCTTTGGACTTTTGACCCTGTATCTTTCTGTACCTGGATTTGATTTTTAGCTGTGTTCTACTCAGCTACAAACCTGAATTGCTTTTCCTGGACTGTGTTTGCTTGCTTTCTTGGTCAGGTATTGAATTTCAAATTAAGAATTCAACTATGAAGACTAAGGACTTATCAAAGGAAGTCAGGGATGACATCAGTGAAAGTACAGATCAGGAGAAAGGTCTGAAAGTATGAAGTCTACAATTATGAAGAAATGGGAGGTGCATCATATCACCCAGTTGCTGCCTAGATTAGGATGTCTAAACACAGAGGAAAGTGGTGATGGATACTGCTTTGAGGACAATAACAACTTCGGAAGGGCAGAATTCAATGGCTGAAATGGGAGAAAATGCACATTTGTAAATAATAATAATCATTTCTTTCTTATTATTTTCAGCATGGAACAAAACTATTACTTGTTCCTTTGCAGCCTACGCATGCTGACACAGCTACTCACCTGAACAAATAAGGTAGTTTACTGTTATAACTTTAATTAATTTTCAGAATGTTTTAGAACTTTATGTTCACTTGGCTAATGTGGGTTACTGTGTGTAAATAAAAATGGAACAAGCCTAATTTAATTTATTTTTATTTTCAGAGCATCATACAGCGAAAGGTACAGATTTTGAAAGGGGGTGGTGACTTTCTATACCCACCATATATTGTAGGGCTTAAGAACAAAAAAGTGAATGTACTTGAGTGGCCCAGCCAAGGTCTTAAGAGAATCTGTGGTGGCTTGAAAATGAATAACTATAACTTATTAAAGAACCTAAAGAAATCAACTTGAGAGAACTTGGAGAAATCTACTAAGAAGACTGGGCAAAAATTGTATCAGGTCAGTATGTCACAGTAAGATGAACCCTTTGGGCGAGGAATGTTCCTGCCTCATGCACGACTATGCCACCTTGCAAATTGGACAGGGTGCTAGGCCCCCGTTTATTTCCACAGGTTCGATTCATCTCCCAGAATCACCAATGCACTCATAGACCAGCAACAGACATTAGTATCAGTTAAATTCCTTTTTTACTTTTTGCATACATCAACATAATCTATTGTTCTAAGAAGCAATATCTGTGAAAGTCTGTGCGGCTCAGAGATGAACAGCCACTTTCAGGAGAGGGAGCACACTCTGTTCCAGCTAAAATGTTTTTATTCCTCTCCTTCCAATCCCCCTCAGGGGGTTTTCCGCTGTCCCTGTCAGAAACGAGTTTGCCCAGTTTTTTACCAGGAGGAAGTTTGTGTTGTTTGAGAGATGTGAGAGTGCCAATCTTGGGTGTTATGGACCCTTCTTTGTCACTTCTATTATCACTTCTTTGTTCACTCTCTGGCTCTCCTTGTTCCTCCCTTGGTTGGGTTCAAACTGGCTCAGCGACTCCTCACACTTTCAAGCATCAGTACCTAATTGCTTCCTAAACGACTTGGGACTGACCGTTGCTACTGACTGCTAGACTATTCATTAGAACAACTGAAGTTGTAAACCTTGAGTGAAAGGCAACCTTGACACCATCCTGGCAATCAACATAACCCAGTCAATCACAGCCCGTTACTGCCTCAATGGCCCACATCCTGCGACAAGTATACAACGTTGCTAGAGACTTACTCAAAAAGACTTCTGACTGTAATTGCTGCCAAATGTGCATTCACAAAATGTTGATTATGAATACGCATTTAAAAAGTATTGTTCATGTTTGTCTCTTTTTGTTTTTCTGACATTTACTGTAACTTATCTTACTTTTAGACATTTTCAGCATCCAGGTTTTCAATAAAATATTTTAAATTAGTGTATATAATTTTGCAATTTTTGTACTTTTGCTAGGCACTGTATACCACATAACGTTATGTTTGTAAATAAGAGTCTAAAGTGAGCAACAGCCAACAGCCATATGTTGTATACATGTACAGAATGAAACACTGCTAGTATTACAGGGATTGATTACATACAATAGGTGGACCTTGTATTTTTTCATTCAATTTAGAGTGATTTTTTAAAGTGTGATATTCTGCAATTTTAACTATTCATTCTGTTCATTTGATTGCTTAGGTTGTCACAAACACACAGATATACACAATGGATATCATGCAAACCCTTTACTGAGCAGACTGCATTTTGATTTTTTTAAAATGATAATAAGAAACCAATGCTATGCAAAAACATCTTATGTTTATGCACACATCTACAGTATACAGAATATGATATATAGGAATTAATATAAACCTATCAACATAAACCTTGAAGTTGAGATGACAGCAAGAAGTTGGTAATAATGAGTACATTGAGCTTACAAAATTTGATCAATAATGTAGAAAGTAAACAGATGAACATGGGGATCAATTCATTAAATTTAAATGAGTAGCATTAAATGAGAGGACATGGAGTGAAGAACAAAGGGAAAGACACATTCAAACTCAAAATGCTCAATGGAACGGAGCTTGCTTTAATGGGAAAAAGCAATTTTCTGTAATGGCAATATTATCAGTTTGTGCTTTGGAGGCCTTTACCAGTATGAATAGAATGCATAGGAGATTATGTTTGAAGTAACCTACCTTAAAGTTCTACACAAATGTTCCAAAGTGAAATGTTGATCATTTCAATAGTTTTGCAAATGAATTCATCACAAATTGATCTCTTTATCACTTCATGTGGTCACAGAAAGGCAGTCTTGGAATGCAAGGTCATGTGGCAGGAAGGGTAAAGAAAATTCAATGAGGATATCACAGAGAAATTATTTCTGTAAAACCTGTTGACCAGTGAGGAGTATGACTGTACTGCATCTTCTTAGCTCTTGAACTTCCAGGATTTCAAACATTTCTTTCCCATTAAAAAACAAGTAAAAATTAAAAAATAAAAATATATTTTTTAAAATATTCACCCTCATTAATTTGCATTTGCATTTTACATAGACTGGCATAGACTGACTAAATGTTTTTTACTAAACAAACTGTGATAAAATTATATTTTGAGAAATAGATGCACTACATGGGTAAGCTATTCAGAAATCTTAATATATTTTATAACATTTCAAAGTAAAGGAATGACATCTATAATATATAAGATATATATTCTTAAGGAAACAGTTTTCTTGCTTATAACTTAATTCTAAAGATGAATAGAATGAAGACTGAGAGTTCATCTTGGAAAATCATCAAGAGAAATCATCTTGGAAAAAAATACAAATACACATTCAAACAGCAATTATTTTATGTTTGGAAATAAACTTTTTGAAAAGCCTACATTAAAATGTTTTCATAATAATCATAATCATAATTTTAGTCCTAATATAATATTATATAAGTAGTATGATTCAAAGCAAATTCTAAAATCCAGAAATGCACATTCAATGTTACATTTGTTGCCCCAGATGAAAGCAGCTCAATTTAATAAACAAGATAAGAGATTAGAAAGACAATTGAGATCTTTGCATACTATTTTGGTGTTATACTAATACTAATGACAGGCCTGTGTGGTGTAGCCAATAGAAGTGTGCAGTATATACAGTTTTCATTTAATCAAAGAAAGATTGTAATCTATTTTGAGTTTGTGGTATTCGTGGTATTTGTGGTATTTGTGGTTTTATATGGTCATATGCAGGTATTCTGCATAAACCCTGCTGAACAGTAATTCTCACAGTATTCACAATTCTAACTCATGTACAGTGCAGTTAAGCTGTATTCTAGTCTGTATGATATTGTGTATAAACAAAAAGCTACAGTTTTTATTTATGCAAAGCATAAACCTTAGAAGCTAATGTTTCTAAAAATGAAATTAGGTAATAAATATTACTTAAATAAAATATATGAAAACCTTCTCAAATACCTATCTTTTAAACATTGGCAGTTTGAAAGAAAACAAACCTGTCAAACCGACAGACCAAAACCAGAGACCATCGATAAAGAAATGTCTAGCACACACACAGAACCTCTAATATTAACAATTTATTTTACACAACTGAAAAAAAAAACATGAGATATGAGTTTCTATTTTCCTGATGTACTAATTTGGATACAAAGGACACAAGTAGAGGTGAAAGTGCCTCTAGAGGGGAATTACTACTGTACTGTACCTCACACTTGCTTAGAAACATTCAGAGGCTCAATCTAACATTACGTGAACTGATCATTTTAAACAGAACAAATACATCTTCCCACCTTACATATTCATTGACATTAATTTATGTGTTTAAAATTTGTTAATGTAATTATTGCACATTTATTCAATCAGCTCTTCAACCCAAGACATGCTGACTTCTGTCATGAGCTCTTGCTTTGCGGTCAATTTCACCGTCTTGCGATTGTAGTCTTAAAGGGACTGCCAAACCATCTCTATTAGGTTTAAATCATGAGATTCTGTGGGCATTTTTACCCAGTTAATTTCTTCTATTTTAATACTAGACATTGCAGCTGTGTGTGTCATTTTATTGTTTTAAACAAAATGGTCCCTAATGCTCCCTGATATTATTGTTTTTAAGTAAACAGTACAAAAACGCAGTACAGCACGTTTTATTCATATTGTTTCAAAACACTTCTGGTTTGTTTAGTTTCACTTCCTCTGCAAGCAATTTTAATATAAGAGATTTTAATAATTTGCTCTTTATTGTGAAATTAAATAATATATAGTATACTTAAAAGACATTTCCTTCCATAAGCCTTGTTTTAAATCATCTCTAAATAGTCAACATGGTATTTCTCTAACATGTGAGAAAGACATCTTCAAAGCCATAGTGTGAGGAAAGTTTCCTTTTAGTGCAGAAAATTAGTATGAGAACAGAAGGGCTTTTATGCAATTTCTAGACTTGCATGTATCCATTCAGTTCAAAGAGCTCCTGCAGCCCTTATGACTATTAGTTTTTGCTCCATTATAGTTTTTTTTTTAAATCTTATCAGGGAATGATAGAATTTGAATTCATACCAGCAATGTGCAAGCCAAACTACTCACGTTCCACTTTCAGAAGAATATTTTATCTAACGAGTTTCTAAAGAGTTACTAGAAATTATTTTTGCCACATGATTTATGAGCTTTTAAGTGTACAAATTCAAGAAAGTCATAGCATTTGTAGAACTGAGGAGATTTATTTTAACTCAGACATGCTTCTTTAGTAGTCTTTCTTCCTGTAAGATACCTCCAAAATAACAAAGCATTTTAAAAAGTCACTTTTCAGTCAATGTTCATTTAGAGTAATTTTTGAACTATAATAATAATAATGTCCAAATATTATTATGTTTAATTAAGAGTGTGATTGAAGTACAAGTTCATGAAATTGGTGAAAGCAGCTTTATAGTACAGATGTGTGATATCCATCTTGTGTGATTATACTGTGTATTTTTAAAATAGTACTGCAAACATTTTGATGTAGGTTGGATTATTCAGAAGAAAGTAGTAGTGCATTATGCGTTAGTAATTTTCCTTAACACAATCTGAAAGCAGAAGTTAATAAGTAGGATGCCAAGGGAAAGAAAAAATCGAAATAGTTGTCTAAGAATTAAATGTTTTGAAATATATGTCGTGTCTGGCAGATTGAGGCTGTATCTCATTTTCTTGTTAAACTGCAGTATTCCTTTGCTTCATGCTGGGTTTCAGCCAGTATAGTGTTTTAGTAAGTCAACAGATATCCTTAGGGGAAGTTGGCCACACTCTGATGAATTTAGAAAGGATCTCACAAAGGCTTGGATTTTTTTAAATAGAAAACTAAAATAGTAAAAGGGATTAAAGAATTCAATCGAGGAAAAAAACCATCCATCACCAAAAAAACATATAGCAGTGGTTTGTTTGTCATAAAACATAAAATAGTGAAGACAAATCATGTACTGCATAAAAAATAATTAACTAGTTACAAGTTTTGACTTAAAATGAATGAAAAAGAGAGTGCAGCATTTCCAGCTCACAAGGCCCCACAAATTATTGAAATATTTGTGTTATAATTTTCATTTCGATCCTTAAAACTTCAGTAGCACAGATATTTTGAATTATTGAATGCAGATTATGAATCACTTTGATGCATTATGAAAGCATATTGCTGTTTTCTTTTGCAATGAAGATAAAACATCTGAACATGGAAATTTAGAAATCAAATACCAGACTTATTTACAATGGTATTTCTTATTGCTTTCCCTCATGAAACAAGTTACGGTAGAATATTGAAATGACTTTCAATGGTAATGCTTGCGTTTATCATTCTAAATATGCAGATCACATTGTTGTTATACAAGTTGTATATTGTGACACTGCATAATATAGACAGAAAACATCACAAACAAATCATTTGATCTAAACAAGTTTGAATTTGAATATTTAAAATGTGTTGTTAATGGAAATTGGTTTATTGATCTGCTAAGACCATTACATTACTTCATGTTCCACAAATTACAAATGTATAAAATTAGATTTCTGATCAAGACTAATAATATAATTTTGTTTGGGCTCTGAATTCTTCACTGGCTCTGACATACAATTTCCAATCCTAGTTATGACTGAGGCCTGTTAATGGACACCTGTGTGCACATGGCCTATAGTTTGGAATAAATAAAGTTATTGCAACAGCACATTAGTCACTATGGAATTGATAAGCGAGGATGTCTAATTGACCTAACTGGAGTGTGATTGAGAACATGCCTTAGTGACTATGCTTTGTTTTTGCCTTTTATATAATTCTGTTTTAATAGCATAACTTAAAATTAGCTTTGATCTGAAGCTTTTCTTTACCTTACTGAGTAGCTCATTTCTTTTTTTTCTGTCAAAGTAGTATTTAATGTTCCATTAGCCAAAGCCATCTAAATTGCTGAGAGCTAAAACAGAATGTTTCCTGAAAGATAATTGGTGCAAAATAAATGATTATTTTTTTATAATCTGACAAGGGTTAATACAACACAAAGAAAACTGTTTATTATCGTCCTTCTTATTGTTATTGTATTAAAGTCATATTACTATTAAAGACTGCACTATAAAATGAAGTTTTATCAGCAGCAATGTTTCTTTTTGAAGATTTTTTTTTCTATCGGATGTGAATATTTATTAACGATGTAGTGAAAGATTCAGGATCCCTAAGGCATTGCTAGAGGCATTGCTATCCAACCAGTTCCACTGAGTCACTTTAATGATCATGTGTGTTTCTGGGTCTGGTTTTGCTTTTGGTATCTTTATGTTTGTGTTCTCAACCTGACCTGTAAGGGATAAATGTTCTTTATCCTATTTTCACACCTCAGTTTTCATTGGGTATAGTGAGTTTTTAATGCTACCAGTAAATTTTCAGCTTATTAAAATGGCATTCAATTATTTTTCTGCAATGTCCTTGGGCTTGCAACTATTGGGTAAAGAGTTCATTTGTCCTATTGGTCATTACAATAAACACATGGTCAGCTTGAACCTACAGTTCAAAAAAGTATTTAGACAAATAAATGAAAATGACAATTTTTGTTATGTACTGTACAACTAAACTTTGTATTTCAGATTAAAATGTAAATATTGAGCAAAAGTACAGAATGTCAGCTTTTATTTCTGGATATTTGTGTGCTACATGTAAACCATATTGTAATAAAACTGGTTTTGAGTTCAATCCCCCATAAAAGCTAGGACAAATTAAAGTAAATTAAAATAGTATAAAGTTAATATATGATTGTATACCCCTTATATGAAATGACTATTTGAAGTCTATCTCCCATCAATATCTCCAAACTCTTGATGTTACTTTGAGATGCTTTGTTATACCTTAAGTGTGCAGCATGTTTTGGGTCATTTTTAGGATGCATTGTCACCCAATTAGTTTGGAGGATCTTTATTTGGGCATGGTTAGATAAGATGATTCTTTACACTTCAGAATTCATTCTGTTGTTGCCATCATCAATTACTTTATCAAAAAAGATCAGTAAGTGAGTTCCAGGGACTGTCATGCATGCCCAAGCCATTGTCCTACCTCCACCATGCTTCACAGACAAGATGGTGTGCTTAGGATTACTTGCTGCTCATCTTTTGGCTTTCCATTACAATAATCAAGGTTTATTTTTGTCTTGTCTGTTTCTATAACTATGTTCCACAATTGCTGTGTCTCAACATTCTAGTTCTTTGCCAATTCTGATCAAGCCTTTTTTAGTTTTTAGTTCAGATGGTTGCAGCATAGGCCTTGTGATTATCCTGACAGTCTTCTGTGGATAGTGGATGGATATATACAGATGGAAAAAAGAAACACAAAATTAATATCCAGAAACAAAAGCTGAAATTCTGTACTTTTGTCTCATATTATATTTTTAATCTGAACTACACATTTTGTTAATACACAGTATAAATGACACATTTCACATTATTGTCCTAATATTTATGCTTCACGTTTTATATATTTAACCATAAAAAATCAACAGATTTAAAAATATAAATATCTTAGTAGTCTCTTCAAACCAGTGCTATTACAATTTTATAATATTTCTTGGTGTAGACTGAAAAAGAAAACAAATAATACTCGCACAAATGAGAAGGAGATGACAATGATGTCAATAGCACTCTAAAGCTTTATTAGAATGGTAGGGTTTATAAGAATTTTAGATCTTCTCTCAACATTATTGTACGAGTATGACAAAGTATGCACATTCGCTGTATTCCTCACATCATCACAACAACAAAAAAATTTTTTTACAAGAATTACAATTCCAAGAATTCAGTAGTAGATATACTTATTTTGACCCAATAATACAGGTTGCAACATTGGGCACCTAACACACTTTTTACAACTGCTGCTTAGAGAACTTTGAACAGTATAATATCCACTGTCTTCTTCAGGGGTTCAGAAGCACAGGTATCCATAGCTAGGAACTTTATATCTTTTGTTAATTAGTGAAAGGGAAAAAAGCACAATCATACACCCTGTCATTATCTAATTGCATTTGATGTAGTCTGTGGCAACAACTATTTTACCAATATTTGTATGCTAAAAATATCATTAATCTTTTTGATTTATTTATTACAGTACAATCTGTGTTTTACATAAATATAAACTTTTAGAAGCAAACATATTTTACTTTTGGAATACAAATTGGAATATAAAAACAACAAAAATAATTGAATAAAAACAATATCAGTGGTATTAACAATATGTTTTATTAGCAACAACTTAACACTGGCAATTCATTTTCCAACGTTTGCTCAAACTACAACTAAAACTTGATTGAAAGACAAAGGATTTCTGTTCCTTGAAGTAATTTATTTTTAAGAACAGTTAAAGTTTTAGACAGTTTGCCTAACCTCTGCCTGTGCAGGTTTGCAGCTCAGTTTGGAATCACACTTGTTGCCTACACCAGTGACTACTGTACTGACACCAGAGAAGTCTCGTTTAAGATGACACATGCATTTCAGACATATTATTGAAGCTATTTAATTTTGTTTTACCTCGAGTGATGCAACTCTTGATTAGTTTAAAGCTATTAAAATACTATACTGTGACAAAGCCACATGCATGCAATTTGGTTTAATAGATATATGGCAATCAGACAGGAAAGAAGAGAAGGAGAAATAAAAAACAGTGTATGCACATTAACCTGCATATAACCTCTATTTATCTCCCCCAAAGAAAAGGGGTAGTGAAATGGGAAGTGGGGGAGAAGCTTTCCACGTGCAGTAGAAACTGCAATTCACCTAATCGGCAGCAGAACACCGTGGGATCTTTCACACACATCCCTGCTCTCTCCCATGCTGTAGGCACTAAGTGACTGGTGCATACCCAAACCAGTCTGACTTTATTCTAGAAGATAACAATGCAATGATTACACCTCCCTACACAAATACTTTTCACTCTGACACACAGGGAACAGAATAGGGAGCACAAATAAGAGGAGACCTACAGTATTCGCAAAGACCTTTTAAATTCTTTATCCTGACTGACCACTACAATAGAGGTCCACATCTTCAGTTGTAACCATCATTCAGCAAAAACAAATGTCCATATTGCCATATTCAGTCTTGACGAAATTAAACATTTTCTTTTCAGTGACTTAAGTATACATAAAGTTGAAAACCTAACATCTTTCTTGATTTTCTTAAATAAAGACCAGGCAAAAGCTTTAGTGAAAAATGTTTTGTGTATAGTGTGAGATTTCAGGAGAACATTACATAATGGTTATGTGTTCTCATATCTTGTTGTCTATCGGTAGGCAAAATTAAGAAAGTTTGTTACACTTTGTTGCCGTATAATGCCTTCATAAACCCTATTATTAAAAGATGGCTTTATAATCTCATGCATAATATTTTACAAGGATATCAAATTACATTGTTTGAATGTTACAGGCATCATACCAAATGCTCTAAGCAAAGCTAAAAATTAAACCTCTTATGCACGTGTTATGTCATTTGCACATGTGGTTAAAACATCTTGTGTACAAGTTATGAAATATATATTTAAATACTTTTTAAAAAGCTTAAATAAATACTTGTGTTCTTTAAGAATCAATGGAAAGTTTTCCACAAAGTAGTGTTTCATTATAAAATTAATCCTGAATACAGTTCAGGTTCACTGGAGAACATATGATTATTTAATCTCAGGACAAACAACTGAAGAGACTGAAGGTCAAAAGCATGATTTAGAGAGCAAAGCCATTTGTCTAAATCACTGCTTTTACATTACAATCAGCTGGAAGTAAAAACACATTTACCTCCCTGTCAGCACCAGTCACCTTCATCTATCCACCACTATCAAGTCTGCCAGCTTGTTTCAAACAATATAACAACAGAGCTTGACCCATTTTGCTCCATGCTATGTGTTTCAAACTGTCTTGTATTGGAGCACACTATGGAGAATATGCACATTGGCTATGTTACAGTCAAGAAATGACAACTCATCAGGACCTTTTTTTAAGGTGGATACAATTCAAAAAGAGCACAGCATGGCATTTCAATAAAAGTACATTATTTCCTCAAAAAAGCACATGCAGCATAACAAATGTCAGTAGTCATACAAATGTGACAGTAATGGACACCAGGCACAATGTGGGATCTTTTTATCTTCCCTTAAATGCACTATACACAATTGTAACACTAAACAATAAGTCCATTAAATAGACAGCCTGCGTCACAGTGGTAATATTAGTGATACAACACAAAATGCATACAGTATGCTTGGTTAGAAATTTTATAACAGGGATGCTCTAATGGACAATTTGTTTCATTCGCTTCATTTTATAAAACAACAGAAATAAGGTTTGTGCATGTTCTTTTACCACAAACATGGCAGCTGTTAATAGTGGAATATTGTACCTATAGCAGTATGACGTGCGGTTCAATCCATTTTTCAGGCTTCAGTTAAGATAAGCCCATTCAATTGGGTTGATTCAATTGCTGTACTACATTTAAAGATTTAAAGGAAAAACAATGTTACTACATAACAAAGTATTTTCTGCATAACATAATAAGTTGGTGATAACAAGCAGGTGCATATTTAGTGAAATATTACAAGTTTTAAACTAATATTATAAAAGTATTTCCTAATGTCAGAATAACACAGTAAAAAGGCAGGAACTACATCATAAAACAATATGGGCTAAAAACAAGCTGCAGCAAAGTTCTGCGAAGTTCTATGTCAAAATCCTATGGAAAGGTTCAGTAGTTGAAATCAATATGTACTGTGAGGTTGCTATGAGGTGCCTGAGGTCTAGGGACAATATGTATTTTCTATAAATAGGCAAAAAAAAGTATGCTAATGAAAATAAATTTTCCACGGAAATGTTTATGGGGTGCATTAATTATAATAAATCACAGACAATCCCTGCTTTAAGGAACAGGCTGGAGTTCTGCACTGAATAGGAAAGAGAAGTCCAGGGTTACCTACGCTTATATTGACATAATATTTAGTGAGGCAGAAGCAATGTAGAAACTGGTAGTGAGTAACCACTTGAGTAGCTGATGCTTACTAATTAGCAGAAAGGTTGACAAAGGAGTAAAGTCATAAGAATATAGACTTGTAGGGACTAATATCAATTCAAGGTTGATGAACTGAATATGAATGCATTATAGTGGAAAAATTAGTATTCCTAAAAAAACTCCTAAAAATGTGGGTAGAAGCGGGGGATTTGGGGTCTGACTTAGGGCAGAAAGGGAATGGAGCAGGAAAGAGGATTGGGAAGGGGAAATAGACAAAATAACAAAGACAATCTGAGGTGGATTGGGCAATCAACCAGAAAAGGAGCAGAAAGTAGGAAAAGAGGAGAGCTGAGAAGGCATGTAGGAGGAAAAATGGATAAGGTAGACAAAGGAGAGAAGAAGAAGTGGCTATAGATGTTCTGCACCTCCAGGGAAGTTGAGGACATCAGAAAAGACAAAAGCAAAGAATAGGCATTATGGTGACACCACGGAGCCAGTTATTATGCAGAATATAAAGACGTGTTAGTACAAGTACAAACAAGTACAGTATGATGTTAGCACAAGTATGATTTAGGACAAGACAACATCATACTTCGGTGTCCTTAAGCAATAATCCACTATTGAGTTCCTGATATCAAACTTTCCTGATAAAAGCCATGAGGTTCTTATATCTGTAGAGAGCAATTCAGAATAGCATCATAACAAATGAAACACATGCTTCCTTTTTATTCTAAATATGTTTTTTGTTTTTTCAAATCAGGTTTGGTTCAAATGACCTTCTGAGTGGGTAGGAGCACAGTCATTTGTTTTCATAGTGGGTATGTTTTTATTCTGGCAAAAGTAAACATTGACCAGTATAATGAGAAACAAAATACTTATGTATACTCTTATTTCTTATTCACAGCAGCAGGATGAGTGCGGACAGAAAGGATGGGCAAAGAGGGCATAGAGAGTAGGGTAAAGGGGAGACGTTTTGTTGGAGGTCCACGGAGGCATGCTGTGAACAGGACAGTCCAAGAACGGAAGGACGACATGAAATCTTGTACAAGCAAGTTGTTTTCAAGGTGTTGGGACATTGGACTGATTGGACTGAAGAAGGCTGTAAAAAAGATGTACTTGGAAGAAGACACAGGACCAATCCTCATGCAGGAACATCAGAGGGCAAAATGCTGGAAGACTGGAAGAGCTTTTTTACTTTAGGTTAAGTTTCACTTTGAAATCAGTAGGAATTCCATGGCTTAGCTGGATTTATTATGTTTAGAAAATTGTAGTTTGGTTTCCTTTGAGCAGACAGAAAAAAAGAGAAGCCACAGAGGACAGTAAACCCTGTCTGGTGAAAACAAATACCAGATGCAAAAACAGAATGTCTGTGAGAAAGAAACACAAAAGAGGCTACTCAGCAGCAAGATATTTATACCTAGGAAAGAGTATTTTGTAAGAAAAGCATTTAATACATTACATTTGTAGAAATTCAAGTTCCATTAAGTTTTTAGCCGTCATTGTCATTCTATCTTGCTTTAGATTTTTTGAGAACAGGACAAAACAAAAAAAGGAAAGTTTTTCTCCAAGCTGCCTCCAAAAATGTAATATGTATAATGCCATATTTACCTTTTAATGTAGTAGCCTTGATTTTATGAAGGTTAGATTCCTAGCATTAACATCTGAGCATCTACTGTAGAAATAGATGTGATATCTGTTTCTAATTTGTTTTACTGATGTCCTGGACATCCCTCATCCCCCCAATCCCACCAGACTTAGGTTGTTTTGCATGAGCTCCATATTTTAAATATGACCTATATTGTCTTTGCTTTGCAGCGTGGAATTAACCTCTGCTCATTGACACATTGACATGGCATTGACACAGCATTCAACTCCTACCACTACCTGTGTAATTGGTTCTTTTGCAGTCCCTCACCGAGATCTGCAATCTGGGGACCAGGCAGGCAAAACTCCATACAATACCTTTACGGCTTAAAAAAGCAGCATGGTCATTTTTATTTATTGTTTACATTTATAGTACAATACATTTTTTCTAACTCAGTTTTATTTTTTAATGCATAGAAGAATTTGGTTTTAGAATGGTTCAGATTCAAAACATTTGGAAATGGATGTCAATGCTCTATTTATTTCTTATAGTGTAAGAAATCTTTCTTCTCAATGCTTCACAAGACAGCAAACTTTGGGACTGTCATCAGCAGATTTTAAAATTTGTCTATTTGTGAAAAAAATCATTTATGTTATTTAAATTTCCTATACAAAACTATACTGTATGTCAAAGTTCTTTACTCCAGCTTTTCTGATCTTGATCTTTTTTCATGTTACATCATTTGTATATTTTAATTCCAAGAAAGAAATATAGCCATATACCGTAGAGTTTTGAGAGTGAACTGGAAGAATTTGAACTGATTTTGTTTTGATTTCCTAATTTATTGCTGTGTTAAAACTGAAGTATCTCAATGTTTAATGTATCAGTGTATTTAAACAGAAGACTGCATTTGTAAATAAATAATTCTAAATAATTTAATTTGTTTATCTTTATTTATTTTTTATCTGTATTTTATACTACATTGTGCACATATAACACTTAGAAAATTCAGACATTACAGGAGATGTGTATGGAAGGCTGTAAGGTCCACATTTTAACTTTTAAGTTGTTCCTAGTAAAAGTTTTTAATGCATTTGATGCTTTCTAAAATGTGAATGTTTTCTGAGGTAAAAGCAATTGAATGAATGAATAAACAATTTGTTCAGAAGAACAAACAATACATTTTTGGCATAATATTTTTATTTACAAGATTATTTTGGACATTTGATCCATTTGGGAGAAATGTAATATAAAACATTTTAATTGTGTTTAATATAAAATCTGTTTCTGCACATTTAATTAAAAATAGTTTTTTTAAAGGCATGTTGTTTTAATGTTGTTTCAGATTTAAACAACTTACCCAATTATTTCAAAACTCTAATAACATTTTTAATTAAAATTGTAGATGCAAATGAGCAAAACACTTAAGACATAGACCTTATTAAAATATGGCCAAGCTGTCACATTCTGTTGCCCTCTGGATTTACTCATTAAAATGGTATAAAGTTACAATAGTTGGCAAGCACAACTGACTATTCCAAAATTTTATTTTCACAATAAAACACCTTATAACCAATCAGTCTCAAATATAAATCCCCTGCAAAACCAGGAAAAGACATGTATCTACAAATTTGAGAAACAAGTGTAGTAAAACAGTAATATTACGGCAAAAACATTATACATCACAAAAAAGTGAATATGTGAATATTAATATTTAGGTTTATGTGTATAATACATATGGCTCAAAATATTTTTCCATTTTCAAAAAATATCTAAAAATTATGAAAAAACTGTCTTAGATTAAAGAAGCAGTATTTGTTCTTATTTACATTAACAATGGGACACAGATTTTTAATGATCCTATAATTAGTGGCCAAGGGAGTTCTAAAGTACAAAAAAATGAATGGTAAATTATTCACAGGAGTCTCATGAAGCCAAACCAAAACCCTAGATAAAGAAAATTATACTTTTAATGTCAGAGTCACAGAAGTAAACATCTAAGTTAATTAGTCACTTGTTGTCATTACAAAAGATTAAAGAATCATGCTCAATAGCTGGATGTAGTTATGTAATCTAAAGTCTAGCCTGTGCACATGGGCATACTCAGAAGGGCCCACATTAAATACATTACTATACTTTGAGCAGAGAATATTAAATGTGAATTGAATTTATAAATATATACAAATATCCATTACTCATAGCCATGTTATCCTATACAGGATTGACAGTGAGTCAGAATTTAACCTGCCACACCTGGAGGACTCTCTGGCTCCATGCAGCAGATAAATACTGACCCTGCAAAACATTGTTTCCTGGTTTTAAACTGTCACCTGACCAGTTGTCTTTAACCAATTAGATATTATGGAGTACAGCAGTTCATTTCCAACAGCTTTGGTGGAGTGAAGTTCAGACTGGAAACTTAATCTTGTCTGACCATACTACTCTTTGAGAAGCTGTAATAATAACTTACAAAGTAAGACAAAAAGTGTCCATTTAAAACATGATGGCTGATCTTGTGACAAAACAATTTAGCAATATTTAGCACTTTTATACATAGTAATATTATGCAAGCTTTAGAACTGACCTTCCTGCTGCATACAGTCAAGTCAAAGTTTGGAAAGAAAAAGCTGAAATAAAAATACAATAAAAAAAGTATGTATGGAATGTTTGTCATGAATATACATTACCAGCTATTTATTGTCAGGACAGTCATACAGTAGATATACAGTATATAAAATGTCAAGTTTCATGTATACTAATAAATGCATGAATAGAAATACATTTTAAATCTGAATAGGTTTACTGGTGTGAAATGCAATATGCTAGCTTGAGCACTTTTTCTGTGTAATTTCTCAATCATTTAATGATTTGCTCTAAAATTACAATCGTAAATTGTGAAGGAAGCTCATATAAGAACATTTTTGTTTCAGAGGAAAACTGAAACTTATGGTGAAAAACTAAGGTCAAATGTAATTAAATTTGCTTTTGTTTCAAGGTAAGGATGTTGCTTTGATTTTGTAATATTGTTTATACTTCACAAAATACTGGAGAACATTTCTTTCTGTTACCTCTCCTCAGCTTTTTACATTTTAGTCCAATTAATATGAATAACTTTTGTTCACATTTAAGAATTTTTAAACATTCTGACACACCAACACTCTACATTAGTTATCCTAAAAAACAAGAATGAAAAACTCTGCTTTAGAGATGAATAAGGAAACTTCCATACATATGAAACATGCAGTTCCTTTAACTAAATTTGGTCAGTGCCCAATAACAGGGTTTTGTTTCAACACAAAGGAATTCAGTGGTGACGATGGGTTGGAAAGCTATAATTCTTTCTCGTCAATCTACAGTATGTTTGTCTATGTCTCCTGCTATCTTCTTTGCTGTTTCTTGCTTTGGATCCACCCCCTTTTAATATTTTATGTGGCTATATTAGCTGCTGGACAATTTCAACCAGTCATCTCTAGTCTCCTCACTCTTGGGTTCTACGTAAATGATTGAGGTCACTTTATAAAATACTTGAATATTGCTTATTGGCATTTTTAACACACCAGTGTATACATAACTCTCCATATAGTGTACAGATAACACATTTTTAACCCTATTTTAAGATGCTAGTTTTAAAAAAATCATTTTTTCTCAAATAATCTCTTAACATTTTATGTGCATAATACTATGTGATTTAAGAACTCTCTTAGGCCAATAGCTTCTTAGGGAAGATCTTCACTGTTATAAAAAATGTATAAATAATAATAAGGGAGATGCTAGAGTACATGATTCCTTTTTTTAAATGTAAGCATGCTGGCTGTATTTCAAGTGCTATTCAAATTTAATGATAGAGGCCACATGACTTGCTCAGTCTTCAGTATTTACTTGAAGGTATTTTTTTAAAATGATATCTGCTCTTGAGGTAGGATATTACCTGCCAAACAGTTTATAAAACTTTGCATTAACATTTTCCATTCTGCTGTGATATGTTTATGTGAAGAAGAATTATTAAAACAAAAAACACTTAGAATTATTCAAACAAAAACATTAGTAAGAGAGTTGATTGATCTCAGATAATGGAATTATATAAAATATTGAATGTCAAATGCAGTTAAAATCAGAAAAGGAAAACAGAAAGGATCCAATATTCTCCACTCATCAAAAGAACAATACCTTTGTACCATTGACCTGTTGGAGCAACACCTCAGCTGGTTTTGCCAGCAATGGAGCTAAGCCCTATTTAGTGATGAAACAAAGTTTTGTATAGACCACCCAGATGGACATCAGCAGGTTGTGATATAATTTTTGTGTACAACAGACAATAAATTGGAGAGATCCAAGTGTGAGTCTTGGCAGGAGTATCTAATTGCTACAAATCTCCATTTATAATGATCAACGGCAACCTGAATTATGCAACAATGACCAAGGATTCAATTCCTGCCAATCCTGTAGGCTCATCCTCACTTTGCAACATTCCAGAAAAAATACTTTCATGCTTCTTGTATAAAATGAGTTTCTTGGTTATCCTACTTTCCAGTCTTGAACAGACGTGATGACAGGGATAATGTATGGTAACTGGGACACTTTGAGCAGGCACTTGCTTTCTCAGGCTTTATGAGAAGAATGGGATATGATAGTAGAAAATAGAAACTTCAAACCGGTGCAAAACTTGTATGATATATGGATTTTGATAGTTTGATATGTTTCTCAGAAGCTATTAGGCTGTGACTTTTTCAGTAGATCCCTTGTCAATCCACCATTTTGATGACAAATATGAAACAGGAATACAGTAGGAACTTTGTCACATTTGTGCAACAGAATGTTTGTACAAGTTACAAAAACATGACAAAAATGAATTGCCCTTATAAATGATAAGATTCTTTTAATGTGCAGTGTAGTTTAAAATATTGTTTTATTTTACATCAATATTTTGCTCATCTTGGATAACTTAAAGACGAATCACTAGCAAGGGAAATGATCTAAAAGTCCATAAGGTGATAAGAAGTCTTTTTAATTTTGAGTGTTGGCATCCACAAATAACTAGTCACTATTACATACTGTTCCTGCATTTTCTGCATTTAATAATTTCAATACAGCATGATAACTGTTGGTTTAAAACCATTGTGTCATCCTGCAACTTAGTTATATTGGCAGGCATACAGATTAAAATAAGGTATATATGGCTATGTCTCACAATTGAGGATCTCAGCTTTATACAACTAATTTAGAAAGTTTTTACTTCCCATTTACTGTATAGTAATATATGTATAGGGAGAGCATGTTGGGATATGATCACAAATAATAACTGTTGTTTTTAAATATCAAAGAAAATATCTTTCAGTGTGTTATACATATTCAAAGTACACCATTCCTCATGAACCATTAAATCACAATAATGGCACTTTTATTTTTATTTCTGCAGAGGAAATGTTAAATGTTTAGAAGGTCATCAGTGTATTGGTTTTCAAATTTCAACTACAGTATCATTATTGTAGATTGTATGTGTAAATTGCATGTAAATTAAGATATACAGTGTAACAAATTAGCATGCTGCATCTCCCTGTTTTATTAATTATTTTTGATTAATTAATCTGTAATACTTATATTTACGACATCTCAAACTTTTTTTAAGAAAGAAAGAAAAAACAGTGACAAAATTTGGGGGCGACGTCAAATTTAAAGGTGTACTTAACATGGGCAAAGGATATAGCACAGTCTTTACCCTACATTCTACATCTGCTACACTTCTCAGCTGGACATACAGCAGTTTATGAAATGGGAAATGGGATGTTAGCTCTAGTTAATTAAGCACAGGTAATGTCCATGAAGGTCAGTGCTTAGGGTTTATGACGTGGGGCAAAGCAGAGCTAAGTGTCTTTTTCATAGATATTAAAATGATAGACTGAGACTAATTGATCACAGTTTGATAATCAGATAAGGAAGTATTCTTGAAGATATTGTAGTGCCCTCATCAGTCAATGACAGGGCACCAAGCAGATAAGCAGTGGGCCAGGTGATGTCAGCCTTGGAAGAGCATGCTCGGATAGATGGGAACTTGTCTGGGATATTAGGGAACAATCTGGGACATTTCTAACTCCAGGGACTTGGGGGGAAGAACAGGGGTTTGTGTACATGATATTCGTGTGGCCCACCTTGCATGTTTATTTTCACATGCTACAATATTTTGAACCAAAAAAACTAAATGATTAAATTTTCTTGTATAAAATTTGGTAAGTAAATAAGCCAACTTTCTGCAAATGTGTATTTTTCTTATTTTATAAGCGCTGAAGTTATTTTGAGACCAAGAAAACCGCTATAAGAGAGAAAATACTGCATTTGCTTCACCAATGGATTGAGGTCATCCTCCTCCTGAACTTTATCCAAACAGCATAGGAATCAAGTTAGCACACCCTCTTGATGTTTGTAACTTTGCAACTATTCCTCCAACCTACTGTAACACTGTCCCTGGAGTAGTTTCTGCTCCCCCTATCCTTAAGCCAGCCTGCTAGCCCATCTGTCAAGATAGTCCTCTTCCTCGTCAGACAACTACAGAATGATCAACCAATGTTGTCTTTCCAAAATGTATCTTTGATATCCCTTGTAAAAAAAATATTATGCTTGTTTGTCAGCAGGAATCAGACAGTCTTAATATAAAACGTTTATGAGTTGACAATGTACATTTTTTACATATGTACCTTGATTAGAGTACATTTTAGTTAGTAATTAAAACATAATTACTGTATACCATTTTCACCTGTCAGGTTCCTTCAATGAAAATAATGTAATTATTTATAATGGCACAACTGAGTACTATTGCTTCAATCATAGTGGTGACTATCTGTCTTTTAGTGTGGAGTTCTCTGTGTTGAGCAGGAAAAAGAAAATAAACTTAGAAATCAGCAAAAAGAAAAGTAAAAAAGCTGTAAATGGACTTGCTGTGGAGAGTAATTTGCTGATACATTGAACCAGTGATGTGAATGGGTTGCTCAGTTCTTAGTCAACAAACCGTAGCACTTTTATCTCGTATTTTAAGAACAGAGTACTTTAGAGATAGTTATTACATTTCCCCCTTAATGTTATTTTGAGTGCATGTGGTGATAACTAAAGGCATACATCAATTTTTAGGATGTGTGGAAAGCCTACAAGAATGAAGACATGCTGTTGTTTGCTTAGTTATCAAAGGATCTCATTCAGCCAATTGTTGAGTGATTCAAGGGAAATGGCTTCTTACAGAATTAGTTAACTAGAGACTTTGCCTTTACCATAGAATATGGTACCATGGAATACCATGGTATATGATACTTGTAAAGAGATATCTGTGAAACATGTATACTTAGTACTACTTTCAAACTACTTCAAGGTGCTTCTGCTTAACATAAATGGATATACATACTGTACTCACACATTTTATATTTATACTGCTAGTTCCTTGTAATCTAGCAGTATATATACTGTATTTTTTCAAGATAGACATGCAAACTAACATCTTCTGGTAATGTTTCCACTCCTGCTGAGTCATCAACTAGGAAAGTAGAGGTTAATTTTCCTCCCGCCAAATGAAGCGAATAATCAGTCATCAGAGGCTGAATTCTCTGCAGTAAATAACTTCTGAGATGCTGAGGGACAACAGCAAGAATCACACACCTCTGTACACACCATCTGTCCACAAATTAAGAAAAGTTACAAATGTGTCAAATTTTCTTGTATTTTGTACACATGCACATTTGTTGGAATAAAATACTCTTTAGATGAGCAACTTAGCCAATGGTTTTGGCAATTTATATACAAGTACACTATGTACACTTCAACACACTCCATATGCAAAAGACAGATGCATTCTTAATGAATGTAAAATCAGATCAGACATATGCATCTCACTGAGGAATTCTGACTGCATTAATTTTACAACATAGTACTTCACCAATTAAACAGTAGTATGAAGTGATAGTAGGGGTCTGTGTTATTATGAATAAAGAATATGATTACCATACTAAACATAAACTCTTATTATTGTTTTGTGGTGGTAGTAGTAGTAATTCTCCTTTATCCAAGACAACTTACAACCAAGGAATTCCAAAAAAACAAAAAGCAATTCAGTAAGATGAATAAATGGCAAATATTATAAATGCTTTATACACTAAAACAAAAGCATTCACATGATCACATTACATACATATAAATCACATTAGCACAGGAATTGTAGCAATACAAGATCTAAAATACATACTGTATTAAAGAAAATAGTTTTTTTTTAAGTTTGGAAATGCAATTGGGAAAATTGGAGATGCAATGAGAGGATTTAACAAAACAATATTAGTTTTCTTTCACTGTAATGAAAAAGGTATTTAATTCACCAATACCTTTGCATCCCTAAATAAATACAATTTTCCTCCTTAAGTGACATTATTGAGAAAGTTGTTGAAATTTAATAACAGCCAGATATGTCTTTCGCCATGTAAGAAAGCTGTATACCTGGGGTAGCTGCTCAATAAAACAACTTAAAGTGCTTGTCTGTTAAATAAATTTGAAATAAACTTCTTTAGAATTTAGCTATAAATGTATATACAGTACAATATTTAATCCTTTCAGCAAACATGTAACAGTGTGACAATATTAAATTTCACCCTATTCCCCTGTTGTAAGTTGTAAAACATGTTCAATAGCAAGCTTAATAATTTGCCTTTTAAAATTCTGAAAACTTAGATTACTTGTAATTCAGGCAATATTATAGAGATTTTAATTTTCTTATGAATCCAATATTAATCTTTGAACTTATCTACTTTCCATTTATATCACATACAGCAAATGAGGCAGAACGGAAACTTATGAAGAGGTACTGTAATGAGATTAGAGTCATTTCATGCACAGATTTATGATGCAACATTCAAAATAGCAATAAATAGGTGTATAATAGAATTTTACATTGGAGTAATATTTGTTATTATAACTGCTTTACTGTATATCCGTTTAGAGAATATTTAAGACAGTACTGAAATTACAACTATTTTTTAATTCCATGTTTTCTACTGTATATTCACGCAGTTTATTTAGTATAAAAGATAGATGTATATCATCTCTCTGTTAGCACGCTTTATATTGACAGTTTTATAGCAGTAAGCTTCACTACAGAATTGAGACTACACTTACAGTATGTCCTTGTCTTTCTTTCTCCCTTTATTCCCAGTAATTTCAAGGACTCTTTAAGGAGACAGAGAGCTATGTTTTTGAAAGGAAAAAAAAACCTAAATATACTGCTTGTATGTGCTAATCTGACCCAGGAAAGCATGCAACAGATCACAGGTGCATCATTAATGTCCCTCAGAGCTTTATGTGTCACTTTACATTTAGACACTTTCAAAGCACAGCAGAACAGTTTTCATGTTGTTTATGGAGAAATGGTCACACAGAGTTTGATTTCTTCACATAGTGTACTCCAAAGAAGAGTGCCAGTTGGTGCCTTGGTGTACTATATTCTGTTTCTCTTTTATAAAAGATTTCTAAGCAACAGCTTATCAGGTGTCAACATTTTCTTGTTATTGTGATTTGGACATTACCTGCATTAAAGCCCTAGTGTTATGTTCCGCTAACTGTACCAAAGCATCAGAGAGATGAAAATAGCCTATGGGTTTCTCATTGTGCTTCATTTCGTTCACATAGCAACAAGAACTTGCAACCTCTGGAGGCACATCACCAGGGAATTCTGGGAAGCTCAGCTGTCAGTGCTGGCAGCCATTCAGGCGCAACACGCAAGCAGGAGGCAAGCAAACCCTTTCTAGAGTTTTTGTATGGTTGTGTTTGATCTTTGAAAATAAAAGTGTTTTTTTTTTCACTCATGCCCCTTTTTGTCAGAATGTTTAACCAGGTTAAATTATTACATAAGGGATAAGGAAATACCAATGCACATAAAGGCCTGCTATCACAACGTTACCAAAGGAAGATCTATAAATGTATTTAGTGGTGTTTTTCACCCAATGTTTTTTGGTGGTGAAGAAATGAAGTGAAAAAAGATCAATCCTGTCAATCTGTCATCAATACACACCAGAAGTGTTCCAACATATGCAAAACCACACTTTTTTCTCCATAAACGTCATAATTAGGCACTCTAGCACTGCTAGGATCAAAGCGGTAGAAATGCACAGTGAACAATTTCTTCTTTTAATTACAGCTTGTTCTCTTTATTTACAGTACTTCACATTTTTGGAAGGCTGAGAAAACCATTCCAGGTCCAGTCTTTATAAAAATTCATAAATATTTGTAATATTTGTTTAATCACTTTAACATTTTTATTCAAGGTAATCGACATTTTAGAGAAGACCTAGGAAGCTACAACTAGAGAAAATGACTTTTGAAGCGTTATTTCCTGTTTTTGTTGTAGATATTTCATTCTAGTGTTTGTATTGATTAAGACATACAAAAATCTGAAGGTTCAAACAGCATATCCAAGGGGTTCTCTTTAATTCAAGATCCTAACCAGGTCTTTACTATGTAGACTTTCCAAATTAATTCAAGATATTAAAGGTATATCCATAGCTGTCTCTAAAGGGGAGCATTAACATGCCCCCCAAAGAATTTTCTAATAAAGTGGAAAAAAATGTTTTCGCAATTTGTTTTAAAGATTGAAAAAATTTATTTTTCTGTTATGACGAATGAAAAATCGTAGCTAGGCCCTGTGTCTCATCTCAGGTTTCAGTATGGGAATTTATAATGCAACACACAAGGTGGTTTTGAAACCAGAAATTGTTTAATCTCATTTAATCAATCAGAAAGCTGGGCTAAGAGTAGTCTAAATAATGGATATAAGAAAATGGTTCAAAGGACCATCTTCAGTCACCAACAAAGGGGTGGCTAGTAGTGGGGGAAAAAGAAAATAGAGCAGAAGTGAGGGAAGCCGATAGGGTGTTCGACATCGACAACGGCAGAGGTGCACATGCTAATTCCAGCAATGCTAATATTGCTGTTAAAGACAGAGCCGGCTTAACCAATAAAGACTCCTGTCCAGTCATTTGTGGACCACTGCCGCTGCCCCCTGATTACCTAGGGATTTAAAAACCTAACCAGACTGTTCTACATCGATACCCTGCTGTCTATTTCAGGGTAAGAATCACTCTTTTGTATCTTCATGGTACCGTAGTCAAGAATGGCTCAAGTATAACGTCAAAGCTGATGCAGCATTTTGCTATAGCTGTAGGAAGTTCAACAGTGTCTGCGCAACTGACTCTACTTTTACAGTTAGGGGGTACCATGACTGGAAACGTGCCACAGAGAGAGACAAAGAGTTTTATAAATACTCCACTTCAAAGGAACGTTTAATCTGCATGGCTGTATGGAAGGAGCATGAAATGCACATTAAAAATGACAGGGAAATTTCCACTCTCTTTAACGCAGACCAGCTCAGAAAAAAATGGTTACTACACGTATGTGTCCGCTCTTATCAATGTTTTGGGATTTCTCGCAAAAAAATCAGTTACCTATGTATGTTGATGCTTTTGATGACATGGTAGAGGGAGGTAGAGGCCTTTTTCTTTCGCTGTTGTATTACACAATCAAGAAAGACCCTGAATTGGTGGAAATAGTTAAAACTATTTCTTGTTACACTACGTACATGAGCCTAGATATACGAAATGAATTGATTGGCACACTGAGTAATGTAGTGACGGAGGCCATTGTACAAGAAGCAGGGGAACCATGGTGCACCATTAAAGCAGATGGAACATGAGATCCCACGGGATTCGAAAACATATCCATTGTCATTCGCTTCGTATCTGAATCAAATGAAGCAACAGAGTGCCTTCTTGCCTTAGCTACTCACGATACTACCCACGAGACATTGACAGACACAATAATAATGGAGTTGACAAGCTGGACTGAGTACATCAAAGATATTAAGTCAAGTATATGACAGAGCTTCTCTAATGTCCAGGAAGCATGGTGGCATTCAGAAGCTATATTAAAAGAAATTGGGCCGAGAAATACCCTATGTACATTGCTTAAACCACCAACCTGGTGGTTGTACACTCACTGACAGCAGAAAAAGCAGTTATAGATTTTTTCTATATTTGTAACTCTTTGTATACATTTTTCAGGAAGCCAACTGTTGCAGTACAATACAAGGGCCAGCAATTAAAATGATTGCTTGATCAAAGATGGACTGGCCATTTAGCCACTGTATTTGCTATCATCACATCTTATAAGGACATCACTTCCTTCTTGTCCGTGTCACGATCGTTACTCCTCCTCTTAAGAGCGCTCCAGCCCTTCCTCGTTCTGTCCCATTCCCCACACCTGTTTCTTATTCCTGCCCCTCTTTAGTTCCACCTTTAAAGCCAGAAGCAGGCGTTTGCCCGGGGCTTCTCATTGAATCCCGTTTCGTGAGAGCCCGGGGTCCTGCCGCGTCTGGCTCCGTTATGGTTTAATGTTTCCTGTTCCTGATTCCTTGTCCCACCTGTCCCGACCCAGTTCTGTTTTTTTTTTTGGATGGATCCCCTGGTCTTGGACTCTGCCTCCCATTTTGGATTTCCCTGTTGGATTTATGGTTGGATTGTTTGCCCGGACTCACTTCCCCTGGACACCTGCTCACCTCGGACACGCCCCCCTGTCTCCTGACCCACTCCTGCATGATATTTTTCCCTATTGTTTCTTCACCTTCTGGATCGTGTTGTCCGCATAGGGCCTGGATAGAACTGTTCCTGACAGTCCGAGATTGACCAATTGTGCAGCGCAGAGATCAGGATGGAGGCTATTGTTGTGGGAAAGGCAAAGTTCATGTTCATCGCTCACCTTGTACAAAAGGTGCTGAAGCTATTTGACTCCCAAAGAAGCTCCTAAAGGGAGAGGACACGGACCTTTTGATGGTATTGGGGCTTGTGGCAAGTGCTAGTGAAGTGTGTTCTTAAACTCCATAGTGAGACCGAATTCGTTGAGCTGTGACATACTGTCACCGGTGCCAGTGCTCCTGCAGCTTCAAAACTGCGTCGCACAATCAATAAGAATATGAGCCAGTACGTGGTTGAAGGCACAATTGGACACAAGGATAATGGCGAGACAGGCCTACAGAGGCTATTCTACAGTATGGTTGACATCATGATTGGAAAGTTGAATCAGCGTTTCAATGAGCGCAACACGCAGCTTGCTCACGCACTCACTGCTCTTGATACAAAGAGTGACACATTTCTGGATACAAAACCTGTTAAACACAGGACTTAAAAAATTCAACCACAGTTGAGGAAGAGTATGTTATGGCAAGACAGTTTTTTCACAAACAAATGGATAACGAAAAAGAGAGCAAGTGGACAATTAAACAACTCCTCCTAACACATTACAAAGCACTGGAAGCCATACCAAGTGTTCAAATTGCCATGAACCATGCTTTAAAATTTGGTGCTTCCACGACCATGTGTGAGAATTCCTTTGCAGTCATTAAGAATGTTTTTACGGACCACAGACGTGTCATGCGTCATGTGTGCAAGGCCCAGCTCAATCAGCTTGCCTTCAAGGAGATTTAGTTCTGACACATATCGTCTTCAACTTTTCTAATAGTGAGTTAACCTGTTTACTTCTGTATTCTATGAGCACCGTTGACTGTTGATGATGATTAAAATGATTAGCACTTATTCAGATTCACTAGTTCCTATGGAGTTTACACAAGGAGGTGCTGATGAAGTAGTGTTTTGAGCTGTGGCTGTTGCAGGCTGAGCGATTGAAGGCTTCTTCACACCTGAAGAAGGGTCCACAGCTGAAACATTGTGTTTTCTTTCTTCTTTTTTCAGCATGGAATAAACCTATTACTTGTACATTTGACTTTGCCTCCTATATTGTAGTGTTGATTAGGTAACTATCATCTGTAGAGTCATGTGTCTCAAATGGGGGCTCAAACCCAGCCCCCCAGGTTAAAACCAAATGCCCACCAATTTGAATTGTTCTGGCAACGGCCCTGGGTATCCATTCCAGGAGGACATTGACCTTGACTTCCATATGGGGGAGGGGTGGATAAGGGATTTTACATTTTTGACAAGTGTTAAAATAATTTTGTCTATCTTGAAGAAGCTTAGGTTCTGAAGAAAACGAATGGCCTTTTTTATAAATGGTGTCAGAATATTTGCACCTGTTGTCCATTGGAAAAAAAAAAAATAATTGGTGAATTTATATTATAAAGACACCTCTCAGGCAATTTAACATATTCCTGCCTACAATAAAAACATGGTTTCAATATAAAGAAAAACAACTTAATAGTGCATCTTAATGGGAATACCAAGTTGTGTAGTTTCCTACTACTTCTACTACTATTAATGAAAACAGTGTTTGCTGTCAACTCCGTTACAGACATACTGTACAGTACATAATTTAGAAATGTGTTTGGGTCTCTACAAATAATTTCATTGATATACAGCACTTTATAGGCCTTTAACACATTTTAAACATATTGACACATTCTAAAGAGAAACTTTGATTGAATATCTATGGAACATGGAACTGCCTTTTTCTCACAAAAGTCTCACTTAAAATTAAAATTTGTATCAATTTGAAATATAAAAATATTTTTTTTTTGTATAACACAAACCAAACAGTATAGATGTAATTAAAGAAAGCCGAGTAGAAGAAGGCTGACTGAAAAACTACACCCAGTGAGTATAAAGTGTGTGCCAAAAATGGGTGCTTGGTTTGCACTAAACTATTTTTTTTCTGTGTAGTCAAAAGGGGAAGGCTTTTCAAATAACACAACTGTCAAACTGTATAGAACAAAAATAAGTTTTAATGTGTCAATATGGAAAGATTTTTTAAATTGTTTAAAAACTTATATTAAAGCTAAAAAAGTAAATATTTAAAATCATAGTGGTTTACAAAGAAATATTCAAAATAGTAAGAATTACTCATTCTAATCATTGAGATAGAATGATTTTAATTTTTCTACAATGCGAGTTCCAATGTCCACTATAGTACACATTTCATTACACATTTCAGTAAAAATATGCAACAACTGTTCTCAAATTTAATTTCTCTGATCAGTCTTAGTGGATAAGCACTGTAAGTTCTCTATCAATTTCGTTTTTTGTTATTACAAACAGGACACAATGTAATAAGGTGTTTGCAATATTTAAACACATTACATTTTAATGTTGAAGATGTATTCATTAATTAATGAACAACTGTTTTTTTTTCTAATAGTAGTATTTACAATGAATGCCTTTATGGTTTATTACAAAATGCAAGATGGTTTTCTCGTGTCTTCTCTGGTTAATGCCATCGGTACCTAAAAGAGATTTTGTCCACAGTTTCTTATATTGTACTTATTCATAATCTATTTTAAAAAAGACACTGGATTGGAAAGCTGCTAATATGTTAATATGATATTTCAATCTTCTTTTCCTTTGGGTGTTTGTGGTTTAAAACGTTTAACAATTACCTTTCACTTTCTATTTATAATATCTAAGTACAGATGTGTAGGTAATGTATACAGTGCCTGGTCAGAAGTAAACGGACTTGCAAAAAAAAAGTAAAGTACTTTCTGAGGGATTAACAGCAACAGGTGCTCTAAACTGTAAACAAAATCTAAAAGTGCACTAAACAGACAGGTAAAACAAGAGACCTAACAGCACAACAGGCATACAATCACAAAAAAACATTGACACAATTCACACTAGGCACTGCGATCTCATAAATCTACAAGACTATGCAAGTCATATATATTTGTAGAAGTATTAAAATTCTTCAGAAGTGGGCTGTGTTATTACAAACATTCAGTGAGAAAAAAGTAGAGAAGACCCCTACCGCAGGGTCAACAGCCTCTATTTCCATAGAGAAGACCCCATCGTCAAATTGTATTAAGTACTCCCCATATGAGCCAGTCTAAAATATTACCCCTCAGGCACAATGCCACAATATTTATATACTGTATATCAATATATAAATATGTTCATACACACACGATCCACATGTTTTGTCTGCATAATTTCTTCTTGTTACATTTTAATGTTATTTGATTATTTTTTAACTGTGAAAGTTTTACATATACTCTACAGAATTACAGTACCTGCCCTGAGGACTGTACTAAGAAAAAGAATCCCTTAGATGGATATTTTACAATTCAAATGCAAGACACTAACACTCTTTGTGCCATCTTCAAAATCACTCCACACGGAAATGTTAATTAGCCTGTGCCTCATATGCTGTGCCAACCACTGCTTCTAGTGCTACGTCTGAAACCATGAAACCTTGTACAAAATGTTATTCCAAAACTGCATTTCAATGCAAATATGTATTTGTCCTGATAATCAAAGTTTGGCCATAGCAGTTTATCATTTCATTTTACCTGACATTTTTGTACACCAGTAAGTCACTTAGTATTTTCCTAGTTAAAAGGTAGTTTACTACATTAGTATGGCCTGTATGATTTTGTGTTAATTGAAAGTTGATGTGAATAATTACTCTAGAGATGTCCGTGCTTATGCATTTATCATCACATTTTGCACCTGTTTAAAATTAAAGCTGGAAAGGATGTAATCTGACTAAAAGCTGAAGATGTAGCCAGATGTCCGGGGAATCAAAAGGTCTCTAGTGAAAAATCTAAAATCTGTAAAATATATTTCTGTGCTAAGAAAACAGTTGGTTACCCCTACAATTAACAAGATTTTAAGCCACTAGGGTTCCTTGTGTGCTACTAATAGACCCATGTGTTTTCTTTGATTTTTAAGATTCACTTGTGTGGTCTCTTGTATTTCACTTCCCATATTTGTATGCAAGGTGCCAATACATCTGAAAACATTAAGTGATACATTTCAAATTTCAGATGGGTAAGCTAACTACAAATAAAAAGCTAAGTGTACTCCACTCATTGGTTTGAGAGTATGGCGTATATATATATTGTTGAAAAAAATGATGTACCTTTATGTAATATTGTTAGCAAAATCTATACAGGTTAGATTTTGTAGTTTAACATTCAATTTGTGTTCCTAAGTAAATTTTCGATATGCAGTATCTTCCCACTTATGAGGAAAAATTGACAAAGCCATGTTGCACAAACATAGGATTAAAACAACTTTGCAGGATATTGTAGAATTACATTTATGTGCTATATGCTGTATAAATACAAGCAAATGTCACCAGAAATTAGCAGAAGATATTTCTTTTATTTGAATTTCTCATCTGTGTCACTGAAGTCTGGTGGTGCCACTGGGTCTGAACCAGCTTTGGCATTATTCCTATGGGTGCAGAAAGCAACAAGAAAATCCAAAGAAGGGATACTGTAACTTGGATACTATGAATAAGTGTGGTGGGGAGGCTTAAGAGTACTTTAATAACTCTAAATCTAGTCATAAAAGGCAAGATTTTTCTTTTTTAGTACTGATGTCATATACAGTAAGACACAGTCCTTCACAAGGATGAAAATATTTGTGTATATTCAAAATATATTCAAGAATGATTAGTAGGTATCCTTTACAATAAAATAAGGAAATTATCTGTCAAAAAAGTCTGAGATAAAATTAAATTCAACCCTCCTCTTACTGTGAACTTCTTTTTTCTCTGCCCTTGCTCCACCTCCCAGCTTTTGCTTGTCTCTAAGGAGGACTTTTAAACTAAAAGCTCCCTGCCTGCTGCATGTAAAGCTGCAGGCAATCGCACACAGGTTTTGAGAGACAAAACCTATTGGGGAAGACTGTGGTAGTGAATTAATTGTCATGGATTTCAATACATTTATTGTAGAACTTTTGGTTTTCTGAACGTAATTTTCCCAGAAGGGATTTTCTGAAAACATTTTTCTTCCAATTAATTTAATGTATGTATACAGTGAATGAATAAAGAAGAGATTATCTTTAGCCCATTGTATTTAAATGAGCTTTTCTATATTAATAAATGAAGCAGTGCTGATTTGATTCCCCAAAGGTGTGGTGTCCAAAAAAATCTTCTTTTCTCCTGTGGTGACTAAATCCACAAACTACAATACTGATCTATTTTGAAATATTGAAAATTTGCTCTTACATTATTTTTAAAAATCAAGTTATATGGAAACATTGCTATTTTTGTATGTAACCTTTGTGAGGTCAATTACTCCTAAAAAATAAAATAACAGTTCTGAAAAAAATACATATCCCGGGACAGCATAAACATGCCTTTGAAGATGATGTGAGGAGTTTTCTGCAAGATCTCACTCTTCCAAATTCTGGGAGTTTTCAACAATTTGCCCATCAAGACAATTGAATGAATCTTTTTGGAAAAACATCATTTGCAGAAATCCACTGGAAAGCACAAGATGGATCCAGCAAGCTTAGTGAAAAATACAGTGGTGTGATACAGTGGCTAAAATTACAGCTACCTCAGAATAGATATAACCAATCAATGTCCTTGAAGACATCCATTAATGGATTCTCTTATGTTGATACCATCAATTGTTTAGACCAATCTGTATTTCAATACTTTATTGGCAGCTGCACTGTAAGAATTGTTTTTTTTTTTCACAAAAGCAGAAAAATGAGAAGCATGTAATAAATAAAGGGTCTTCAAGTAATGCATATTTTCTGATCCATTATTTACTTTTGTAATTTAGATATAAAGTTGCAGTGGGTTCATTTTTGTGCTTATAAATTCATCCATCCATTTTTCTAACCACTTTATCCTAGACAGGCTCAAGGGGGAACTGGAGCCTATCCCAGTAATCAACAGTTGCAAGGCAGGATACACTCTGGAAGATACACCAATCCATCTCCGGGCACACACGTACACAAACAACTATACACTTACACCAGTCAATTAACCTACCAGTATGACCTTGGACTGTGGGAGGAAATTGAGCACTCAGAGGAGACTTATACCAACACCGGGAGAACATACAGTACAAACTCCTGCATATAGCACCTCAGGAATTGAACCCAGCATATTGAGGTAGTAGTTCCAACCACTGCAGCACCATGTCACCTGTTCTAATAAATTTTATTTTATTTCATAACATACTGTATGACAACATTATATGAAATGCAATTTGTAAAGAATCTGTGAACTTTTTTGTAACATAATGAAATGTACTGACTCTGAGTCATTGTTGTATCTGAGTTATATTGTGACACAAAACATTACTGTCACGCTCTCACATAATCAACCGCATAATTCGGATAAACGCCGGTGCATTCCCACAACTCCTGTCAATCAGACATCAGCCCAATCCAATTCCCAAAAAACGACAACACACAAGCTAATCATCCTATCACATCTCTCACTTCCCACCACACCTGCTATTTAAACCTCCCCAACCTTCACTTCACCGCTTGGTATTAAACAGTGTTGTGTTTTCCTAGCTCCCACCTTTGAAACCATGTGATTCTCTTTTTTCTTCAAGCCTCCTGGAAACGACACTGATTGCTTACTCGACTACGTCTTCGTCTCACCCTCTGGATTTTGTCACACTCTTTTACTGCCTCTTGGATACGACCCTGCCTTCATACCCTACTCCGTTTTCACCTTGCCCTACTGGACTCGTTCTCTACCCGACCTGCATAGGGTTCTTCACCCTGATCGTCAAAATTACTTTGATTCGATTAATTAAAAACATTCTAAAGAAAACTTTATCTCATATATTGTAAAGATGAAAGTTTAAGTTACAAGTGGTTAATAGGCAAAGGAGAAAAACAACTGATCTAACAACAGACCACTAACAATCTATATGTCAGTTACCAAAAAATGAGACATAGCTGTATAGTCCAATTCCCCATATGACAGAAAAGTACTAAATGAAATTTGGTAGAAATAACTTGTAGTATGAAAGATCTTCTTTCAAAGAGTTCTAAATATATTGTTACAGCTTTGGATGACTTGAGAAGTGTCTCTTCGATTTTAGATAAAGTTTGTGACACTGGGAAGTTTATTTTAGTATGGCAAGACAAGTTGTGGATTAATGATTGCAAAGGAGCAGGGCAGAAAAATACAGTATAAATTCACCTTAAGAGCACAGAGGAAGAGAAATAGGAAGGTGCAGGAGTAGACAGGAGAAACAAGGAGAGCAAGGAGATTGACAGAGAAGTCGAGAGGAGTTGGGACTTGAAGCTTGCGCCAGGCAAGAGCCCCTACTTCTTGATCATCCAAATAAAACCTGACTGGATCTAAGTATTCAAACCTTGTTAGAGAGAGTGTGCTTTTTCTGTGTTTTCAGGGAACTTGGGTTTCCAGAGTAAAAGATACCTCAGTTAGAAATGTCTTTCCTGATGCATTTTTTGGATAGGGATATAGGCTCCCATTTATTTTGTGGCATCCGGTGTGCAGAGAGATTTAACTGTAGGTTGCTTTGTATTTAGTTAGAAGGTATTTCATCTCTTGTGTGGCCTCTGTAGGCATATTACGAGTTTAATGCTTAGCAGTCTGGGGTTTTCTGGGTGACCAGAATGTTAGGCCTCTGAAACGTTTTGGCTGTAAATACTGTATATAATGTAAGTTTGTGTGTTGTGTGTTTTGTGTCTTGTGTAGTTTATTGTAATAAATATTTATTTTAACCAAGTGTGCCTGGATTATTACTCCTCTCAACAAAGCTGTGCCAGAGAATAAAGAATTCACGTGCCTCTAGTTATACCACCCACTCGGGTATATGGTTAGAAATTACGTACAAGTTGGGGGTTATGAATAATTATTTCACTGATTGACTAAACCGCTCGGTCACTTCCTGATTTTCACCAGTTTTGTGACCCCCCATCTGTAACAATATTTAGGCACAAATAATAGCGTCGTCGTCGTCGTCGTCGTCGTCGTCGTCGTCGTCGTCGTCGTCGTCGTCGTCGTCGTCGTCGTCGTCGTCGTCGTCGTCGTCGTCGTCGTCGTCGTCGTCGTCGTCGTCGTCGTCGTCGTCGTCGTCTTCTTCTTCTTCTTCTTCTTCTTCTTCTTCTTCTTCTTCTTCTTCTTCTTCTTCTTCTTCTTCTTCTTCTTCTTCTTCTTCTTCTTCTTCTTCTTCTTCTTCTTCTTCTTCTTCTTCTTCTTCTTCTTCGTCCCAGACTGTCCTGGCGTCAGCTGCTTTGGTTGCTCTTCTCCACTTGTCTCTGTCAAGCACATCTTCCTCACTCACTTCACATACCTCCATATCTTTTCTCACACAATCTAGCCATCTCTTTCTAGGCCTGCCTCTTCCCCTGTTACCTTCCACCTCAAATTCCATTACCCTCTTTGTTACTTCCTCAACGTCCCTCCTCATGATATGTCCATACCATGCCACCGTGACCTCGCCTCTCGCATCTTCTCAACTACATCCACCACCCTACATCATCTACGGATTTCTTCATTTCTGATCTTATCCTTGAAATCTGCAGAATCCATCTCAACATCCTCATTTCAGTTCTTCTCATCAAGTTCTCTTCCCTCTTTCCAACTGCCAAGCATTCAGCTCCATATAGTAGTACAGGTCTAATCACAGTCTTGTACATTTTGCACTTTAACTTTCTAGGAATTTTCCTGTCACAGATTATTCTAGTTATTTCTCTCCACTTGTTCCATCCAGCTTTCACTCTTTGTTTTACTGCCTCCAGTGTTTCTCCTCCCTTTACCAGTTTTGATCCAAGGTATTTAAAGCCATCAACCTGTTTCAGTTTTCCTCCATTTGTCTCCTCAACATTGGTCATAGTATCTCCTCTTCTCTCCATTACCATTATTTCAGATTTTTCTGCATTCATTTTCAGTCCACTCTTTTCCACACTCCTCTGCCATTTGAACACTTTCTCCTGTAGTTCTACTTCTGGGTCTGCCATCAGTGCCTTATCATCAGCAAAGATGAGTTCCCAAGGCACTTCTCCTCTTACCTCCTCTGTCAGTATGTCAATAGTGTTTATAAAAGGAAAGGACTTAGTGCTGATCCTTGGTGTACTCCAACTCATTAAGGAAGTGGATCTCATACTATATTGTAAAGATCACAAATTATAGAATTTCCCCAGACACATATTTCCTAGCTCGAGCAAGTGTCTACCCTTTGTCTTTGTTTAACTATTCAATGTGAAAAAGTTCCTGGGTTCTATACTCCTTAGGAGATAGAATGTGATAGCAGTAGCATTCTTTTATTGTCATGGTGACAAAAGCACAAAATTAAAATGAGGTCTGACCACTGCATAGTAAAACCTTATCATTACTTAGCTGGATCTAAAAATCACACTTCTTGCTGTATACAACAAAATACCTTCTTTGTTCTTCATAGCTTCCCTTTATTGTCTTTTCAGAGAAATAGAAGACCTTTCATGTTTAGCTTCTTGAAGAATCACCCATGTGATATGATGTTGCTGCTGGGTGCTATCACTCTCTTTTTTCACTTTGTATTTATCAATATTCGGTTACATTTTTCTAGAATCTGCCTTATTTTAACTTTTTATAATTCCTTTGTTAGTGGTTTTATTTTGCTATTCCCTTTGTCACTTTTTGTATGATCTGCATGATACAAAGTTTTTAGTTAGATTTTGGTTAGATTTTTAGTTTTTAGTTAGATTTTGTATAATTGAAGTAGAGATGGAACAGTAATGGTTCTAAACTGGATTCTTTTGGCACATCACTGCTTACATGTACCTAAATAATGTTATATTGTGTCTTGTTTGTTAACTGCTTGATGAATGATGTGTTAACATTGCCTTGGATTCCTATGGCTATTGATTTGAGAATCAAAAGTGTCACATTTACAATTTACATTTGCAAATAGTGTTAGATTTACAATTTTCCAGTCTGTAGGTATTGCTCCCAAGTCAGAGTTGAAATATCATAGACAGGATTCAGAAAATAATATTCTCCCTTTTGTGAAATATGACTGGGAATTATAGTACCATCAGGCTCTGAAGATGTACTGTTTTAGTGCCCATATAATCTCAGTGTCGTTTATGGTAAATTGTCCAACAATACCGGAGCTAATTTTACAACACAGGGCATATTTTTCTGTCTTTTATTGTAAAAACTGTGTGAATTTTTTAATTTAAAATGTTTATTATATCTTTATCATTTTCTGTAATTAATCCGCTGTTATCTCTGAAACTAATTACTTCCACTTTTACAGTTCATTTATTTTGATCATGAAAAAAAAAGCTTTGCATTATTTTTTGTTGCTGTTGCAATATTCTAGATAAATCTAAAGCCTTTTTTAATTTGTGCCTGTAGCTTATTATACTCTTTTTCTTATTTCTTTGAACCTTGGGCCCATTTACATATTCTTTAAAGAGCTCAATTTCTTATGATTTTAAATTCATATGCATCCCCATCACCCTACCCTAACCTTACAGTTATCCCTGTAATATAGTTTCCCGTTATTGCAATAGTCTTATGTTGTTGCATTATTTTTCTTTTACTTCTAAACTTTATGTATAGGTATGGAAGAGTTGATGTGATATGTGGTTAATGTTCTTCCTTGACACCAAAATTGAAAAAAATACATTTATTTTGGAATTGTGTGCTCTTAGTCCCTCATTTTACCATTTGCCCATTTGTACCAGAAAGACCCACAATGTAAGTTGTGCTGTAGTTTTGTCATTTGTAGCTTCTTAAGGAACTCACAATTATTTAAAAGATATTTTGTGTTCTCAATGTTTTGTATGAAGATATTGCTGTAGGGTTTTCATTATACATGAACACAACTTAAAATTTATCATTTAAATCTCCTTCAGTGGACTTTGCTTACTTAATTTAGAGTCTTAGCTGTGACTTGTGTCTGCATTTATATAAATAAAAAGATTCACAATCACATTCTTAAAGAATAAAAGTACAATAATACACTGAACCAGACTTGTGGATTTTTACAAACTTATATACTGTGAGCGGCAATCAAAGCTATTCCCACTCTTTTGCAACCACTTAACTCAAGACTCTATGGAAAATATATGCTTTGTCAGCACATGTTTAAAAATACATAGGAATGGGTACATAGGTCAATAAAATGAAATTTACTGTATATGTTCAAGTGATACAAACAATTGCATAATGGGTACAGATGCAGTCATTCAAAGTGCGCGGTGCAGACACGTACCGGAGGTAATTGGCTACGGCCTC